>NC_050575.1:411323323-411623323 GCF_011100635.1 Trichosurus vulpecula | reverse complement strand
CTCTGATGCCCTCTTCCTCAGACCTTGCTGCCTCTGGGGTGGGAGAAGAAGGGGCCAGAGCTGCCTCGGGCTCAATTCCTTTCTGTATTGGAGCTTTCCTCTCCGCCCCTCCATTGCTTCCCCCCTCCCCCAAAATATCTGTCAAAAGACAAAGCATATCCTGGCAAACAAAAGGGTTGGGAAGAAAAGACGAAACATTTATTCTCTGAAAAGACCTGATTTGGTCCCGATCTAATTGAGATGCCGATGCATTCAGAGGCAATTACCCTCTGACAAAGCCCAGGAACTCAGCCTTCCCTTCTCAGACTGGGGGTGGGGGAACCAGGCATTGCTGTCCAAGAGATTGGCTTCCTGCTCAGGGAGAGACCTAACTTAGAGTTCCAGGAAAATCTGACAATTCCCTCTCACCTCCCTCTGTCTCTGTCTCTGTCTCTCTCTCTGTTTCTCCATCTGTCTGTCTGTCTCTCTCTCTCTGTCTCTCTCTTTCTCTCTCTGTATCTCTGTCTCTCCTTTCTTTTCCCTTCTTGTCTCCTCTTTGTCTCTTTATCTGTCTGTTTCTCCTCTTTTCTCTTCTCTTCTCTTCTCTTCTCTTCTCTTCTCTTCTCTTCTCGTCTCTTCTCTTCTCTTCTCTTCTCTTCTCTCTCTCTCTGTCTCTCTCTCTCTGTCTCTCTCTCTCTTCTCTGTCTGTCTCTGTGTCTCTATCTCTCCTCTCTTTTCTCTTCTCGTCTCCTCTTTGTCTCTTTGTCTGTTTCTCCTCTCTTTTCTCTTTTTCTGTCTTTCTCTTTCTCTGTCTGTCTCTATCTCTCCTCTCTTTTTCTTCTTATATCCCCTTGTCTCTTTATTTGTCTGTTTCTCCTCTCTTTTCTCTTCTCTCTCTCTCTGTCTCTTTCTCTGTCTGTCTCTGTGTCTCTATCTCTCCTCTCTTTTCTCTTCTTGTCTCCTCTTTATCTGTCTGTTTCTCCTCTTTTTTCTCTTCTCTTTCTCACTCTCTCTCTTTCTCTGTCTGTCTCTGTGTCTCTATCTCTCCTCTCTTTTCTCTTCTTGTCTCCTCTTTGTCTCTTTACCTGTCTGTTTCTCCTCTTTTTTTCTCATTTCTTTCTGTCTTTTTTCTGTCTCTGTTTCTGTCTCTGGCTGGGGAGTGGGGAGGTCAAGGAAGGCTTCATGGAGGAGATTTCTCAGCTTAAGTTTAGAGGTAGATAAAGATTTGAAAATCAATGTAGTGACAAGGAGGAGAGACAGATGTTCTCCTCTGATTCAAAGTCTGGCCCAGTTAGAAGTATTTCCACAGCTTTTAATAATAACCATAACCATAATAATTGTAGCTAGCATTTATTAAGCACCAACTATGTGCCAGGCAATGTACTAAGTATTTAACAAATATCTTATTTGATCTTCTCAACAACCTGGGAGGTAGGCGCTATTTTATAGATGATGAAACTGAAGGAGAAAGAGGTTAAGTGGCTCGCCTTGGGTCCTACAACAAGTAAGTGTCTGAGGCTGGATTTGAACTCTGGTCTTCTTGACTCCAAGCCTGGCTCTCTATCTACAGCATCACCTAGCTTGAGGCCATCCTTGCTTGAAGCCCTCCAGCGATGGGGAGCTCACTACCTTTAAGAGGCAGCCTACCCTTACTTTTTGACAATTCTCTTTGTAAGCAAACATTTGCTGCCTCTCACAACTTCCTTCCATGGCATCTAGTTCTGCCTTCCAGGACCAAGTGGAACAAAGTTAGGTGGTTCAGAGGATAGAGGGCTAGATCTGGATTTAAGAAGACTTGAGTTCAAACTTGACCTCCTGCAGTTACTGGCTATGTCACTTCACCTCAGTCTGCCTTGGCTTCCTCATCTGTAAAGTGGGCTAATAATAGAACCTGTTCCCAGGCTTGTTGTGAGGCTTAAATGAGGCAATATTTGTAAAGTACTTAGCACAGTGCCTGGCAATCAGCCAAAAAACATTTACTAAGTCCCTATTATGTGCCAGGCACTGTGTTAAGCCCTGGGGATACAAAAAGAGGCAAAAGACAGTCTCTGCTCTCCGGGAGCTCACAAGCGGATAGGGGAGATGTGTAATCAAACATTTACCAGTAAATTGTAGACAGGATAAATAGGAAATGATCAAGAGGGAGCGGAGGGGCTAGGAAAGGCTTCCAGGAAAAGAAGTGATGTCAGTTGGGACTTGGTGGTGCTCACTGAGGACCCAAATGACATCACTACGTAGGAGCCAAGTTACAGTGCGTCTGACTGTGACTAATCAGACCAATGTGAGCTCAGAAGGCTCTGCCACAGGTCGGGCACAAATAGTCTGTGTGAGCATTTGGAGTGGAGGTGGCTCTAAATTTGTGCATCTCAGGTTTCCTTTGAGCTGTTTCAATTCTGCTTTGCTCATAGAGCACAGCACCTTCTCTGATGTGGGCACGCCATGCTGAGAGGTCCCGGGCCATTGTCTCCCATGCCACATAATCAATTCCAACGTTCTTCAGAGAGACCTTGAGAGTGTCCCTGTATCGCTTCTGACTACCATGTGAATGCTCGCCCTGTGTGAGTTCTCCATAAAATGGGCTTTAAGGCAAACATATGCTTGGCATTTGAACAACGTGGCCAGCTCATTGGAGCTGTGCTCTCTGAAGTAGAGTTTGAATTTGGCAGTTCAGTTCTAGAAAGGACCTCGGCATCTTGTACCTTCTCCTGCCAGGTGATCTTCAGAATCTTCCTAAGACAATTCAAATGGAAGCGATTCAGTTTCCCGGCATGGCGCTGGTACACTGTCCAGGTTTCACAGGCATACAATGATGAAGTCAGTACGACGGCTCTGTAGACCTTCACTCTGTTAGTCAGTTTAATACCTCTTCTCTCCCACACTTTCCTTCCAAGCGTCCCAAACACTGAGCTAGTTCTGGAAATGTATGCATCAATCTCACCATCTACGTGGTCACCTCTGGAAAGTGCACTACCAAGGTAAATGAACTTATCCACAGCATTTGGTATTATTGATGGTCCCATATGTGGATGGTGTGCTGCTGGCTGATGGAACACCTGTGTTTTCTTGGTGTTAATGGTTAGACCAAAATTGGCATGAGTGGCCAAGAATTGATCCACTCTTCCTTGTATCTCAGCCTCAGAGCAGGGAGGATGCCCTCAGGCTCCCTGCAGGACGTGGGGAAGGGAAGAACCAAGTGAAGTGTGGACAGAGGGTCCCAAACAAGGAGAGTGCTGGGAATACCGAGCGCGTCAGAGGCACCTGAGTCCTGGGAGGTATCTGGCCCTACTCACGCTACGCAGCCCCCAACAAGCAACTGTTCTGTCTGGCTTCCCTTTCCCTTCTGCAAATGATGGATCCCCAAATATGACATTTATGGAGAAGCGTAAACATAGCACGGCAGATTAATGTGGACACTTTGATTAGAAAAGTTGATGGAATTAATTAATGATGCATAAGGAGGATCAGACTTACAGCTCTCTCTGCTTTCTTCTCTGAAGACAGTTTGTCATTGGGTTTGTCTTTTTTTTTTCTTTTCTGAAAACCAGGCAGCAGCCTTCTACACTGAGAGGGTTCATCCATCCTGCAGGATGCCCTTTCTGGCACACATGGGAGGGGCCTCGGTCCTGTCCAAATGCACAAAGCCCAGAATCAGAGATGGGAAAGGCAGCTGAGGTCAGTCAACCCAGCCTCTCTCTTTCCTGATGGGCTCACTGAAGCTGAGGGAATCCAGAGCTAGAAGAGGCCATTGAATTCACCCATTTTACAGGTGAGGAAATTGATGCCTAAAGAGGCTAAGTGACTTGTTTAGGGTCACACAGCTAGGAAGTATCTGAAGCAGATTAGAACCCAAGATTTCTTAGCTTCCAGTTCCTGCTCCTCCATTGGCCTTGACATAGTCTTCACAGACACAGATCATTCAGTAAATTAGTTACAAGGATCATCACCCCGAGGGCACCAGGTGGGGAAGGCTACTCTTCTGCCTTTGTTTGTTTTTTCCACCTTCACACAGTACTTAGAGCATCTCCTTTACGGCCCCTGCAAAGTGCATTCAAACTCATTGCTCTCAAAGAGTCCCAAAGTCCCGGGCAGGGTTGCAAAGGGAGTCAGGGAGACCGGAGTTCAATCCACATTTACTAGCTGTGTGACCTTGGGCAAGTCTCTTGACCTCTAGCTGCCTTAGTTTCTTCAGCTGTAAAAAGGGTGTAATAATAGGACCTATTATGACTAATAACTAGCAGCCAACTAGGGTTGTTCTGAAGACTAAATAAGGTAGTATTCGTAACAAGACTCAGCACAGTGCCTGGTACAAAGTCGGAGATTGATCAGTGAGTATTTCCCCCCTTCGTTGCACACTCCGGTCCAGCCATACAGGCATTGTCCCTGCTCCTCACAAAGGCTCTCCACCTCTGGACTAGGAGCATCTCTGGGCCTTGTGCCCACCACTCTTGGCTCCCATGCTTAGAATGCCCTTCCTTCTGACCTTCGCCTCTTCTCTGGCTTTATTATGCAAACTCAGCTTCAGTCCCACCTTCTGCAGGAGCTGGCTCCAGAGCCCCTCAGCTGCTGCGGCCTTCCGTTCTGAGGCTGCCTTTTGTTCCTTCTGTCCATGCCTTGGAGGTCTCTCCTTCTCCAAGTGTCATCTCCCCCTCAAGGCAGGGGCCTTGACTTTCCCTTTCTTTGTATCCCCAGGGCTTAGCACAGTCTGGGACGTGGGAAGTGATTCCAAAATCCTTGTTTCTGGATGTATTTATTGATTGCTCATGGAAGGCCTGGCTCCTGTAGCCAGCCAGAGTGTGGGAGCTTCCGAGGCAACTCTCCGGGCAGAAATAGAGGCTTGAGATGGTTCTTGCAATGCCTCCCTCCATTAGGCATGGTGCAGCCCTCTCTTTTTCCTTTCTCTCCCTCTCTGTCTCCCTTCTTACCACCCCCCTTTTTTCTTTCTCATTCTTTCTCTGTCTTTTTCTGTCTCTGTGTCCCCCCACCACCTCTACATTTTTGCCATTACCTTTGTTGTGTTCACCTGTCTCCCCCTCCTTCTCTGGGGGTAACTGGATGCTGAGTGGGGAAATGGGCTTCTCCCCGAACCCCACCCCCCCAGTGGTAGCCTAGCACAATTATATCTCCCCCAGTTTTGGAGGGAGATCACTTAGGCTGGGCTGAGAGCTAGGGCTGCACCTTGTGGCCTCAGCAACAACATCTGCTATATTTTAGGCACAGAAAGCTAATGAGGTGGAATGGGGAGTCGGGAGTTTAATTGGCCTTGTTGTGATTAAGTGAATGTGCTGGGAATATTTTAATCACTTGTAGAAATTGCAATAAGCTGCCCAATTCAGACCTTCTGTGAGCGGGTTCAGGATATGGGAGGTGAGTGTGTATATGGTGTGATGTGTGTGCATGCGTGTGTGTGTGTGTTGTGTATATGTGTGTGGGGGTATGTATATGTATATGTGTGAGAGTATGTGTATGGTATATATGTGGTTTGTGTGTGAGGGTATATGTATATGGTGTATGTGTGTGTGTGAAGTGTGTGGTCTGTATGTGTGTGTGGTATGTGAGTATATGTGTGGTATATGTATGAGGGTGTATGTCTGTGCTATGTGTGGTGTGTGTGTGTGAGAGTATACATGGTATGTATGTGTAGGTATATGTGGTACATGTGTGAGGGTATATGTGTGTGGTACATATACGTACATGTACGTGTGTGTGAGGGTATGTGTATGTGAGGGTGTGTGTATGTGTGTGTATGTGAGGGTGTGTGTATGTGGTATGTATGGTGTGTGTGAGAGTATACATGGTATGTATGCATGTATATGTGGTATGTATGTGTGAGGGTATGAGTGTGTGGTATGTATACACATATGTATGTGTGTATGTGAGGGTACATGTATGTGTGTGTATGCGAGGGTGTTGTGAGGGTATATGTATGTGCTATGTGTGGTATGTGTGTGAGAGTATACATGATGTGTCTGTGTATGTATATGTGGTGTGTGTGTATGTGTGTGTATAGAACACAGAGAGAGTTAAGAGGAGGGGCCAAAGTTTTCAGACTTGTCCTAAGAGCAGACTACACAGGCTGCTACTGACCATGACCTTGACTCTCAACTTGACTCTCAATGCTCATTCCTGCCCCTCTCCCCTTTGGACCAGAGACTTGTGGGCAAGAGAAGCCAAGTCCAGTCAAGTGAGCAGATGCACAAAAGTGGGCAGAAGCCCAGAGACTTTGATCTTGGTGGGTGATGGCAACATCCTAGCCCTCAGTCAGAACATGGTCTGTGTGGGCTGAGCTGAGGGCCCTCTGGCTCCCCAGAATCTGGGGCTAGTCCTAGATAGCCACAGACAGACATGCTCCAGCCTGGCACCAGCCCCCCAGAGCACAGGTACTGTTGCTGGTGACAGTGCCCTGACCCAACACCTTCATTATCCTCCCTAATCACTCCCTTGCTTTCCCCCTTTCCCAGTGGGACTGAATGGAAGGAGATCCTGCCACTCTGCCCATTCCCTCCTGGTCCCCTCTGGCAGCAGCCTGTGGCCTCTGAAAACTGCCATCATTTTAAACAATAACATTTTAAGTGTTTTCTTAGTATGCATGTGACAGCAGCTTCACATCTGGATAGCCATTCAAATTGGTGCCAATTCTGCCCCCTTGGATGCTAGCAGTCAGATTGGGAATGGAGGGGGTTTTGACTTGGAGGAGAGGCATATAGGAAGTATTAGGGTTTTATAAGGCTGATTTCAATCTGCCAGTACTGATTGCTGAGGGTTTGAGCTGCATATCCCATTAAGAGTACAATGCATTAGAGGGAGGAAGAAAATACTATTCAGAGCCAGGTTGCTCCTCAGACAGGAGAGGAGAAAAAAGCCCAGGCCATCTTATTTCTACTTTAAACTGCTGGTCATCATGATTTTGGGGACACTAAGAGAGGAGCAGGTTGAAAAAAAAAGCCATTCTCCCATGATGGCAAGAGGGAGATCAAAAGTCCCTCACCCCTTCCCAGCACAGTGCCAGCTCAGCCTCCCTAGCTGTGAGGTCCCACCTGCTGCCTGTCTGGGCTCCCCTTCTTCCATAGAATGTAAACTCTCTGAGGATAGGCACTGTTTTGCTTTCTTTCTTGTATCCCTTGCAGTGCTGGACACAATGCTTGGCACACAGTAGGTGCTTAATCAATGTTGATTGGATTGAATTGAAATGGAATTAAACAACAAAACTGTCAGAACTCTGAAAGGCACCTTCTCTACCCTTGGTCTGGCATGGCTGCCCTGGTGCCATTCACTGGAGAATGGAAAACAAGTGTTGCAGATGAGGGGGGAGGAGAGGGAGGCTAAGGAGGTGTCTGCTGCCTCTGACAGCCCCAGAGCTGCATCAGCCTCTCTCCGGTTCTGCCCCTCCCTGCCTCCCAAGCAGAAAGGAAAGGGGAAGCTGGGTTTCTACTGCTGGGGTCCAGGAAATAGCCCTTATCTTGCTACTACTGAAGAATCCTTCAGTGTTGTCTACAGAGAGATAAGGGGGGGCGGGCATCTTGTTGCTTTGAAACTGCGAGTCTCTAGGAGCCTGATGCTGAGGGGCTTTTCCCTTTGTGGATTGGATGTGTTACCCTTGGACTCTGAATACCACTCTGGGGAAATGGTTGGGAGGGGACTAGGAACTACTCCTGTTGGAGGACCCAAGCTTCATTGCAATAAGTGGATGGAGGGGACCTAGCAACCTAGGTCTGGTGCATGCCATGTCCTAAGTGGCGCTGGGCAAAGGTGTCCATCATAGGACAACCCCAACAACTCAGTGATCACAGGATTGAAATGACCTTCAGCATCACTGCATGTGCCTTTCATCCAACACAAACCATAAATGGAGGAGAGTGATACTTAAGACCTAAAAAGGAAAAAAATAAAGCGAAGTAAAATGAAAAAAAAAACAAAACCCATGGCTATGCTGAGATGCTTAGACCTTCAAAGCAGGAGGCCAGAGACCACAGAGAAGAGGAAAATGCTGTTTGTAATGGACTCTCAAGGTCAGCAATGAGAGTTATTCAGAGTTATTCAAATAAATACTCTTAATGAGGAGGCAGCTACGAAGCGGGGAGGGGGGGAGAGCAAACATTTCTTAAAGGCCCCCGCCTGCTCCAGTGTAAGCCATATTCAAAATCTTCTCAATGATCTCAGAACCTTCCTTCACCCCGGATTTCCATTTCTGCTCTTGTCCTTCCACTCTTCACCACTGCCTTTGTGTGTCTGGGGTAAATGAGGGACAGGGAGACTGCAAAGGTGGGAAAGAGGGAGAGGAGCTAGGGCGGGCAGTGAAGAGGGAGCTGACTCTCCTTAATGACCAGCATGAAAAGACATGGCACAGACAGCCGAGCAGGAATCAGAGGCAGAGATTTTAATGAGGTTTAATCCTTCCTTGTTTTTCCTGTAAGTAGGGCAGACTATTTCTAAGGCTCTGACAATGGCCATGGCATGTATGTTATATTTACTGAGATGCAGAAACACCAGGCAGCAATTTAGGGAAGATATTAGAGAGGGCTTCTTCCTCAATGGAAAGTGCTGAGATAATTTCAGCTGGCACACATTCCTTGGCATCTGCAGTCAGTGGAGTGTCTGGGCCCAGGCACCTGAGGATTCCAACAGTTTGGTGGGGTTTGGGGGGACTGGGAAGGAGATCTGTAAAGACAGAGAGATAGAGGACCAAGAAGTCAGAACCCAAGGGCAGAGCTTCATGTGGCTTTCCAGGTTCCTTGCTTTCTAATCACAAGGCCATGGGGTTGGGAATGGACTTTACTGCCAATGCTTTTCCATCATCTGTCTTTTACATCTGGTAGATGACAATAGCAAACATTTATTGATCACCCACCGGGATGGTGGGGAGAATAATGGACTTAGCAGTCCTTGCTATGTTCATCTTGAGGGAGAGATGAACAGTGGTAGACTAGACAATAGGAGGATTGGATATGGAATTGGTTGCATGGGTAGTTTGAAGCCCAAAGTCATTAGTAGCTCACTGTCTAGCTCCAGTGAATTGCCTCAGGACTTTCTTCTTGGCCCCCTGCCTCTGAAAACTAACACCTAGATAATGGCACACATGGATTTCAAATACTCCCATGTGAGAGTTTATCTAACACACTAAAGGGCAGAGTCAGAATCCAAGAGGATTAAGGCAAGCTTGGACTTGAGTCTGAATTTAATAAGATGAGACTGAATATGGGTGAATATAAAGTCTGTAACAGAAAAATACCAAGCTATTCAAGTATTGGAGGGAATTAACCTGCTAAGACAGAGACAGGATGTAGGTGACTGAAGACGAATCCATCTAGACACAGTGGGAGCCCAATGTGTAGAGGGGTCTTCTGTGTTCTTGGTTGTGCTATGTGGATGTAGGCACAATGCCCATACTGCCTCAGTTGACTTACAAACTTGGTCCTGGGTTAGTCAGACTGCCAGGCATTGCTGTGTAAACCTGGAAAAATAAGGTAGTGAAATATCCCTACTAGGTCTGTATCCCAAAGAGATTTTTAAGAAAGGGAAAAGAACGAATTTATACAAAAATACTTGTAGCAGCAATTTTTGTGGTAGCTAAGAATTGGAAATTGAGGAGATGCCCATCAATTGGGGATTGGCTGAACACATTGTGGTATATGAATATAATGGAATACCATGGTTCTGTGAGAAATGACAAGCAAGATTATTTCAGAAAAATCCTGGAAAGACTTATGTGAACTGATGCAGAGTGAAGTAGACAAAACCAGGAGAACATTGTACACAGTAACAGCAACACTGTACAATGAACAACTGTGAGTGACGTGGCCATTCTGGACAATACAATGATCCAAGACAATTCTACAGCACTCATGATGAAAAATGCCATATACCTTCAGAGAAAGAATTGGTCTGAATACAGACTAAAGCATACTGTTTTCCCCTTCCTTCCTTCCTTCCTTCCTTCCTTCCTTCCTTCCTTCCTTCCTTCCTTCCTTCCATCCTTCCTTCCTTCCTTCATTCCTTCTTTCATTCCTTCCTTCTTTCTCTCTCTCTCTCTCTCTGTCTCTCATTTTTGTTCACAAAATGACTAATATTGCAATGTTCTGCATGATTGCACATATACAACCTATATCAGATTGTTTACCATCTTAGGGAGGGGCGAGGAGAGGTAGGTAGGTAGGGGATTTGGAAATCAAAACAATAAAAGAGTGTTAAAATTGCTTTTACATGTAATTGGGGAAAAATAAAATATTTAAAAACTTTTGTAAAAGCAAGGTATTGAGAATTCATTTGGAGGAATGGGGGACATGGAGACTCAAGAGAGAGACAGAAGTGGAGGGGGAGCGCCTCCTCCAGAGGCAGACAACATGGGTGGACCCCAGGCTAGATTCTGGTGGCAATCATTTGAATAACTGAGAACTGCTTGAAAGGTAGAGTGTTGGAAATGTGAGAAAGGAGGGGTTCTCTAGGCAGAGCACCTGGGTTCTAATTTTGGCCCAACAGTAGCTGGGTAAGTCATCGAATGTCTTGGGCCTGAGATTGCTCACTTAGACTCGATGGCTCCAATTGTGAATCAGACAGTCTCTGCAGGATCTATAACCTAAGCCAGCTATGAGGTTCCCCCCAACTACCCTGATATTGAGAAAGGTCTCATGAGCTCCAAACATCATCTTTCCATGTAGGAATGTAAACAGCTTAACTTTAATAAGTCCCTTATGACTTCTCTTTCCTGTTTGTCTTTTCATGCTTCTCTTGATTCTTGTATTTGAAAGTCTAGTTCTTTGATTTTCTAAATCTCTTCTTCAGGCTAAGCAGATTCAGACCCATCAGCCGGTGGTGGTGTGCCACCTGCTCCACAAGACTCGAGTTCAAATACAGCCTCAGATACTTATTAGCTGCATGACCTTGGGCAAGTCAATTAATTTCTGCTTGCCTCAGTTTCCTCCACTGTAAAATAAGAATAGTAACAGTACCTATCTCCCAGGGTTGCTGTGAGAGTCAGGTGAGATAATACTTGTAAACTGCTCGGCATGGTGCCTGGCATGTAGTAGGTGCTATTTAAATGCTTATTCCCTTCCCCTCTCCCCTTCTCCCCATCCAGCCAGTCCTCCTCTGGGCACTCTCCACCTCCTCAATGTAAATGGTGGCCCTCCTCAGAGCTCACTGCAATCTGCAGGAGCAGTCTGACCGCGGCAGAGGAGAAGGGCTCTTGCTTCCTTCTTCTGCCCACTCAGAGTCTCAGCTGCCGTCCAGCCAACCACTCGTGGGCCATTCCCAGACGGTTATTTCAGACCAGTTACAGGACCTTACATTTATCTCTATTTCATTCCATCTTATTAGTTTCATGATAATGTTCTAACCTGTCAAGGTCCTTTAGGATCTTGGCTCTGTCATCCAGGACGTGAGTTATCCCTCTCAGAGGCTTGCTGCTGTTAGTGAGCAGACAATCTAGGCCTTTATCCAAGTCTTTCATAAAAAAAACAGTGAACGGCGTCTGTATGGCTGGCACCTGGCACAATGTTTTAGTTTGATGGTCTGGTCACCTGGGGGATCCCAGACTTCATTACCAATCAGAATACCCTTTGCAGATGCAGGAAGAACAAATACAAAATGCTCTGCTTGGCATTCAAAGTCCTTCCTAACCTGGCTCCCTCCTACCTTTCCAGTCATCTCACATCTTACTCTCCAACATATACTCTTGGATCCAGTGACCCTGGCCTCCTGGCCTTTCCAGGAACAAGACACTCCATCTCTGGACCCCGGAGATTTTCTCTGGCTCTCCCCCATGCCTGGAATGGTCTCCTTCCTCATCTCTCGCTGTGGACCTCCAAGACTTTTTTAAAGTTTCAACTCAAACCCCACCTTCTGCAGGAAGTATTCCCAACCCCTCCTAATTCCAGAGCTTTCCATCTTTTAAATATTTCTTAATTATCCTGTGAGGCAGCTAGGTGGTACAGTGGATAGAATGTTAGGCCTGGAGTCAGGGAGACTCCTCTTCCTGAGGTCAAGTCTGGCCTCAGACACTTGCAAGCTGTGTGACCCTGGATAAGTCACTTAACCCTGTTTACCTCAGTTCCTCATCTGTAAAATAAGCTGGAGAAGGAAATGACAAATCACTCCAGTATCTCTACCAAGAAATCCCCAAACAGAGTCAGAAAGAGTCACACATGACTGAAAAATGAAGAGAACAGAAATTATTCTGTAGACAGCTTACTTTGTATATATTTGTTGGCATGTCATCTCTCTATAAGCTCCTTGAGGGCAGGGACTGGGTTTCTTTTTTGCCTATTTTTTTTGTACCCTCAGTGCTAAGCATAAGCCTTGGCACATAGTAGGTGCTTAATAAATGTTTGCTGTTTGGATGATTGACCCAGCCCTTCCCTCTAGGTCTCCTTGTGCTGTGGAATTTCTTCTCATAATAAACCCACCATAGGTGATCCAATAAACATCCTAGACATCTTCTCATTCTTTCTCCTTTCAGCTGGTATCACCAACATCATCACCACCACCATCACCACCATCATCACCATCATCACATCACCGTCATAATTTCATTCTTCTCATGACATCTAACTAGAAATGAATCCTGGGGAAAATTGCTGTCCTACTATGGTCATTTTAAAGATATTGTTCTCCTAACACGGGTTATTTTCTGTAGGTGAACAAGGCTGTTGGCTCACTCTCTGGAGACTCACTGAAAGCATCCTTGATACAGCTCCACTAAAAGGACAGTCCAGTGACATGCATCTCATCCTGCTCTACATGAGTTGGTTCTTCCTGGCCAGGTCCCTGCATTCCACAGAGTTTGAAGATTTAATATTCAGATGCTGGCAATTGTTTAAAAACACCACCACCAAAACATTTTTCTTAACTTTCTGGGGGTCAAGGTGACATCAGATTGTGAACAAAAGCTGAGTTTACGATAATTGTCCGGTTCCAGGGAAGTTCCTGGGTCTAGTTATGAAGGATATTTATAGTACAGGAACTGGTCATGTGTTAGCCCATAATAGAGAGGGAGTACCTAAGGGGCAATTCTATCCACTAGGTCATGTCTTGCTATGTATTTGGCAAAGGCTAGATTTTTATAGCCTGAAGTGACAAGCTGCAAAGCTCCCCCCTCCCCATTTTCTTGTTTAATTCACATTGATCACCAAGTACTGGCTCCTTCAGCAGAATCCTTCTGGGATTTCTGATGGCAAAGACCTGGTCCTGAATTGCCATCCCCAGTCCCTCCTTCCTTTTCCACAAATGATTCCCCATAATTCCACTCTTTGGTGCTTCTTGGTGACATTTTGTTTGTGAGTTCATATGGATATTGCCCACAGAGGGCCTCTTGATTCTATTTTTGGATCCATTCTTGGATCTTAGCTGTTTTATAAGCACCATCTGGAGGTCAACTACTTTTAGGCCTATTGGACAAATCCAAAGGCACATGTCTATATTATCTTTGAGTCCAAAAAACTTTATCCCAAAGGATTTCTGGATTTTTTTTTACCTGTTCACATTGTACCCTAAGAATGACTATCAAGCTTAATTTTCCTTTTTGGAGAGGAAGTATTAATCTTTCCAAAACTGCCCTGGGGTATTTATTATACCCTCTATGGGTTTTTATTAAGGTACTCCCTGACTCTGGTATAGACCATTTTCCAGTTACAGAAATATACATTAAGACCAATGCTGTACACACGTTGACTGCTCTAAACATCTTTATTTTGACATTTGATTTTAGTCATATGGTGTCTCTCCTGCCCTTTATAGTCCTTTACAACTCACTGACAATGGGGTGCGGCCCCCACATATCTTCACTCCTTCTAGAACCTGAGGATGTTGGGTATCTATCTAGGCCAGATGACTTGGCCAGCTCAGTACTCTCTATCTCCTACTCCCAGGCTTGTCGTGGGGTCAAAATTGAGATCATAGTTGTAAAGCATTCTGTAAGCCTTAAAATGCTGTATAAATGTTTGCAGTGTATTATTATTTATTATTATTAATCTTAGACATTATTCTCATCAGCCATTTTTGGGTTTTTGGCCTTTCCAGGCCAGAGTTCATTATCCTTGCCAGGGATCACAATACTTTAATGTTGCCAGTGCACTTTCCTTATGGGAACCCCAGGAGCTAGGTGGAGTAAGCACCTTTCCACTTCACAGATGAAGAACTGAGCCCCCTCAGAGAGACTTCCCCAGTGTCACATTGCCAGCTGGCAAGTGTCTAATCAGGATTTGAGGCCAAGTCCTTGATTCCAAGGGCAGTCCCCTTTCCCCTCTCCTAGGCTGAGTTGTGTTGATGGTGGCAGCCTGTGGACTCCAGATGGAGTGTCCTATTCAGCCGCAAAGGGGAAAAATGACTTGAATCTTGTCAGTGCAGAGTTTGCTGACTCACCAGGACTAGCCTCAAGTGGGATTCTGGAGGCTAGGCTACGTCAGCTCTCCTGAGATGCAAGGCCCCACCCCCTCCCAAAAGCTCAGTCTGAAGACTTGGATCTCACAGGGTCCTTAGAGGCCATCTTGTCCAACTACCATGTTTTACAGATGAGAAAAGTGAGACATGGCGAGTTTAAATGCCTTGCCAAGGGCCAGGCAACAAAGAGGTATCTGAGATGGTTTGAATTTAGATCTTCCTGATTCCAAGTCCACAACTCAATCCACTACACCAAGCTACTTCTTAGCCAGAGCACCTTGGGCAGGGTTTTAGTCCTGGCCCTGGTGTACCTGAATTATGCCTAGAGATCCAAATCCTATTGATTCCCTTTGGGGAAGAAGGAGGTGATGAAGCAGAAAGAACCTCTTCCCTTTCAACAAGCCCTGAGTCTGGGCTCCGAGTCTGGTTCTGCCAGTTCACTGACTCTCTGACTTCTCCCATTTGAAACTTGAATTTCCTTCCCTTTGAATAGAGCTATCTAACACTACTAGGGCAAAGACAGTGCTCAGCAAACTTTGAAGTGCCTAGAAAGGAGGGGCTGGTTATCTTTGATGGTACTTTCCAATCATTTAATGGGGTGAGGATTGGTAGGAGAGGGGCTGGTGCAGGACAGCTCTAATCCAAGTAAAGTTGAAAGAAGTCAACACCATCATTTATCAATTAAAAAATAGATTATGGAAGCAAGTTTGTTTGTGGTGCTCTTGGGTGTGTGGGGGGAGCTTTTTCCTTGTTATATCTGACTTCCTTGGCAAGAAAAGTCATTCTGCTAGTTAAAATTTCACTTTTCTTTTTTTTAAAAAATGAGCAATTCTCTTGCCTCATTCCCAGGTCAGAAATGTGTTATTTGAATGGGAAACAGAGTGGGAATGGCCTGACAAGTGGTGGTAAAATAGAATAGAATTGAAAATAAAACAAATTCGCTTGAAACTGGCGACTTCACTTTATTTTGTTAAAGATCTGAATGGACACTTGACATGTGGGCGGTACCTGAGTTTTATAGACCCCAAAAAGGCTCAGCGGCGTCCAGTGGGAGGATCTCCTTCTGGGGAATGGGAGCTGGATACACTCTGATACACCCCGCCCCGCCCCCCCACAGTCACACACGCATCATGCACACACATGTATTTGGCCACGCATCCAGACAAATGTATGTAGCACACATACATGCACACAAACATATCCTGAGAGGGACAAACATCCCCCCTGAATTCAGCCGCACTGTTCCCTTTTTGTCTGGGGCTTTAACAGAGTTTTTGAGACCAATTCTTTGGTTTGGCTTCTGATCGTTGCCCTGGACTTGCTCACTCGCTTCATGTCCCTGTTAGCAAGAAAAGGACCGTCTGATGTGTTCCGATTTCCTCTTCTCTGTGGATTAAGAAAACAAAGCTGGAAAAGAGGGCGGACAGAATTGATTTCATCCAGCAATCAAGCTTCAGGCCCTGCTCCACATCCTACACCAATAACCTTTGTAACAAATCACAGCGGGATCTGAAAGGGGGCTTGGGAGGAGGGGGGCTTTAGTCATTCATTCCTGGAATATTACTGTTTGTTTGCAAATATTTGAAATAGCACTGAGAACAAAGTGCTGGTGGGTGGAAGGCTTTTTAGGGGTCATCAATAATAGTCAAATGCTCCCCATAACTGTGGCCAGAGCAGTCTAGAAGCCCACACCCAACTGACTGGAGCTGGGTCATTGTCCATTTCTGCTCCCCAGGGCCTTGTGCTTGACAGAAAAAAAGCAAACAAAAAAAATCCCTAAGGACTCAATCCACAAAGGTGCTGGGGCCTTTATTTAGCTCAGCTGATAGAAGCAGCAGAAAGAAGACTAGGCTGAGATTTCTTTATCCAGTTTTAAACTCAAATTAACTATAAAGAGAGTATGAAGAAAGACGCTATTTGTGTCCAGAGAAAGAACTGATAAGTGGAACTATGTACAGAATATTTTTACATCTATCTGTCTATCTATCATCTATCTATCTATCTATCTATCTATCTATCTATCTATCTATCTATTTGTCTGTCTGTCTATCTATCTATCTATGTCTAATGGTGTCCATCTCTAGGATGGGGGGAGGGAAGAAAAAAGAAATTTAAATGATAGTTTTGTTGCATATTTGAAAAGAATGGCAAATTGTGCATAGTAGATTTGCAGTTTTGTGTTCAATCTTTTTCATTCTACAATGTCATGGAACTGTTTGTTTTACTGCGTAAATTAAAATAATTTTTTTCCATAGATTTTAAAATAAATTTCTCTATTTTATTCCATAAATTAAAATAGATTTTTAAAAAAGATGATTCAAGAATTCTGAACACAATGTTAATGAGAAAGTGCATACAGATTACTTTGACCCCTGGCTTGAGCTCATGGCTGGTCTTTCCTATGTGAGTCTCATCTCTTAGGCCAGACTTTGAGCTCCTTGAGAGGAATGACTGTGTCTTCTCCTTCTCTTGCCCCTCCCACTGTGGTACTTAGCACCTGGTTGGGCAGTGGGTAAAAATTTGGTGATGGCCAATTATCTAGGCTGTTTATTAAGAGAATCATGAAGAACAGCCCATGTGGAAAACAATGAGGAGGTGAGTGGTTTATGACCTGCAAGCTCAGTATGGGGCAACAGTCAGTGTATCATGGAAGCCAAGAATGAAATCTTGAATTGACTTACGGGAGAGCTGACAAGTGATAACAGACTTTCCTGCTACTCCGTCTGCCCTTCTAAGACCACATCTGTAGGACTGCATTCTGTTTGGGGTGCCTCATTTTAGAAGGCTATTTTTAAGCTGGAGAATGTTCAGAGTGGGGCCACCAGGATGAGAAGCCCCTAATGATCATGCTACTTAAGAACTCATTGAAGGAATTGGAAATTTTTAGTCTGGAGAAGAGAAGCCTCAGGGGAGACATGAGAGCCATCTTCTAGAATTTGAAGGGATGTCATATGGAAGAGGAATTAGACTTGCTCTGTTTGGGCCCAGAAGGCAGAAACAGGAACAACAGAGAGAGATGCTGGGAATCATCAAGAAGCATATCAAGGCTTGATGTAAGACAAACAAAACAAAACAACTTTAGTGGCCATCACAGAAACCCACAGGGACCTTGGGAGGTCTAAGGCCTAAGCTGGCCACCTACTTGTTGGATATGTTGATGAGGGGATACATTTTTAGGCATGGATTGCAGGCCCCCACACCTGGCTCTGAAATCCTCTGATCTGTATGGAAGTCCAGTCTTGCCCTAAGACTTCAGGGAAGGCTTCCTGGAGGAGGAGTGTGAGGAGAGGGTGCTGCAAGCTGGGCTGGAGAGAGTGTGGGCCAAGGCATGCAGGCAGGAAAGCACAGGTTATGTATTGGGCAGCGGTTGATGTGGACATTAATCCAGTGAGGCTGGAACATTGTATGGCTGAAGGAGAGCTAGGAAATAAATCTGGAAGGCTGTGGATATCAGGCCAAATTGCTTGAATGATATTGGATAAGAGGTCATGATTTGCTGCTGAAGTGTTTGGAGCAGAAGTCAGATGGGGCTAGGCTTCTGGCCAGTGGGTGGGGGGTGTGAGCGGAAGTCTCCAGCATCCTTTATCCTAAATATGGCCTGAGAGAATCGCCGCAAAAGGACATAAGGAAGTGTCTCTGGCAATCCCCTCATTTCATTTTGGAAAATAGTTCCCGTGAGTGGAAACAACTTTCTGAGGGTTCCACAGAAACTCTGGGTATAGCTGGCCTTGGAACCTCAGGCACTGGCTCCCAAGACCGTCGCCCCCACAAAATGCTTTTGGACAGCCAAAGCAGTACCAGGGCCTCAGATCAGGAAAACTCTGACACAAAAGGAGAGCCTGGAAGCTTGGCTTGTGTAGAGGGCAGCCCAAGGGCACCAGGGACAATGGCAGCAGCTCATCTGTTGGTCGCACTCAAACATCGTCCAGGCATTTTTCCAAGGCACGATCCAATGTAGGTGAATGGGGGGGCACTGCAAGTTTTATTGTACCTATTTTATAGATGAGAATACTGAGTCCCAAGGTCATATAGCTAATAAGTCAGAATGTGGTCCATGATCTCAGATTCTACCAACCAGGTTCATCAGTGAGGCTTTTTTCTCCTCTGAGCTGCCCTTTCCCTCATCTTCATCATCTCCAGCTCCTAGATGTCTGTTTCTGGCCTGACAGAGGGATGGCCTCCTTAGAGTGGGTTAGATTCTGCCTAAGTTCTGTCTGTGTGAAGGGCCTCTGAGGTGCACTTGGGCTTTTGGGGTCCTTAAATTCTCTTTCCTCTGAGGCTCCTACAGTGGGCTAGGACTGTTTTGGGGCAGGAAGCTGGGGCTCCTAGGGAGTAGACATGCTTTCAAAGCTGGATGTCAACTATGGAAAGGAGGCAGCAGAGGAGGGGAGGTAACAGGAGAGGAGTGATTTAATTTATAGATTTAATTTGGAAGGGATCTTAAAGACCCTTGAGTTTTACAGACAAGTAAACTGAAGAACAGGGAGGTTAGGTAGTAGTCCAGTCACCCAGGTGAATAAGGAGGGAATTTGAATCCAGGTCTTTTGGGAGTCAGGAACCCTTTCAGGATGCTTCTGGGTAAGAGTGGCTGGAAAGAGAAAGAGAATGGGTTTCCCTTTTGATATTTCCTCCAGCTAGAGCTTAGAGGAAGGTGGGGGCAGGGCAGGAGATCTTTCACTCCTTCTTCTGGTTCTTCTCTTGCTCTTGAAAATTCCCAAGCTCCTGCCTCTACACTGGGCTGGAGCCTCCTGTGGCTCCCCCAAACCCTTTAGCTAAAGCAGCTGACATAAAGGACTTTATTTTTTATGTCACAGCCCATGTTGGCAAGAGCTATTTACCTACTAGTCCAAAGATCTTATTTTCACATTTTCTCCTTTTAGTGGAGAACTGGTTGTGTCTGCCTCCAAAATGAACATCTAAAATAGAATACAAGAGGTCCCTCCAAACACCTATAAAATGGCTCAGAACAAATTCTAGAACTGCAGAACCCACAAAATAGCAGAGGGAAGCAGGGCTCCAGCCCAGGATAGCCTGGATGGTTGCAGGGTAAGGTCTATTGCATGTACCTGGGAGTGGAGCAGAGCAGAGCCCAGCATGGAGCTGGGCAGAACAGGCCCTAGTGCCCTGAATCAGTGAGCTGTGGCAGTTACCAGACTTCTCAACTCATAAACACCAAAGACAACAGAGAAGGTTAGTGGCATAAGCTGCGGGGACAGAGTGAAAGGAGTTCAAAGTTCAGCCACCACCTTAGGGGCAACAGAGGTGGGGCAGCACTGAGTCTGCTTACAGAGCTACAGCTGCAGTTGCTTCCAGCCCCAGGCCCACCTGGTGGGAGGAATTAAGTGGCAGATCCAAGCAGGAGTGCAGAGCCTACTTAGATCTGAGTTGAGATCTGGGTTGGTGGTTCTTGGGGGAGGAGTAGTGCTGGTGTGGCAGAGCTTGCTGTGTAGCTCTGAAAACAACAGCCTAGCCCCAGAAGCTTGAGATAAAGTACTCTATACTTTACAAGCATTCATACCCTGATGAAAAACTCAAGGGTCAAGTAAGTTGGCTGGGAACATGAACAGGCAGCGAAAATGCTCTCAGATTCAGACTCAGACTTTGGAATCTTTCTTTGGTGATGAAGAAGACCAAAACATACAGCCAGAAGAAGTCAACAAAGTCAAAGAGCCTACATCAAAAGCCTCCAAGAAAAACATGAACTGGTCTCAAGCCATGGAAGAGCTCAAAAAGGATTTGGAAAAGCAAGTTAGAGAAGTAGAGGAAAAATTGGGAAGAGAAATGACAGTGATGCAAGAAGACCATGAAAAACGAGTCAATGACTGGCTAAAGGATACCCCCAAAAATACTGAAGAAAATAACACCTTAAAAAATAGACTAACTCAAATGCCAAAAGAGCTCCAAAAAGCCAATGAGGAGAAGAATGCCTTGAAAGGCAGAATTAGCCAAATAGAGAAGGAGGTCCAAAAGACCACTGAAGAAAATAGTACCTTAAAAATTAGATTGGAGCAAGTGGAAACTAGTGACTTTATGAGAAATCATGATATTATAAAACAGAGCCAAAGGAATGGAAAAATGGAAGACAATGTGAACTATCTCATTAGAAAAACCAATGACCTGGAAAATAGATCCAAGAGAGATAATTTAAAAATTATTGGACTACCTGAAAGTCAGGATCAAAAAAGAGTGTAGATATCATCTTTCAAGAAATTATCAAGGAGAACTGCCCTGATATTCTAGAGCCAGAGGGTAAAATAGAAATTGAAAGAATCCACTGATCACCTCCTGAAAAAGATCCCAAAAAGAAAACTCCTAGGAATATTGTCACCAAATTCCAAAGCTCCCAGATCAAGGAGAAATTATTGCAAGCAGCCAGAAAGAAACAATTTGAGTATTGTGGAAACATAATCAGGATAATACAAGATCTAGCAGCTTCTACATTAAGGGATTGAAGGGCTTGGAATATGATATTCCAGAGGTCAATGGAGCTAGGATTAAAACCAGGAATCACCTACCCAGCAAAACTGATTATCATGTTCCAAGGCAAAATATGGATTTTCAATAAAATAGAGGACTTTCAAGCTTTCTCAGCAAAAAGATCAGAGCTGAATAGAAAATTTGACTTTCAAACACAAGAATCAAGAGAAGCATGAAAAGGTAAACAGGAAAGAGAAATCATAAGGGACTTACTAAAGTTGAACTGTTTTGTTTACATTCCTACATGGAAAAATGATGTGTGTAATTCATGAGACCTCAGTATTAAGGTAGCTGAAGGGAATATGAATATATATATGTGTGTATGTATATGTATATATATATATATATGTGTGTGTGTGTGTGTGTGTGTGTGTGTGTGTGTGTCCATGTATATATATGTGTGTGTGTATGTATGTATATGTATGTGTGTATATAGAGACAGAGAGAGAGAGAGAGAGAGAGAGAGAGAGAGAGAGAGAGCACAGGGTGAGTTGAATATGAAGGGATGATATCTAAAAAAATCAAATTAAGGGATGAGAGAGGATTATATTGAGAGAGGGAAAAAGGGAGAGATAGAATGGGGTAAATTATCTTGCATAAAAGTGGCAAGAAAAAGCAGTTCTTTGGAAGGGAAGAGGGAGCAGGTGAGGTGGAATGAGTGAATTTTGCTCTCATCGGAATTGACCTGAGGAGGAAATAACATACACACTCAGTTGAGTATCTTACCCCACAGGAAAGAAGGAGAAAGAAGATAAAAAATGGAGGATGATAGAAGGGAGGGCAGATAGGGGGAGGAGGTAATCAAAAACAAACACTTTTGAAAAGGGACAGGGTCAAGGGTGAAAATTGAATAAAGGGGTATAGGATAGGAAGGAGCAAAATATAGTTAATCTTTCACAACATGAGTATTGTGGAAGAGTTTTACATAATGATATGCATGTGGCCTATGTTGAATTGCTTGCCTTCTTAGGGAGGGTGGGTGGGTAGGGAAGAGGGAGAGAATTTGGAACTCAAAGTTTTAAAAACAGATATTAAAAAAAAGTTTTTGCATGCAACTAGAATATAAGATATACAGGCAATGGGGCATAGAAATCTATCTCGCCTACAAGAAAGTAAGGGAAAAGGGGATGGCGGGAAGTGGGGTGACAGAGGGGAGGGCTGAGTGTGGAACGGGTTGATCAGAATATGTCATCTTGGAGTGGGGGGAGGGTAGAAATGGGGAGAAAATTTGTAATTCAAACTCTTGTGAAAATCAATGCTGAAAACTAAAAATATCAAATAAATAAATAAATAATCAAAAATAAAATAAAATAGAACACAAAATGAAGCCATAAGGAAAGATTAGCTCAACCTTCTGAGCCAGGCCATTGGGTGCTTCTCGCTCCCTGTCCATGGTGCTGCCCCACACTGAGGCACTGCACATGATAGCAAACAAGCACCCCTCTCCTTCCAGCCTTGCCCTGCAGCATGTCTGTGTCAAATGCTGCCTGCTTCCTTCTCAGTTGTGCCTGAGTTCAAGGCCCTTGTGATGGTGCCTGAGCACCTCCCTGATCAATTTATCCTCAGGCTCAGTGGGGCAAGGATGAAAACAAAATGACCCCCAGGAAAAGGCTCAGAACCCCATTAAGGAAAAGTCTGTAGGCTGCAGCCTGCCGTTCCTTGACCTCATTGGCCAATATCTCTTCATCTCTCCATCTCTTTTAGAAATTCCCTCTCACCACAAGGCTGACAAAACATATTAAACATTAGGTTCTTTAATCATCAAAAGGATGATTTTTTTCCCTTTTAAAACATTCATATTTCTTGTTATATCAGGTCCTCTCTACTGTAGCCCAGTCTTAGTTTGCTTGGGTCCTAATGCCTCCTCTTTCCTGAATTGAAAGCAAGGAGCTCATTGGTCAGTTTAGGCTCTGATGGAGATCTTGTCTGCCCAAATCTTATAGGTAATTTGTAGGATCTTCTTACCTTCCTGGCTCACCTCGATTTCTTTCAGTGAAGCACCTGGTAGTTACGTCAGCCAGACCTGCACCACAGTGTAATTTTTAACATCCCATTCTGATCTTTCTGTCCATGGAAGGAAGGGTATCCTGACTGAATGATGCTTTATCCTCATCCCAGGTCTTCCCATCTCATGGTTATCACCGTGACTCACCATGTCCACTCTCACCTACTTATCTAATCTTCTTGGCTGCCCTGCTCCTATTCTGAAGGGAATGGTTTCACTCCAAAGGGAAACTAAGAGCTTCTGCTTCATTAAATAACATCTCTGTTCTTTCTTCTAAACTACAGGGGACTTGAAACTGAGCTTCATCTTCACCTGTACTACCACCAGATGATTGTATGCTTTCCTCAGTCCCTGGTCCCCATAACTAGGCTAGCTCTGAAGGGTTGGGGTGTCTTTTCAAGTGTTATAATTTACAAACCCCAATTTGTGCACTTCCCCTTTGGTTATCAATTGGTATCAATTAGTCAGCCATACTTAATTAGCTTTTAGAAAGAGGTATTTTACTAAGGAGGCATAGTAGGAACAATGGGCACAAAATATCATCCCCCCAATTCTATGATCTATTTTCCTACTACCCCCAAGGAGTTCATAGTCTAAGAGGGGAGATAGCATGCAGAGAACTTTGTACAAATAACTTATATGCTGGATAAACAGGAAATGATTAATACAGAGAAGATATTAGAATTAAGAGGAATGGGGAGGGCAGCTAGGTGACATGGTGGATAGAGTACTGGAACTAGAGTTCAAATCTGTCCTTAGACACTTGACACATATTAGCTGTGTGACCCTGGGAAAGTTACTTAACCCCATTTCATCAAAAAATATAAAAGAAGAGGGATTGAGAAACATTCCTGCAGAAGGTGGTGCCTTCTTTTTTCAGTCATGGAATCACCTTCCTAAGAGCATGGTCCTCTTTGAGAACAAAGGACAAACAACAACCTGTGAGTATCAGGAACTGCCCTCATGGGGACCCAACTGGCCAGTTCCAGTTGATCAACACAGCTCCTTCCTTCCTTCCTTTCTTCATTCTTCTTTGCCTTGACTTTCCTTTCCTCCTTCTTCTCCCTCTGTCCACACAGGGTATCAAACCCTTACCTGTGGGTCTTCTGCCCAAAGGAATATAAGTTTTGATCTCTGAAACCTTGTAAGATATCTTGAGGTTTACAGACTAGGTTTCTTTCTTAAGAACCATGCCTTAAACTCGAATTACTTTGGCTATCATTAACTGGCCAATAATAGGTCCCAAATCAAGCCCACAGGGTCATTGTTTAGGCCCTGATCTCTCAGAATGAATGTAAATAGCAGTTGTTTCTGTTTTGGTCAGAACCCCTGAGGTTCTTCCCCTCTCAGATTGACATTTTTTTGACTAGGTAAAAGAGGCCATACTTTGCCTCATTTCTTACCTAGCCCTAATTTCTGAATGGGCATTCTTTCAGTCAAACTGAGATCTGTTAAAGACCTTAGCTTAAAAAGGCCATGGTCTCCCACTGCATCCGGGCCATCTCCAGTCATCCTAATCTATATCTTGCCAGTGGACTCAGATGGCTCTGGGGGAGAAAGTGAGGCTGGTGACTTTGCACAGTCCTCCCTCACTTAAATCCAATTCACTTGCAAGTCATGGCATCACCTTCCTGATATCATGGTCCTCTTTGACAATGAAGGACAGCAAACAACTTAGTCACTCTCCTAATTATAACAGGCTTCCTGGAATACCTGGGAACATTTCCTGGCCAAATGAATTACTGTGAACAACTGGGATATGTTTTGACCTGATAAACATATTAAGTCATAGGGTCTTAACTTTGAATGGGATGGCGTGATTATCTAGGTTGGCCCTATATGCATGTGCACATGTGCAAGTGACTGAGGAAAGCATACAACCATCTGTATGAAGATGAGTTTCAAGTCCCCTGTAGTTCAGAAGGAAGAACAGAGTACACATACACACATATGTACATATCTGCACATGCACACACACACACACACACACACACACACACACACACACACACACACACACTGGAGCTCTTTCTGCCAAAAGCAGAGCCTAGCAGAATTAGTCTAATCTTATTGTTTTGCCTCAGTGATAATTTCATCTTTCAAAAATTAGAAGAACTAACAAGAGGAAATCCTATTCTATATCTAATTCCCACTAACTGAGAGGAACTAGTGCCTGGGATAGAAATGATAGGAACCCTGGGGAAAGTCACTACTCCATCATAGAGTCTGGTAAAGAGAAGAAAAAGTGCAGGAATTGTTCAGGAAGCTTCTGAGCTGTTGGCAAAGCATATTTCAAAGGGTTCAGAGAAAGGCTGGGTAGGCTTCCCATGGCCTAGAACACTACAGTACAAGTTAGCCCAGGGGGATGGGAGATGATCCAGAATGAATTGCTAAAGACACAAAGAAAAAAAATAAAAAATGAGATGAAAAGAGGGAGTTGTCCAAAGAGACCAATGTACACAGAACACATCAAACAATAAGATTTAAAAATAACCCACGTTTTTTTCTGGCTTCTGGACAGATGATGGAAAGAAGGGTGGGTAAGTGAAGAGGTACAAAAGTATGACATGGACCTAAAGATGGATGGCAAGTGTGGTAAGATTCTGAGTGAGTTGAAGTAGCCAACAAAAGATGTAGGAGATATACACACACATATACATATGTACATATACACATACATATATATTATGTCTATGTGTGCATATGTGTATATGTATATACACACAGACATATCTGTAGAGACATATGAAGATATATCTATCATCTATTTATCTGTCTGTCTGTCTCTCTATCCATCCACCCATCCATCCATCCATCTATCTGTGAAAAGTACAAGGCTGAAGCTACTGCTCTAGGTAGATGGCAGGATGGTAACATATGGTATCAGCTTGGCAAGGATGCCAAGCTACTTGCCCCCTCTTTTGATTCCATGTTCTCTTCTAAAGAGAATGATCTTTGAACTAGATGGGGCAGAATAGCTCTGGCCAATAAAGAGGTGACCTTCTGTCTTTGTATTCCCAGGACACAACACAGTAGGCCTGGCACATGATAGGTGCTTATAAAGTATTGCTTGTTGTTGAAGATGTTTAAGGAGATGTTTGATAGTGCCTAGGTGAGCTTGAGTTCAGGTTACTTGGTCAACAACAATGCGATGTTAGGGCTCTGAAAGCTCTAAAAATGGCACTGGAATTGCTCTCCATGGTCTTCAAAAAGTCAAGCATGATGTTCAAAAAGAGAGCAGCTTTGCTGCCACATCAGTGAAGAAAAGATGCAAATGCGCTAGTGAAAACAAGAATGAGGTTCTGAAAATGAAAGACCAGTGACACTGAGTGAGTCTAGGATATATAATTAAATGGCAGGTTGGTGAGCATCTTGAAAAGGAAGCAGTGATGACAATGGGTCAATTGCCGCTTTCATTCTGCACAGCTCCTGCCAGACTACGCTCGTTTCCTTTGTGGGCAGAGTTATTGCATTGGCAGATCTGGAGAATGATACAGTAGAGTTTGCCTCAGTTGTACAGAAGCGTGTCACAAAGTGCCTCATACTATTCTTATGGAAAAGATGGAGAGATGTGGGCTCCACCAGAAGAGAACTCCATGGATTGAAAATGGGTTGAATGGCTCGACCCACAGAGCACCAAAGAATCACAGAGTCTTGGGCCTGCAGTGTTACAGAGCTCCTCACGTACAATTGTGCCAAACCACACTCCAGCACTTGAAGATCTCCAAGAGGGAAATTCCTCCACCTTAGGGGATGGTCCGTTCCACTCTGGGCCAGCTGCAATTGCTAGTGTGCCTTTCTTGAGCTCAGGTCTAAAACTGTCTTGTTGCTTCTTTCCTCCCATTCCTCCCGACCTTCTGGAGCCAAGTAGAATTAGCCTAATCCATTTCAAGCCAGACAACTTTTTAAACACTTAAAGGGAGACTTGAGTCTTTTCCTGGATCCACATCCACAGTTTCTTCAACCAATTGACATAGATTCAAGGCTCTTCATCACCCTGGTTGCCTTCCTCTAGACACCCTTCAAGTAATCAACATCCTTCCTAACTGTAACTATCAGACATGAAGTCCACAGTCTAGATGTCACCCAAGCAGGGCAGAAGCCAATGGGACTTCCCTCTCTTCATTCTTGGAAACTTTGCCTGTCTCAGTGTAGCCCAGGATCCCATGACCTTTCTTGGCTCTGCCGTCTTACTGTTGATTCATGTGGAATTTGAAGTCCACTTCAACTCTCCAGATCTTTTTTCAGACAAACTGCTGACAAGTTATGTCTTTCTCATTTTGCACTTGTGAGATTGAGTTTGGTTCAGAAAATGTGTAAGACTTTCATTTATCCCAATGAATTGCAGCCAAATGTTCTTGATTTTCACCATCTTTGGGGGACCATGGCTCTGTTGTTCTGAAGCCCTGTCACAAAACAGGCCTCCTGTGAGGCATGGGGGTTGGGAGATTGGAGATGGCAGCTGAGGGCATTCCAAAAGAGTTCAGGTTAGGACTGTTTCTCTCTAGTGGCTGAAAGTTCAAGACTGACATGCTGGAAAGCAAATGGCTGGGGAGAGAGAAAGGGGAAGAAAGATTCCATTTAGGAAGAGAAAATAAGCTTCACAGCGCATTCCTGAATCAAGCTGTTTTCCCTTTTTCTCACTTGTCACATCCTCCACAGAAGGAGGAGGTATTTTAAAGCCAGACAGAAGGGTGGGCAGCCAGTATTTGGCAGCTGAAGCCACATGCCCCACTTTCTTCCTCTGTACAATGAGGGGGATGTGTGTGTGTATAGGGGAGGGCTAGATGGTCTCTAATCTGCCTTTCTCTCTGATGTCCTGTGAGTCTATTATGTTCAAGTCAAAACCAGGGGACCGTAGCACAGATTAAGTCTTCAGGAGTCTGGAGGCTGGGGCTTTGTGACTCCCCATGCAACTCCTTCCCTGTGGTGAAGTTCTGGACATCTGGGGGAGTCCCCAGTTGGGGCTGAGGCTCTGGTAAACATGACCCGACCTGGTATAGCAATGACCTCAGACTCAGTCTCTGGGACTTCTGGAGATGCAATTATTTGCATTTTAAACCTCAGGTTTTTAAGGTTCTTGCCATGGTTAGGTTCTGACTACCTAAGGACAGAAAGGGTCTTCTACCTGGGTCAGCCCCTGTCTTTTTTAACCCTCTGTACCACCCTCCTGTCAATATGTGGTCAGCAAATAATTGTTGAGAGATTATGAATTTGCCTATTTTGAGGGCTGGAGGAAACAGCTTTCTTCTGGCCTCACTTATCACGTTGACTCATCTTTGTTCCATACAATTGTGTTCCAGTAGCCTGAAAAATAGACTCTTTGATGCTCAGTGTATCACTACTGCAAGCTCAGCCTCAGCTATCTGCTGGTGTATGACTGAGCATAAATGACTTCACCTCTTGGAGCCCAGACTCCCCATCTGTAGAATGGGGCCAATAATGGCACCTGCCTCCCCGAGGCTGTTGTGAGGATCGAGAAATAATTTTGGTAAAGAGCTTTACAAAGCTTTGCATGCTGGGTAAATATTAGTTAATAATAGCCATAACAATATCCATGTTGTTTCTTCCCAGACCTCTTATGAAGACCAAATAATGAGGTCTGGAAAATGTTTCACCAACTTTCAAACTGTCTAGGGAAGTCTCTTCTCGTTATCACCATGGCTGTCATCACCACCACTATGATGGCTTATCTGGGGAGAACCGGACTTAGGATGGCTTAGGATGGTTTAGGAAGGCCTGGCATCAAATCTGGCCTCAGACACTCACTAGCTATGGAACTCTAGGAAAAGCACTTAATCTGTCTGCCTCAATTTCCTCGTCTGTAAAATGGGGATAATATTAGCATCTCCCTCACAGGGTTATTGTGAAGATATGATGAAGTAATATATTTGAAGCATTTTGCAAACTTTAAAGCATCTATAAATGTCATCTATTATTTTTGATTGCTTTTAGAACTATAAAAGACCTTCCCCATTGGACAGTCCAATTCTTCATTCCTATGGAGGAAACTATAGCACCAAGGAGAATGATTTGCTCACAGTCATCTAGCCAGCATGTGGCAGAGCTGGGAGGAGAACTCAGGGGTCCTTACTTATCTATTCTCCACATAATGAACATTTTTTCATGCTACTGCCTGGGAACCAAGTAGAAATCCAGAAGAACAGTTCCAGATGATATTGGCCAAGAACTAAGTTTGAGGATGGCAACAGTCCTTGAGAAATGTCCAGAAATATTCCAGACCATAATGTGGGGAAGAAGAGGGATTTCACAGAGGACAATAGACTGGACACTTATTCTTGGCTACTTCTTACTTATTTAGGTCCCTAATAACTACCATTTCCAGAGCCTTTTCAAGCTTTCAAAGTATATGCATTTCCTATCTCAGAAGATTCTCACAACAACCCTGTGAGTCAAGTGCTATTATTATCGCCATGACGGAGATAAGGAAACTGAGACAGTTAGAGGTTAAGTGCCTTGCCTGGAGTCACTCAGCTACTAAGTGTCAGAGGCAGAATCTGAACTCAGATCATCTTGACTTCAAGTCCACTGCTTCCATCACTGTGCTACCTAAATGCCTCTAACCCACAGCAACTTTGATCTGCAACAAGAGTCTGAGGTCCAGAATATTAGTGACCCTCAGACATGTGAACTGGTTTGCATCAGTGACAGAGATATTAAAGAACAGATGCAGGGTTTGAACTCAGGCCCTCTGACTCCCAGGCCAATCCTATCCTCAGTCCAATCCCTTTATTTTATAGAGAGGGCAGTGAAAGTCTGCAGGGAGGCCATCCTCACAATAAGAGTTGCCTGAGCATGAAAGGGATGGCCCAAGGAGGAGGTGGGCTCCCCTCCTTGGAGGGCTGCAGGCGGAGTCTCAATGACGACTTGTTGAGGATGATGAAGAGGGAATTCTGGGCCGGGTACAAGTTGGACTAAGTGGTCATTGAGGTCACTTCCAGGTTCTTTGACAAGATTGTTCAAAGTCATTAAACAAATTCATTTCAGATTGGAGACTTAAGCACACATCTACTACCGTCTGGCCTTGAGTGTGTTTTCCTAGACCATGATTCTTGAGTTTTGGGTTCAAGTCTCAGAATGGAATGACTTGCCATCTCTGCATGTCAGTTTCCTTGTCTGTAAGTTGGTGGAAATAAGATTCAAATATCTTGCCTCACAGGGTTGTTGTGAGGAAGGTACTCATTAAATCTTAAAGACCTGCACAAGTGTGAGCTGTGGTTTTTCCTTTCTGGGAAGCAAGGATGATTACAGAGACAGCCCAGCATGTTCTGAGAGAGACACTGAGTGGAAAGGGGAAGCCCAGAGCTATTGTTTACTATCTTGGGGTTGAGGATGCAGGAGGGCTTGCTTCTTTTTCTCCTGGAAGACATAGTAGGGATCAGAATTGGAGGAAGCATTGGCAAGGCTGTGCCCATATATTAGGAAGGCAGAATTTATGATTTCAAAGAGAATCTCATATGTGCCTAAAAGGTCTGGAACCGCAGGATATAAGGAATTCTCTAGGCAGAAGGCAGGAGAACTAAAGCATGTATTTACACTCCACAATAACAAGCCCACAAACCAGCGTCCCCATTTTGATATTTTCATCAAAAGCTTCCAGGCCCAATAAGTCCGCCTTACAAGGGTAACCAGGAGGCCACAGAGAAGCGAGATGGTATAAGGCAAAATCGTATACATGCTTCCCCTCTACGGTAAGAAGATTACCCACTAGCCTCTAGTCAGCTCTGCTACCGGCAGCTCAGCTTCGGCTGTAGGCGTCTCTGGCTCCAACCGGAAAAGGAAAGGAGGATCTTCAAGCTGTCCTCTCCCCTCTTATAGAGTTTTTGACATCATCAAGCGCTGCCTGAACGACCAGGGCCGATTGGTTCTTGACTTGGCCCCTCCCCCAGCGTAGACCACGTTAACACACCTCCCCTCAGCCAGCCCCACGACTCATCACACAGGAAGCTCTGGTCCTGCCCTGGAAGAGCAAGCCCCAGTGTCCAGGGAAGCTCAACGAGGCAAGCTGAGTCATTCAAAGAAAACAAAGTCCATTCTGGCTACAGCCCATCAATGCCTGAAGCCAGAGGCTGCCTGAGTTCTCCTTCCAGACTTTGAGAGCTCTTGAGAAATGGCTTGAGAGAGGCAGGGAAGCAGCTTCTGGGAAAGGAAATTCTTCCTCAAACTGAGACTGTGAGGTAGCTGCCACAGAGTCAGGGATCCTGGCAGCATCCAGGAGTACCTCTGTGAGAGACCTAAGGCCTGAAAGATACACAAGGCAAGGGCTTCTCAGGAGGAGAAGCTGCATTCTCGATTTGGAATAAACATTCCCATTCCTAGGAAGGCACTCCTTGCCTGCAACTCTGCCTTAGCCAGACAACAGAACCCAGCCTAAGGAAATCCAGGGAGGGCAGCAAAGTCAAGTGGGTTGAAATTTTTTCAGACCATAAGTCTAGCTGCTAGACAGAAGCCATAATGAGTCACAGGTTTGGCAGGACCAAGATGATATATGTTTACACATAGGCAGCACTTACAGCATGCCAGAGCTCGGCTAAGAATTCTGAGTGGGCCAGATTTAGAGAGGGCACCTGCTGAAGACTAGCCTCACTGTCCAGTACAATGGATAGTTCCAAGGTCCCATAAAGTGGACTCTAGTACCTAGAACTTATCTAATCTGACCCCTTCACTGTAAAGATGAGTGAACTGTGGCCCACAGAGAGGAGAGAATGCAAGATCCTACAGGTATTAAATAGTAGGGCTAGAATTTGAACCCGGGTCATTGCACTCTAAATCCTCCTCACCCCATGTGCTCCAGAAAAATACTGTATTAGGAGAAATAGAATCCACAGTCCACCAGACCTGACTTGTATAATATCATAGTGTGGTCAAAAATGGATGCTTATACACACATATGTACATAGTACATATACATAGCTGTGTGTTTGTGTACACACATATGTAGAGAATGTATGCACTACATACTACTATATATATATTTATATACCATTTCAAAGAAATTTCATTTTATTGGCAAACCCAGTTGGCAAACCAATATTGACTTGGTGACCAAGAATAGGGAGAACTTATGGGGTGATATTAGGTAAACAATTTAATCACTGCAAATGGAAGCTGATAAGAGAGGGCGTGCTTTCACTAAAGAAGTGGTCCTGTTCTTCCTGGTCTGCTCTGCCACAGAGTCAGCCTCTTTTAAGTCTGGTGGAGCACATCCAACTCCACAGATTTGGAGAGCATTTTAATCCTTCCCTTGGTGCTTGTGCTGTGAACATCACTACACCCCCTACTTCAGTCTCTCCACAGGTGGTGTGAGTGGGTGAGGTTCGGGCATCTTTTCTGCTTGATGCTGCCTGACCCCTGGGGATCTTTGAGTTTTTCATCCTTACCCCCACCACTATGACCATCCACTTCACCATGGCAGCTCACCTTTCTATAATAGCTTAAAGTTTAAAAAGTGTTTTTTTTTCACTACAGCTTAAGAGATCAATAGTACAGACACTATAAGCACCATTTCACAGATGGGGAAGTAGAAGCTCAGGTGAGGTAAGTAAAAACTCCAGGCTTTGGGACTTCAGGACCGGCAATCTCCCCACTGTAGTCACTGCTCTGAGTGCTGGAGTTCATTGGAGTTCAAACTGAAAGGCGTCAGAAGGGCTAGCCTGACTCCTTCAGTTTTTACCTAAGGAAGCTGAGGCCTCGAGAAAGAAAGGAACTTCTCCAAAGCTATGAAGTATGAAGTTGGAAATAGAAGAATCCTGGGCTCCTCCTGCTCCAAATCCTGTGCTCCTCCCACTGTCCCTGCTTCCTTACTCAATACATATTCTCTGCTTCTTACTATCTTCAATAGACTTTCTTCTTTGAGGCAATTTGCTTGCTTTGCTGTTATCCACTTTGCAACACCTTCCACTCACGTTCCTTCCCCTCTGCGGTTAGCAATCAGGTTGGGAGCTTCCTTTTCTGGGTGTCCTGGGTCTTCATCACAAGATGGTGGCTCAGTTTTATAACACTGTCTCCCCAGCAGTAAGCTAGCACTGGCTTCATACGTTTCATCTCAATGACAAAGTTAGCCCCTGGATCACTGGTATTGATAACAGTAATACGGCAATTCATTAGCATCAGCTGTGACCCAAGTGCCAATTAAAAGGGAAGTGAGTTGAGGGATAAAGAAGGGGTTTGCAAGCCCATCATACAGAGTTCTTTCTTAATCTCTTTCCTGTCTATCACACTTATTACTGCTGGGTGGGTTGACAGGTTAATTACATGTGAGGCAGGGGAGCTGATATAGAGGATATTACAATCTCAAAAGCAAACACTTAGACTCACTTTAGAGAAACATAAGACAAACTCACCTTGTTGAAAGCCTGCCTTCAGTGTTCATCCATCCAGCAGGCCCCCGCCCCCCACCTATGAGGCAGAGCTCCTGCTGGTGAAAAGACTGCCCTGTTGATGTTGGAGGAAGTGACCACACTGTGGCCTCTCACATGCCCTATGGCCAAGGAGAGTGGTTATCTGAAAGCCAGGCTTTCTTCTGGGTCTTCTGGAGCCCTCACACTTCCTCTTCCTCTCCGAGAAGCAGGGCTCTTTTTGTGTGTTTGCTTCTGATACTGAGGCTTCTCCGTCATGTTCACCCCTATCTAATTGGAAATGGAGTATACGAGACATACAGGCAACCGATATCCAAGACACATAGAACCTAATAGAAACACAAAAGATCAATAGTCATTCCTTAATAGAGAAAGGGTCAAAGGATATGAAGAAATAGTCCTCAAAAGGAGGATTGTAAACCATCAACCACATGGAATTATGCTCTGAATCACTAATAATAAGAGAAATACAAGTCAAAACAACCCTGAGGTATCATCTAACACCAAGAAAATTGGTAAAGATGATAGAAGATGAAAATAATCAGTGTTATCTGGGAGCTGGAAAGGCAGGCTTGTTAATGCATTGTTGGTGGAGCTATGAGTCAGCCCAATATTTATGAAGAGCCATTTTGAATTATACAGTGAAAGGAACTGAAATACCCCTTCCCTTTGACTCAGAGCTCTCACTGCTGGGTATATACCCCAAAGAGATCAGTGACCAAAAGAGCCTTATAAACAACAAAATATCCACAGCAGCATGTTTGTGTGCGTGTGTGTGTGTGCGTGTGTGAGTGCGTGTGTGCGTGAGTGTGTATGTATGTGTATGTGCTTGTGTGCATGAGTGCATGTGTGTGTGTGTGTGTGTGTATATGTGTGTTTCTGTGAGTGAAAGTAAACACTGGTGATAGAACTAGAAACAAAGTGACTGCCCACTGATTAAGAAATGGCTCCATGAATTAGAGTATGCGAATGTGACGCTCTATCACCGAGTAGTAAGAAATGATGAATGACATCAGTCCAGAGAAGTACGACTTAGGTAAAGACTAATATGAACAGATGCAGAGGGAAACAAGCAGACCCAACAAAGAGCAAAGGCTGAAACCGTGCAAATGCAATAACAACAACAATAAAGATGACAAAATCACTGACAGAGAGTACTGTGGAGCGGTAATGACCAAGCTTATCCCTAAAGCAGAGGTAGAAGACGCCTCCTCCCCCTCTCTGCAGAGCTGAGGGATTATGGGTGCGGAACAATCATGTCAGGCTTCCTTGATGTGCTGGTTAATTTTCCTTGATGGTTTTATCTTCATCTACTTTTATTTAAGTGATATAGCCATCTTGGAGGAGGAAGAAGGAGGGATATACTGGGAAATGCAGAAGGAATATAAAAACAAAAGACATGAAAAAAATCTATTTAGAGAAATGAAAATGGAGTCCTTTTTATGCTCATTCCGTGATGATGCAGAGAAAGCTGTAAGAGCATGGGAGACATAGTGTGAGGCCCCCAAGGAGATCTTAGACACCAAATGCAGGCGGGGGCAGGTGGGCATGAGGCCTCAGCTTGAACTCTTGCGATGATGGGGAGTTTACCCTCTCCTAAGGCTACCAGTTACATCTGAACTGCCCTAACTTTAAGGAATTTTTTCCTAATATGAAACCAAATAAGTCATCCCATGAGTTCTAATGCTCTGGCACCGGTTCTGCCCTCTGAGGATAAGAAAAAGAAGCCTGATCCATCCCTCTTCCAAATGGTGTTTACTATGTGCCAGGTTCTGTGCAAAGCAGACCCTGTCCCCCTGCCTTCACTAGCTAAAGGGGGAGCTCACAGGCAAACAGTTCTGTAGGATCAGAGTATGTACTATGTCCATTGGAGGTCATCTCTGAGGGTAGGCCTGAGCTCTGAGGAAGATCAGGAATGACTTCACGCAGAAGGTGGGATTTTAGCCTGGATTTGAAGTAAGCCGGGGAGGCCAGGAGGGAAAGAATTATAGGCTTGAGAGACAGCCAGAGAAAACACCCAGAGTCAGAAGATGGAGCGTCGTGTTGGAGGAACAGCTGGGAAGCCCCCATCACTAAATCACTATCAAGGTTAAAAGACTGGAAAGGGTGTGTGTGTGTAAGAGAGAGAGAGACATAGAGAGAGACACAGAGACACACATGTGCGCGCGCGCACACACACACAGAGCGAGAGAGAGAGAGAGAGAGAGAGAGAGAGAGAGAGAGAGAGAGTGATGGTGATGGTGATGGTGATGGTGATGGTGGCAGGTTATGTAGGGCCTTAAAAGTCAAACAAAGGGTTTTGTATTTGCTCTTCGAGGCCATTGGGAGTGCCTGAAGTTTATTGAATAGGGGGAATGACGTGGTCAGGCCTGCACTTTAGGAAAATCACTTTGGTGGTTGAATGGAGGATGTACTGGAGAGGGGAGAGACTGAGGCAGGCAGACTCCCCACCCCCTACCTTGGAGTTACTGTAATGGTCCAGGCGTGATGGGATGAGGGGCTGCACCAGGATCGGGGCAGGGTCAGAGGAGAAATATAGGAAGCCAAGCCTGACCTAATGGAGCCCATTTTTGCACTCCTGGATTGGGGGATGCTGTTCTTCTGATAAGGTCTGAATTCCCAGGAGTGCTGATGGCAGCTGAGGCCCTGGACTCGCTGCTGAGGAGCCTGGATGCTCCCTGGCATCTCGCCTCTTGCAGTTGCAAACCTGTCTTTTTAAGGAAGCTGATGGTCTACTGGACAGCATTGAGTTTGGCTGTTGTTGTTTGTCCTTCATGTCGAAGAGGACCATGACATAAAGAAGCTGATGCCATGACTTGCATGTGATTGGATTTAAGTGAGCGAAGGCTGCATAAAGTCACCAGCCTCACTGTCTCCTCCGAGCCATCTGGGTTCAGTGAAGAGATATAGATCAGGACGACTGGAGATGGCCCCCTTGGGTTTGGCAAAGGAACATTGGAGTTGGAAGCCTGCCTCAGATCCTTACTGTTGCAGGAGGACCCAGACCCAGTCTCAGCCTTGGTTCTCTCCTCTGCAAAATGGGATAATAATAGCATTTACAGGGTTCTTGTAAGGACATGAGAGATGACATGTGAAGTACTTTGCAAGCCTGGAAGTGTTATCTTAAGAGCTAGCTATGGTTACCCCCTCCCCAACGCCGGCTTGTGAGGAGTGGGAGGATTTAGCTAGTGGGGGCTGGAGGGCGTGGGGACAGCCTGTTTTCTGGAGGGTCAGCAGGGGCATGGACTGGCAGGAGCAGGGCCCAGCCCAAGTTCTGAGACCTGAGCATCAAGAGGCACTGGAGGTTGGCAGCCTTTCCTTTGGGAACACAGAGCCTGCAAAGGCAGCGTGATGGATTGGCTTTCACATGCTCTCCTGGTCTGGGAGCCCCTCCATCTGCTCTGCCTTAATGGAAGAAAGCAATCTCAGCCAGCAGAGATGGAACTGAGCTCAGGAGAAGCTGGAGGCCCTTCCTAGCCTGTCCTAGGATGCTGTTGGAATGATATCTTCCCATCTACTGGCACCTGCCTGTTTTCTCTGGGCGGGGGCACCCAGAGAAGGCGGCATGCCATCCATCCTCCCAGGGCTCCCTTGTCCTAGCTAGGATGGCATGTTTTTTTCTAACTCCATTGAATCCTGTAAGACAGGCCAGAGCAGGCAGCTTTCCATGTGCCAGCCCAGTTCCAAAACTTAGGTCTGAGGCTACACTGGGGCTGGTGGGAGCTGGCTATCTGGAAACCAAGTAATGAAGCATGTGCGACACAGGGCAGGAGTTAACGTTTGCTTCTTTTTGTATCCCTAGAGCTCAGCACAATGCCTAGGACATCTTGTTGTTGTTTAGTCATTTCCAGCGTGTCTGACGTTTTGTGACTCCACTTCCTCCTTAAGCTCATTTTACAGATGGGGAAGCTGAGACAAACAGGGTGAAGTGACTTGCCCAGGGTCACGTAGCTAGCAAGTGTCTGAGGCCACATTTGAACTCAAGTCTTCCTGACTTTAGGGCTGGCACTCTATCCACTATGCCCCCTAGCTGCCCTGCCTGGTACATAGTAGGTGTTTAATCAATGTTTATTGAACGAATGAATCAATGATAGCTGATTGCAAGTTGTTCAGTGGTGACATTTATTCTCCTTTTCCATGTGATGCCCATTGTGGATGGTGTGGTAGGAGCCTGGAGTGATGTCTTAGCATGTGAAAGAAGATGCCTAGTTAGCAGCCCCTAGTGCCAAGCACTCTCTGTGCTCCCACAAAGTCCTGAGTGAGTCCTGACTGGGTCTTGGTTGGAGGAAGCAGACTCAGGGCTGGCCTCCACTTTGGAAGAGACATTGGTCCTTGGCATAACAGAAAAGCTTTAAGTGGGGAAGCAAAGAAGATAAAGGGTATTGAGAGGTGGAAGGAGGCAAAAGGCCTGACTGAGACCAGGAGGTAGGTGGATGGAAGCATGTGGCACAGGGCTGGAAGGACAGGAATACTCACAAAGGTAGAGGAGAGGCCTAAGTAATTATTGGCCAACTCACGCTTGTATGTGTGTGTGTTTTTGATGTGTGTGTAGTATGTGTGAGTGTGTTGTGTGTATGTGTGGTATGCGTGAGATGTGTGTATGTGTGTGCGGTATGTGTGTGTGTGGTATATGTGTGATGTGTGTGGTATATATGTGATGTGTGTGGTGTGTGTATGGTATGTGTATTGTATGTATGTATGCATGCATGCATGCATGTATGTATAGTGTGTATGTGGTATGGTGTGGTATGCGTGATGTGTGTATAGTATGTGTGCATATGTTATGCACATGTGTGGTGTATGTGGTATGTGTGTAAGATGTGTGTATGTGTGTATGGTGTGTGTATGTGTGTGTGTGGTATGTGTGTGGGGTGTGTGTGTGTGACTGTGGTGTGTGTGGCATGCATATGGTTGTGTGTTTTATATATATGTGTGTATGTATGGTGTGTATATGATGTGTGTAGTGTGTGAGTGTGTTGTGCTTATGTGTGGTATGTATAATGTGCGTGTGAGATGTGTGTATGTGTGTGTGGGTGTGCATTGTGGTATATGTGTGATGTGAGTATGGTATGTGTATGTGTGTGTTATGTACGGTGTGTGTGTGGTGTGGTGTGTGTGTGGTGTATGTGTGATGTGTGTGGGATATGTGTTAGATGTGTGAGTGTGGTGTGTGTGCTATGTGTGTGTTGTATGTGTGATGTGTGCGTGGTATGTATATGGTATGTTTTTGTATGTATGTGTGTATGTATGGTGTGTGTATGATGTGTGTAGTGTGTGTGAGTGTGTTGTGTGCATTGTGGTATGTGTAGTGTGTGTGTGAGATGTGTGTATGTGTGTGCGGGGTGTGTTGTGGTATATGTGTGATGTGTGTACTGTGAGTATGGTATGTCTAAGTATGTGTTATGTGTGTTGTGTGTGTAGTGTGTGTGTGTGTGTGTGTGTGTGTGTGTGTGTGCGTAGTGGGATGACTTACACCAGCAAGAAGCAGCTTCCTCAGCTCTGAGGTCTATGCATGCAGAGCCCTGAGGACATCAGGGAAATGCTCCACCTGGAAGGTAGGAGGAAGGCAGGGTCTTGGTAGTTGAGGACAACCTCCTGAGGGGGACTGAAGCATCTTTTTGTTGACCTGAAATAAACAATGAGATGGTGTGACTGTCTTTCCAGGGCCTGTGTGTGGGATGTCAGGGAGAGCCTCCAGAGCCTTAAACCTGTCAGCCGTCACTGACTTCTCGAGATTCATGAGGGAATAAAGGAGAACAGCAGGGTAGGTAGGAAGGCTTGCAGAGGATTATGAAGCCTTGGTCCAAACACCTCGGGGACATGGGCAGGCACTGTTGCCTTTATTGCTGATAAATGAAGAGAGGAGACTCAGCAAAGAAAGGCCTCCTTGGGAAATGAACAGCTGGCTGAGAAGATGGTGTCTGAGACTGGGATTTGAATTTCTGGACCAGGGCTTAAACAACAGGAATGATGGGCCCTTAGCAAGCTGCATTGAGCACAGCTCATAAAGGCTGGCAGAAACAGGCTTGTCTGAGGTTTGGCAACTCTAATCCAAAGGGCTTTAAACTGAAAAGGGATGGGGAAAAGCGCTCCCATTGACCTGGCAGTCTTGGTACCGCAGCAAGTCACACCAACAACATGGCACAAGAAAACCACTGAAGATCTCCAGAGACTCAGAGGAGATAAGGACCAAAGGATCCATTCTGCTCCCCCTTGTCTCTGCCATCTAGACACAAATGCTCACAGGGCCATCAATTGGGGCTGAACTAGAGATTCTCATGTGTTATCAGTGACATCTGGTGACATGGGAATTTTGGCTGGAATGTGGCTCTGGAAAGGTCTAGCCTTTTCCAGAAGAGTCCTCAAATGCATCTGGGCTCTCACTGGTATGGAAATTGTCATAGTAGCTCGCTCATCTGTCCATTTCCGTCCATCCAGTGTGATTCTTGTCCATGGTCTCCAAAGGTTCATCACAAGAATCCTACCCAACATGCACATGGGGAGAATATTCTAGAGCACATGTGTCACAGCCATCAACTCCTCCATCTTGATCCATGGTGCCAGCCTACTCATGCATTTCTTTGATGTCATCTTTTATATCACTTCCTTGTTGTAATTCCTGGCTTATAATATGACGTAGCCACTCACTTTTGCTCACCATATGCCCCTCCATGATTCTCAATTTCAGTTGTTCAGAGAGTGGACTATTCCATGACTTAGAGATCCATCCAACAGTCCTGGAGAAGATGGACCTCTGTTTCATAAGTCTCTAAGAAACATCAAATAATCTTGAAACTTCTGAAAATTGTCCAGCACACTCTTCTCCCCCTGCTTCATTCTGGGTCCAGCTTATTGTCCATTTGCAGTGTCTGTTCAAAATTTTATGTATGTATGTATGTATGTATATATCTATGAATCTATCTATCTATTTATCTATGTATCTATCTATCTATTTATCTATAGATCCATGCACACACACACACAAGCTGATACAGACGGGATGAGGTCTCTGGTATATCCATTCAACTATACATCATAAATATCATAACCTGGGCAATGGACATACCGTATCTTCTTAGTTTTTGTTGGGTGGGTAGTTATTGATATCTTTTTTATATCACTACAATTTCTCCTATAATCCTCCCTCTCCTCATCCTAGAGAGGGCATTTCATGCAACACATTTTTTTTGAAGACAGAAAAGGGAAGACTCACAGGTTCTCCTATTTGAAGAGACAAATTTGAGAGTTGGTTTTATGACATCCAAGGGCAAGAAACATCATTTCATGAGGCATTTGGTCTTCTTGCAGATTATCTCCTGTCTATATCTTGCTTGTACATGGTTGTTTTCATGTCCCCTCCTCTTAGACTAAGAGCTGCCTGAGAGCAGGGATTGCCTTTTGCCTTTCTCTGTATCCCCAGCTCTTAGCACAGTGCCTGGCACACAGCAGGTACTCAATGAATGCTTACTAACTCACTGACCCTCTACTCCCCCTCTTCCCATCTGCCACCAGAAAGGGGCGGGGGAAATGATGTACACAGGATCAAAGACCATTCTGGGTTTTTCTTCATTTCGGGCATTGCCAAAGTCAAATAATTTTTCATTAAATCAGCCGCTGGGGAAGGAGGAAAGGAATATGCCTTTATATAGTTCCTACTATCTGATAGGCACTGTGCTAAGCCCTTTACAAATATCTCACACTTGAATTCAATAAACATTTTTTAAAATGCCTAGTATGTGTCAGGCACTTTGCTAAATGTTGGATAAATAAATAACAACAACAAAACAGCCCCTGCCCTTGAGGAGGCCACAATCTAATTGGGAGAAGACAACAAACAAAAGGAAGCTGGAAAGGTAGGGGAGGGAGAGACACCCGGGGGTATCCTGCTCCATCGAATCGAAACCAAGTAGAGTGGATGATGAATAGGGCAGTGGGTAGGGACAGCTGGGTGGTGTAGTGGATAGAGTGCCACACCTAAAGTCAGGAAGACATCTTCAAATCTGGCCTCAGGCATTTTTTAGTTGAGTGACCCTGTTTCTCATCTGTAAAATGAGCTGGAGAAGGAAATGGCAAACCACTCCAGTATGGTTACCAAGGAAATCCCAAATGAGGTCATGGAGACATGACTGAAAAATGACTGAACGAGTGGAGTAAGTTGTAAGGTCCAGATTCTGCTCTCTATAAAGGAGGGCATTGGGTAGAGTTCAGCCCTCCACCCTCCAGCCCTCCAATCCAGAGGATGCTGAGGGAGGGCAAAGGTGTTGACCATCCAAGGCTGAGTGAGCTATGTGGTAATGAGATCTGAAGTCATCAGCTCATCCTCAGAGGGGCATCTTGGTCCATGGAACTGAAAGCAAGCAGATCTTGGAAATAGGGGTCATTTTACACTCTGAGGAAACTGAGGCAAACAGAGATTAAATGACTTGCCAATATCACATAGCTAGTAAATTTCTGAGGAAGGATTTGCTCTCAAATCTTCTTGACTTTAGGCCCACTGTCATCTAGCTGCTGCTAGGTGGATGGGGTTAATACAGGACATTGTGGAAGTGTCCTACTCATGTTCACTGAGGTGTGTGTGTGTGTGCACGCGTGCGCGCTCTCGAGCATGCGTGTGTTTGTGAGAACTGTAGGGGCAGGGGAGGGGCAGTGGGGAAGCAGTGTCCTGAATTGCCACAGCCTTAACCAGGAAACAGACAAGTCCCTCTTGGCAGCTGATGGGCCTGGCCTACAAGAGGGACTGGGGCCCCAGGGACCTTTGCCAAAGCTGGAAAAAATCATTGAGCAAATCAATTCCCTCCACCCTAGCAGCAGACAACCTTGCCTCAGATTTTACACAAAATGGAGCCATTTGCTGTGAGCTCCTTCTTCTCCTCTCTTCCTTCTCTCCCATCACTCAGGTGCCTTCTGCCCCTCTGTCCTCTATCACCCCAGTCTCACTTGAGGAGGTGAACTGACTCCTCATCAAGGCTAAGCCTTCTACCTCCTCTACCTCCATCCTGTCTCCTGCAGCAGATTGCCCCCTCTGTCAGCCCCACTATATCAATTATTTTCAATCTCTCCCTGTCTACTGGCTCATTTCCTACTGGCTACAAACACACCCATGTTTCCCCCATTCTGTAAAAATGCTCACTTGTTCCTTCCATCTCAGCTCTCTTGGATTTAATGACCGTCTCTATGCAGATGATTCATAATCTACCTTTCCTGCCCCCAACTCTCTGCTGACCTTCAATCTCTCATCTCTGATCAGACAACTCGTACTATGTGCCCAGCAGGCATCTTCAACTCAACATGTCCAAGACAGAGCTCACCATCTTTCCTTCTAAGCCCTTCCTCTTCCTACTCTCCCTGTTGCTGTAGAGGGCAGCACCGACCTCTCAATGCTTCTGGCTCACAATGTTGGAGTCATCCTGTATCTCTCACTGTCTCTTGGTCTCCATAACCAAGCTGTTGCTGAGTCCTGTGATTCTACCCTTGTAACAACTCTTGAATACTCCCCTTCTCTCCTCTGAGCCTGCCTCCACTCTGGTGCAGCCCCTCATCCCCTCACCCCTGGACCATGGCAGTAGCTGCTGGGGGTCTGCCTGCCTCAAGGCTCTCCCCATTCCAGTCTACCCTCCATTCAGTCACTAAAGTGATTTTCCTAAAACAGAGATCTGACCACATCGCCCCCTCCTCAATAAACTCCAGGGGCTCCCTACTGCTTCCAGGAGCAAATACAGAATGCTCTGTTTGGCATTCAAAGCCCTTCATGACCTGGACCCCTCCTACCTTCCAGTCTTCCTTCCTTACTTCCCCACTTGTCCTCTATGATCCAGTGACCTCAGCCCCACTAACAAGAGCCTCCATCTCTCAGCTCTGGGCATTTTCTTTGGCTGTGTCTCATCCCATCCCTGAAATACTGTCCCTCCTCTGATCTGACTCCTGTCCTCCCTGGCTTCCTCTAAGTCCCAACTAAAATCCCACCTCCTACAGGAAGCCTCCCCAAATCACTCTTACTTCCAGAGCTTCCCTCTGTTAATTATTTCCTATTTGTCCCATATACAGCTGGCTTTGTACATATTTTTGCTTGTTGTTTCCCCCATTATATGGTAAATTTCTTGAGGGCAGGGACTGTATTTTGCCTTTTTTATATCTCCAATGCTTGGCACAGTGCCTCGCACATAGTAGGTACTTAATAAATGTTTATTGAATTGAAGTGCTACAGATCAATTCGTTTGAGGACCATTCTTTCAGCCTGCAAAGCTGACCTCTCCCCAAACCCCAATTTGCCTGCTGAATGCCCTGCTGCCTCCCAGGCCTGGCTCTGACTAAGCAGCACAAGGGGCCAGGAGTCCCTGGGACTGGGAGGCTGGTGCCCCAGGAGTAGAGGGATGGAGGGAAGGGCTCAGCCACTGGGAGGTTCTTAGGTCCAGAAAGACAGCCTGTTCCAGGAGCAGGACTCTTGGGTTTCCTGGGAAGAGAAGCCACCCCATCTCTTGCCCTCAGATCCACTGGTTTGAGGAGACTCCCTTTATCTTTTCCTTTTGTTCTGAGTAGCACCAAAGTGCCAACAGAAGTGGCAGCATTCTCAGAGAGCATTCAGGCTTGCCAAACACTTTCCATCTGTTTTCTCAATTGATTCTAAATATCATGGGGAGTCTGAGATACCCGAGGAGGGAACCCATCAGCAGGTCCCAGACAAGTGGGCTTCCATCTGATTGAGAACGCAAAGTAAAGCTTTGCCTCTGAGGCCTGGGGAGCCTGCTCTGCATCTGTGCTGCTCCTCAGATTACCTGGTGGGGGTGTTCTGAATCCTGCTTCCTACAGTTACCACCTGTACAACCTTGAGTGAACCTTGCCCTCCCTGGGTCTCAGTTGTCTCATCTGCAAAATGGAAGAGGGAGTGGAGTCAGTAGCTTCAAAGATCCCTTGCTGCTCCAAAGTGGAGGACCCTGAGTCTATGATTGCAGGGTGCACAGGACTCCAGGTAGTGGTCAAAGGTAGCATCATTGGTCCATGTGGTGATCTGGGAAGCCAGGCTGCAGAACTTTGAGTGTGGGGGACAGCCCTCGGCAATGTTACACTTCTCTGGAGCCGCAGTGTCCTCCTCCTCCTCCTCCTCGTCCTCCTCGTCCTCCTCCTCTTCCTCCTCCTTCTCCCTCTCCTTTTTTGCAGTGTCCTGCTGAAGCACCTCCTCAGCTGCTCCAGCCCATTGCCATCATATCAAGGTTAACTCTTGCCCACTGTAGGCAGGAATGGGAAATCATGGGACTTCTACTTTCCCAGTCTTTGGCTTCCTCCAACTGTGGTTTCTGTGAAGAAACAAATGAGAAGGAAATGATAATACCACTACTAATACCTCACAGAGATCAGAGAGGGCAATGGAGGGGGCAGAGCAAGCGGGATGAGAATAGAACAGGGACAAAGAGAAATCTAGTTTGACTGGCATAAAATGATGGGAAAGGGAGGCCAGCATGTGCTAATGGCTGGGCAGGCATTCTGGGATCTTAGAGCAAGAAGGGACCTAGGAGGCCAGTCTGTCCCTGAAGTAGGACTCAGTGCCTTCTCAAGGTCCCTTGTGGTGGGGTAAGCAGCCTCCCCTCCAGCACTCCCAGAGAGCCCCCCCCCCCCCCCCCGCACCAAAGTCAACATTTCCCTCTCCCTCCCTTTGTGTAGAACTTGGATCTTGGGAGCAGATGGTTACTAACCATTATTAAGTGATCCCCAAGGAGGGGCACCCACTCAAAGTGAGATGGTTGGTTTGCACTGACTGGTTGGCATGAGACTGAATCCTTGGAAGGACAAATACCCAAATGATAATAACAGAAATGATGAGACAAAGAGCAGGATAAAGCTGGGCCAAGACAAGGCATTGTGGGCTGAGTGGCATCCATGGTGCTATATGGGCCATGTACCCAGAAGAGGCACCCATTCTCTGGGGTGAGTGGGGGGTTCAATTTCATTAGTTCAGTCAAATCTTCACATTAAATTATGAAGTGCCTACAACACACAGGAGCCTGGCTTCGGGGTGTGGTTCTGTTCACTTTGGGTTCTGGCTCAAGGCTGTAGTTTGTGTCCCTACCAATGAAATGAAGAACTCTTAAAAAAGCAGCATCTAACTGGTAGAAATGGGGCTGGATTTGGAAACAGAGGACCTGAGTTCCTGTCACAGCTGTGTTATTTTCTGCTTATGTGACCATCAAAACCCCTTCCCCTCTCTGGGTCTCAGTTTCTGCATTTGAAAAGGAAGGTGGTTGTTCTATATGGCTTCTAAGGACCCACCCATCTCAAAATCCATTATGCTAATTACTGATGCACCTGTCCCAATTGTACTTCCTTAAACTGGTCAGGGGCAAGGTACTTAGAATGAACTTATCAGGCCCCTCTTCTGATCTCCACCTTTCGAAGCCCCCACTGTTGCTAAGGAAAGTCTGGTTCTTTGGACATACAAGGCCCTTAGACTTCCTTTCCATTGAATTACACACTGCACTCTGTGAATTTGGTGTTATAGCCTGTCTGGGCTTTCCAGAACTTCCTTAGTGTGTTTTGCCTTTTCCTCTGTGGGGAAAAATAATTTATTGTATTGTCTGGAAAAAATATTATACTTCTTAAATCTAACCTTATATGATTAAAGGTTGTCTGCACCCAAAATGTCACTTGACCACAGGAACCTTATGATGGCAATGGTCTGGAGCAGCTGAGGGGGCACTTCAGCAGGACAGTGCAAAAAAGAAGGAGAAGGAGAAGGAGAAGGAGAAGGAGAAGGAGAAGGAGGAGAAGGAGATGAGTACAAAGTATTTTTGGTTTCCCTAGGTCCTGGACCCACTCAAAGCATTCTTGATTAGGGTTAGCACAATCAGTACTAGTGATGGGTCTGCCCAAGCTTGTGTTTGGGCTTTGTGTGCCAGTACCCTTGTCTAAATCCTACATAATGTATGCTTTCCAGAGCCCAGGTGAGATAGAGCCACATTTCCTGTCTGGCTTGCTCTCCTCTACCAAATAACCTAATGATCTTGGATTTGGGAGTCTGTTCTTGCAACAGCACTTTCCTCGGAGGTTTTGTTCACATAGCTCCTCTTACCTGGTCTACCACCTCCAACCTCTGTTGCCATGAACCCTGTGTTTTCCTAAGGTTCCTGATCCTAAATCCCTTCCTCTTGACCTCTCCCTCCTCCACACTCCCAGAGAACAAATGCATCCTACCATACCCTAACTTGTCAAGTCATTATAGGCCACTTCTCCTGCTATACCACAGTATTCCTTGAAGATAATCTCAGAGGGAAGTCACTAAGGCTTAGGAGGATCAAAGGTAAGAAGGGAGAATGTTCTTCGCATGATGGATAGCCAATGAAAATGTCCATAATCAGGAGAGGGAGCATCATGTGTGATGGATATCAAGGAGGTCCATGTCACTGGAGCAAAAGGTCATAGGGAGGAAGATATAAGAAGTCTGGAGAGGTAAGAAGGAGACAGATTGAGAAGGGCTGTGAATGCCAAACAGGGGGTTGGTTTCCTTTTGATCCTGGAGGTAATGGGGAGCCACCAGATTTTAATTATGAGGGGGTGACATGATCAGACCCTTACTATAAGAAGATTCCTTTGACAGCTTAGTGGAGGATGGATTGGAGGGGGAGAGACTTGAAGCAAGAAGACCCCTGAGAAAGCTATTGAAACAATGCAGATGTGAGGTGATGAGGGCCAGCACTAGGACAGTAGGGGCAATGGCAGCTGAGAGGAGGTGTGATATTTCAGAAGTGCTACAAAGGTAAAATCTACAGATTAGATAAAGAGGGAGAGACAGTGAGAGCTTGTGGATGACTCCTCAGTTGTGAGCCTGTGGGACTGGAAGAATGGAGGTGCACTCAACAGTGAGAAGGAAGGAAGATGGAGTGAGGGGTTAGTGGGGAAAGATCATGAGTTCCATTTAGGACAAGTTGAGCTAAATATGTATATGGGACATTGGTGCCAGATGTCCACTGGGCAGCTGTCGAGGCAAGCCTGGAGGTTAGAAGAGTGTTGGCTGGATGAGGAGATCTGAGAATCATCAGCAAATCCTTCTTAAAGCCATCATTGGATGGATTCAGGAAGTGACCATTTGACCACTTGTCAGGAAGCTGGCAGAGGTTATTCTCACTTGGATGTTGGTCAGACTCGAGGTCTCTGAGGTCCTGTCTGTCTCTGAGACTCTGTGCTCCTGAGGCTGGCAACCCTGTCTGTCTGTGTCAGAAGCTTTCCTGGAGCCCCTCAGAAACTCATGGCTCAGCATCTCTGCCCTATAGTGCCAAAGTCCTCCACCTCCCTCTGGGCACCACATGTGCCCTTCTCCTGGAGTCCTAGCCCTGGGCAGCAGTGGCAGTGGAGACTTAGCATAATTTCAATCGCATTTCACATTTTCCACTCTGTCGGCAGGTAACCTGATAGCAAATTCATGCAGCATCTGTTCCCTCTTCAAGTCTTCCACTCTGTAGATAATTTTCAAAGATTTTTTTTCAAACAGCTTTAAATTTAAAGCTTTTTTTTTAAAGTCTAAGTTTGGAAGAGTTTGAAAAGTCAAACTCAGCAGAAAAAAAGTAATTTCTACTCTCTCTAGTTAATAACCTCTTATGTGCTTTAATAATTTAAACCAATTATCAATGGGAATGTCTTCTGTGTGGGCCTCAATCTTTACTGTTCGCCTATTTCCTCCTCCCTTTCATGCCCTCGGCCACATGTCCTCCCCACTCTCAAGGGTCTATTATCACCACTCCTCGACGATAATAACCGTCTTATCTATGGGAACATGACCTTGACATGGAGCAAAGAAGCCCTTTCAAGGAGAACTCAATTAAACCTCAATTCTCTGCCCTGATTTCATTTCATTACTATTTATAAGCAGGAGAAACAGCATCTAAGGCACCCGCTCTTAGGCACCTGAATTCTGGTTTCAAGGTAGGAGGAGGAGAGCCCAGCATGCTTCCCCTATGGGGTCCATGTGGGTGTTTCATGATTGGATATTTTATTCACCTCATTGGGAAAATGATCTCTCTTAAGATACATCCTAACAGACAGTTGTCACTAACTTTTTGCATGACCTTGGGCCAGGAACCCCACTTCCAGGGCCTCAGTTACTCCAGCTACAGAATGGGTGGACCTAGAAGCTGGACTATATGTCTTATTTCCCTTCCAACTCAACCTTTTCATGATTCTACAATCCAAACATGAGCCCCAAGCTCCCCCTGTCCAAAGGACACAGAATTAGGCTTTAAGACTTGCCTTTGTGGGAAGCACAGCATCACTGTCTCAATGACGAACTCACTGAGGACCTTGTCTGGTTGCCATACAGAGGAGCCTGGAGGGACTGTATGTGAACCCAGAGACTCCCTGCTGGGGGTGGTGTTAAAACTATCCTTTCAGTCATGCTTCTACAAGTATGAAAGGAACCGACCCCGAATGAGCAGCCACTTGATGCTGGCACTGCAGATACCATGGGGGCAAGGGAGAGACACAATGGGAGAGGCCACTGCTAGGAATGATGGGAGGAAGTCGCAGGCACATTTCAGCTTGGATGAAGAAAAAAATGCTAATCAGGGAACACAACCCTGCATAGAAGAAAAAACCTGAGGTCCCAGCCTTACCTGAAGGCTTGGGGTGTGGGGGGGGTCCTCGTCATTAAAATCTGATCCAGCTCTGCAAGACCAGACAGTTAAATTGAGTCTAATACACCAGGGCCAAGTCTTTGTCTTTGCAGCTACTGTAATTATTTTCGCATTAGCTCGTTTGTATCATAATAAATTTCGGCTTGGAAAATATTAATAAAAATACATGATGCAAATAAGGTAGTCAATATATAAAGAAAGGAGAGAAAGAAAGGAGAAAAGTAGAGGAGAAGAGAAAAGAAAGGAAAAAAAGAGGATTTAAAAAAAAACCTTCCTTACACTGAGTGCATCCCAGAGTGAAATGAGCTTTTTCCAAGGGAGGTGAAATCCGCTTCACTAGAAGTCTTTAGGCAAAGGCTGAAGTGGTTGAGGGGATCCTTGGTTAGGTAAGGGCTGGGCATGCTGGCCTCCAGGATTCTGGGAGTTTACCATCTTGGATCATTGGCTGACCAGTCTGATTTCAATACAGCAGCAATCTGAGGAGAACCAGGGACCTCAGCAATGCTGACTTGAGGTGGTTGGAAGGGATCAAAGTAGGGGAGGAGAAATCTCTTGTTCAAGTAGGGCTATGTTGAATGGGCCCATTCAAAGGCAACTTTCAAATGATCATTTCCCAGTTGGATGCATACCATAGATGATGTCCAAAGTAGTTATGTTCCTGGCCCAACAAATGTAGTTTCCCAAGAAAACTCTATATGCATCAAAACCAAAGCCTCTTATAATGCCATCAGATCTCACTGTGATAGGGCTTGTCCTCCACATCTCTTTCCTTGTGGAATTCACTGCCCCCAGTAACATTATTTGACTGAATCCCAGGGTGCAGGGAAGGTCGTCTTTGACCAATTGATTCCCTGCTCCTCCTTCTACCAGTTGCTATAGTCAGAGTAAGCAAAGGTCAGATAACAGAGGTAAAGCTTGTTAATGTGCTCTTAATTTAACTCTCTGTCTGAGATCACCAATTCATTTCAGGAATTAGTTAATCACAAATGGAAAGAACCCCAGTGGTCATTGAGTGCAACACATAAACCTAAAGGAATACCCTCTTCTCAAAGAGTGCCAGGTATAAGGAAGCTCCTTCTCTTGAGGCAAGACATTGTACTTGGGATTGGTTCTCACCTTGAAGGCTGATTTTCCTTAGATCAAGATGAAATCGGCTTCTCTGCCCCTACCCCTAGTCCTGCCTGTCAGGCCCAAGCAAAATGATCGAGATCACTCTTCCATGTAACAGATGTTGAAAGACAACTCTCATGTCTCCCCTATAATGACTTTAGATGTAGAATTGCTATTGAAAGATGAATGCCTTCTGAAACATTCCTCTTAAAAGATTCTCACTATCTGTTTAGCATTCAGAAGTCACCCAAAATACCACCACTTCTGTGAAGCCTTCCCAGATTCCCCAGAGTCTGAAATGTTAGAATCATGGAAGCTCAGAGTTTGTGAAGACCTCGAAGACCATTGAGTCTCTCTGTAGAGCAGAGATCTCCATTGTCACCTGACCAGCAGCTGAAAATCCTTTTGCATACCACTAGTGATGGGGACCTTGGTGCCTCAAGAGGCAACTGATACTGCTTTGAAGTAGACCTAATATCTTAGGAAATTTTCCTCCTATTGAGTCAAAATATGCCTCTGTGTAACTGTCCCTCATGGTGTCTATTTCTATGGCACCTCGTTTTTTTCTACACATCAGTCCTTCAGATCCCGGAAGCCAGTTACCATGATTGCACTCCCCCTCCCCAAGTCTTTCCTCTAGGCTAATCCTTCCCATCCCTTTTCTTCAGTCAGTCTTGAGAAGCCTTGCCTGTGAGGCCACAGAATACTTCCTAGTTATGCCTCCTCAACCACCAATTTATGAAGTAGAAACTTTGAATACATTTATCTGACTATATGGAGGAGGCAGTAAGACATAGACAATAAAATAGTGGATTTGGAGTAAGAATGCCCTTGCCCTGGAGCCTGACTCAGCTGCTTAGTAGCTGTGAAACCCTGGACATGATGCTTAGACTTTCTTTGCTTCTGTTTCCTAATCTGTGAAATGGTCATAGTAGCTGTAATGATGACTTTCCAGGGTGATTGTGAGGAGGAAATGAGATAATGTGTGGGAAGGAATCGGAAGACCTTAAAACACAGTGCAATCTAGTGTCATTATCAGTATTTTCATTTTATGTGTATATTTTTTACATTTAACTTTTGTTTTTTCTCAATTACATGTAAACCAAATTTTTAAGGTCTATTATACTTTCTTCTATTTCTCATCTTTTCCAGTTGTGTACAGGTAGAAATGGTCTTAAGACAAGTGACTATCCCACTATTATTCCTTTGAATCGTGGGGCTAGAGAAGACTTTTGAGAGTTCCTTGGACTTCAAGTAGATCAATCAATACTTCAAGAAATTAACTCTGACCATTCATCGAAAGGACAAATAGTGAAGCTGAAGCTCAGATACTCTGGCCACATAATGAGAAGACAGGACTCATTGGAAAAGACCCTGATGTTTGGAAAGCTTGAAGGCCAAAGGAAATGGGGCCAGGAGAGGATGAGATGGGTAGGTAGTGTCATGAAAATGATGAACATGAGCTTGGACAGACTTCGGGAGATAGTAGAGGACAGAAGGGCCTGGTGTGCTGTGGTCCATGGGGTCATGAAGAGTCGGACATAACTGAACAACTGAACAAGAACAATTCCTTTCTTTGTGAATTGTCCCATAAGTAGATAACATGAATGTTTTCTGCAATTGAATAGAAGAATTAGTATCTACATTCAAGTTCTAGAGCAGGGCTGTCCAACCTGAGGTTTCTATTGAAACCATAGGCAATATATTTTGATTTGCCATTTTAGTGAGAGCTCTGCAGTAGCTTGGCTCTGTTTACTAAAGCATTTGTGTAAATTTCTGTGCTTGTAGGTGGGCTGCAAAATGGCACTGTGGGCCGCATTTTGGACAGCCCTGTTCTAGAGGCTCATTGGCAGGCTCTCCCTAAAACACCTCCCTACCCCTGGACTTCAGCAGACAGGATGATGGGGATGATGTAGATACCCTTCATTCTGGTCTCTCATTCTTATTTTTTTTGTATTGAAGGGATTGCTGCTATTGTGTTATTTCCTTAGACCCTCTCTCCTCCTTCTGGGGATGCAAATGAACACTGGACCTGGCATCAAGGATAGGAGGCTACTCATCATTAAACTTTGCCCAAGTCCTTTTTCCTCCTCAGAAAGGCTCTATCAAGTGAGAGGTTTGCACTAAATGACCTCCAGGGTCTTTTGAAACTCCAGATATATGGGCTCGATTTTTAAGTCTTTTTTTCTAATTAAAAAGGCCATCCCTTGACTCACTTCTTAAAGAGGCCTATTCTCTGAATGGGTGTTACCTTACTCTAAGTGAGTACATGAAAAGGCCTTAGCCTAAAAGGGCCAGGATCGCTCATTGCATCCTGAGCCATCTCCAGTCATCCTGATGAATATCAGGTCACTGGATCCAGATGACTCTGGAGGAGAAAGTGAGGCTGGTGACCTTGCACAGCCCTCCTTCCCTCAAATCAAAGTTGACTTCAAGTCTTGTCATCATTTCCCTGATGTCTTGGTTGTCTTAGAAAATGAAGGACAAACACAACCACCACCTACTTTAATAAAGGCCGTTCCATGGAGTATGCTTAGAACAGCCTTTCTTCATTCCTTGGATGTCTTGGAAACACTCAATGTCAACATGTTCAAAACCGAACTCACTATAGCCCCTTCTCCTGAACTTCACTCAGGCTCACATCCTGGGTGCCAGTCTAGAGCAGTGCTTCTTAAACTGTAGGTGACAACTTCCACAGTTTAAGAAGTGCTGAAGGGGTCACTACACTCTTCTTTATTCACCCCACATATCTAATCTATTGCCAAATTGTGAAGCTTCCATATTCACAAAACTCTCCAGTCACACAGATTGGTGCAGGCCCTCAGCCAGGTCTTTATACCTGGACTATTGTGATAACCTTCTAATGGTCCCCAAGCATCAAGTCTCTTCCATGTTCAGCCCATCATCCACTTAGCTGCCAAAGTGATCTTCATAAAGTACAGGTCTCATCATGCCATCTTTATTCAATAAACTCTAGTAGCTCCCTATTACCTCCAGGTTCCAATAGGAAAAGCTCTGTTTGGCCTTCATAACCTGGCCCCTTTCTATGTTTGCAGTTTTCTTAGACTTGACCTCCCTCCACACATGCTATAATGCACATAGCCACCATATTTGCTGTTCCTTGAACACAATATTTCACCTCCTGACTCTGTTCCTTTGCATTGACCACCCCTCCCTCCTCATATCTGTATCCCTCCTCTTAGCATGAGTAGGGCCTGAGGGTGGAGCTGAGTGGCCATGACAATGTCTTCCATTACTCTGGATGTTTGGGCTAGCTTCCCCAATATGGTTAATGTGCTGTCTTGTCCTTATCCTGCAGTAAACCTCAGCTGCTCCTAGGGTGTACTGTTGTTAATCATGTTTTGTTTTGGAAAGCCAAACTTCCTAAAGGTATGATGTGCTAGACCAGATTGTTCCACCTAGCTCTACCCTCCTCTTCTACTGGGAATTTTTTATAAGAAAGGAGATCAGTGATTACCAACCATCAGGAATATCCCCCTTCCTTTTCAGAGGTTTGGTGGATTAAGTGATCTACACACAGTTTCATAGCAGGACAGTGTGAGAGGTGGATATGTATCAAGGCAGATAAGTATAAACATTTACAGATCACCAAATTGCAAGTGCCCTAGGGCTTATAGGTTCTGAGGTCAGACTCCAGAAGGCCAGCAATGAATGGGAGTCCATAGAAACAGGCAGCCATTAAGCCTAAGAGAGCCTATGCTCATCTTGTTTCACCAATTTTGCTATCATGGTCCTTTCAATCCTTTTTGGTTTCCATGGGAATCAAGTTTGTGTCAGGATTCAGTGGTCTTGACACACTTATTCCTGTCCTTTCCTGTGAACTTTCTGAGGGAAGAAGGAGATGGGTATTAAGGAGAAAAGAGAGGGATGGACTGGGGCAGCTGATGTGAGGGCTGAAGCAGCTGGAATGAATATGGCCTCAACACTTTCTGAAAATGATTTACAAACCCTGGAGGCTCTCAGTAGAATAATTCAATCCAATTTAACATGCATGGATTAAGACTTGACCTCCTCCACGTACGCTATAATGCACATGGCCACCCTATTTGCTGTTCCTTGAACACGATATTTCATCTCCTGACTCTGCTCCTTTGCATTGGCCACCCCTCCCCTACCATATCTGTATCCCTCCTCTTAGCATGACTAGGGCCTGAGGGTAGACTTGAATGGCCACGATGCCATCTTCCATCATTCTGGATGTTTGGGCTAGCTTCTCCAATATGGTTAATGTCCCGTCTGGTCCTTAACCTGCAGTAAGCCTCAGCTGCCTCTAGGATGTACTGTTGTTAATCATGGCTTGGTTGGAAGACACTGACCTAGGCACTGGGGACACAGAGAGGAGAAAAACAAAGCACTGCTTCACTACTCTTCAGGAGTTTGTGTTACATCACAGATGTCAACAGATGCACATGTAAAGAATACTACAAGGAAGAAAGAGGGAGCACAGAATTTGTGTGGTGGGGAGGAGGCCAAGAAAACTTCCTGGCTGAGGAGCCATTGGGGCTGAACTGGAGCTGGATTCTAAGAGGTGGAGGTGAGGAGAGAGAACATATGAAGCCTGGGGACTGGCCTGAAACAAGGCCTGGAGGTAGGAGATTGGATTCTAAGTTTGGCCAGTTTGGCTGGAACACTAAAGGTGTGAAATAGAACAGTGGGCAGGAAGCCTGGCAATGGAGGCAAGAGTCAGATGAGAAAGGACTTTCAATGCCAACTAAGGAGTTTGCATTTTAGGGCAGGAGTTCTTATCCTGGCCTCCTCCATCTTGATCTTTTCATGTTGATTATTGTATCTCAATAGAATTGGTTTCCTTTATGATCCTACACATTTTGTGAATTTAAATAAAACATGATTCTCAAAGGAATCTGTCTGCAGGCTTTACCATGAAGCATACAAAAGGAAGGGTGTGGTGGCAATCAGGGACACAAAAAAGTAAAGAAGCTCTCCTCTAGGGGCACAGGGAAGGACCTGAAAGTTCTTGAGCAGGAAAGTAGCATGGTCTGACTTTTAGTCTAGAAATACTCCTTAAGTTGTGAGGAGGGTGGGTGGAAGGGCAGAGAAATGGAAAGTGCTGAGACTAATTAGGGGGCTATTTCAATAGTGCAGGTTAGAGGGGATGAGGACCTGAATTAGGATGGTGACTGTGTGGATGGAAAAATAAAAGATAGGCATGAATGGATGGATGGGCAGATGGAAAAATGGATGGATAGGTGTGTGGGTGGATAGGTTGATGTATAGGTATGTGGGTGAATGGATAGATGGGAAAGATAGTATGGAGCCAGGATCAGCAAGATTTGGTAACTGACTCTATACAGGAAAACAGGAGTGAGAGTGAGTAGCCAAGCATGACTCAGGTTGTGAATCCTTCCAGAAGGATACTCCTGTCTGCAGTATTCCCTCATTCCCCCATTTCCCTCCCACGTGCATAGGGAACTTGGGAACAACATGAGTTTCTAACCTCTTAACTAAAACACAAAGAAAATCTCTCCAAAGGTGCTTCCCTGGTGTTAAGAGGCCTGGACCTTTGCCTCCCTCTCTACCAGTAACTCATTCTGTGACCTTGTACAAGTCACTCCATTTGTCAGAGGCTCAGGTTTCTGATGTACAAAAATCAATTAGCTGTATCATCTGGTCTCAGAGGTGCTTTCCAATGCCAAGGCTCTAGAAATGTATTCAGTCAATGAACATTTACTAAACAACTGCTAGGAAGTTGTGGCTCATGTGGAAGGAGGCCTGGGACTCTTGTCAGAAGAAGCGTGTGACAGTGGGCAAGTCCCTTAGCCTCCATTTCTTTCTGTTCAGGCTACACCAATGGACTTGCGATTTCACTGATTGGAGTCATCTTTCTGAGGATGCAAGGCCCACCCCATCTCCTACCTCTGAGCCTTTATATAGGCTATCTTCTTCTCCTTCCATTGGTCAAACTCCCTTCAAGGCCCAGCTCAAACATTACCCTTACACAAGTCTATCTCACATCCCCTCACATGGTAGCACTTTCCTCTCCATGAGATTCTATCTACATTTGCTTTGTTTCTATTTGGCATTGACTTTTCTGAGTACATGTTGTTTTCCTTCAATAGAATCTAAGATCCTTGAAAGTAGGGATTGTCTTTATAGCCCCGAAGCTGGTAGAGTTGCTGGCACACAGCAAGTGCTTAATGTGTGCTCATTGAATTAACCCAAAATGTAATTGCTGATGTATCTATAATCCTTCAATTTGTATAAAGCACTGAATATCTACCATCTTATTAGATCCTCCAAACGATCCCCAAGGGGAGGTAGCTTCCAACATCCCATGATCCCACAGCCCCAATTTTCCAGCCAAGGCTCAGTGACCTGCTCATGATCATAGATTTCATTGGGTCAGATGTGGGATTTTAGCTCAGGTCCATGTTGGCTCTTGTTCCAGCCCTCTATACTATACAGTGAGGCTTTTCAGAGGTGGGAAAGTATTCCACTTAACAGGAAAATTTCAAAAGTGAAAGAGCCATCATTGATTGGGGATGGTGCTAGGGAGAGACCCACAAAAGGCAGTGCAGCATGAGCATATTCTGCAGCCAGTTCTGTTTGCAAGAGCTCATCCCCCCATCCCTTGATTTCCTTATTTCTCATCCTCGATCCTCTTCCCACTCATGGAGGGGGCTTGTTTCCAGACCATTTAGGAGTAACAAGGGCAAACATTGGCAGGGGAGGGGAGAGTGTCTGGGGTCAAGCTTTTCCTCTTCTCCAGCCCCCAAGGGGTGAGGCCAAAGGCCTGGCTTCATGGCAGGGCACCACAGTAGAGCAGGGGCTGCATGGAAGCCCTGGGACAACTTGGTCTCCAAGCCTTCTGCTTGCATGCTCAGCCCTGAGGCCCCTCAGGCAGCATATATGGACGCTGATTATCCATAATAATGATCATAATTAATAAAACCTTTTAAAGGGGGCTTTAATCATACTTGTGCTTGGCTTCCAAACACATTATAGAAAGAAATTACTTATAAAAGTGACACGTTTATTCCTAATTATGCCATTATTTTGTTACGCAATACAAGGCAAGCAATCTTGGGAACTGAAAAAAGGCCCAGGCAGAATTAATTAGAGCTATCCAAGGTTCTGAATCAGGCAATTATTTTATTGATATTTCACAACCAGAGTTTTCTGAGAGCACCTCAAACATTTTCATTACTCCCAGTAAATAATCCTTTTAAACATTAGCTGATGGGAGTTTAAAGAAATCCCCCAACACTTAAAAAAAACAACCAACAAACCAACTCAGCACCAACCAAGAACTTGGCCCTTGGAACTCTGCTTTCAGCATGGAGGACAGCAGGACCTGCAGGAGCCTGGGAGATACCTGGGAGACAGAGGTCTCTGGCTTAGGGGCCACAGCTGAGGCCATGTCTTCATTTTGGCTTACAGGGAATGGAGAGTGCTAGTAATGAGAGAGAGCTCAGAAAGCATTGAGGCTAACCCTCATTTTACAGAGGAAATGTGAGACCCAGAGAAGGCCACACAGCCTGGATCTCAGCCCTCCATTCAGAGGTTTCTGTCTCCCCACAGCACATGGTTCCCCAAGGGCAGAGGACTGTACAACAGGAAAAGTTCAGTTCAAGGAGTGTATAGAACAAATAGGAACTAGGGCATCATATGGAGGGAGAGAGACAGTGATCAGAGCAGGGATACAGGGGAAATGTGGGCTCCCAGGAGGGATGTGTCCACAGAGGTCCAGGGTCCAAGAGGTAACCACCAGATCCAAGGCTTGGGGAGGAAGATACAATCCAAGCTGAGGCAATCCAGGCAGCAGGATCCAGTGGGGAAAAAAACCGCTCGATTGGGATCCACAGAGCCTCTGGGACTTACTACCAGTGTAATCTTGGGTAAGTCACTCCAACTCTAAGGGCTTCTTTTATGAAAAATGGAAGAGTGGGGCCAGGGGGCTTCTTAGGTCCCTTCCATCTCTGGATCTGGGACTTTGTGCTGCTCTACCTCCTCTGATCCTCCCAGGCAACCTGGGCCTCTGAAGTATCCGGGAGGAGAAAATACATGAGAATGGGGCTAAGGAGAAAAAGAAGAAAAGAAAAAGGGGAGGGAAGGAATAAACATTTATTAAGTACCTACTATATGCCAGGCCCTGTTGTAAGCATTTTACCAATACTTAATTATTCCTCTCATTGACCCCAGACCATAAGTGGGCTGGACTGATCACCATAGGGTTCTGCCTATGTGGAGCAGTGGGGAATGAAGCCACAAGCTCTCCCTGGAGTGACTCAGACAATTGAGATGCTCTGCGTTCCCTCTGAACAGCTCTCTCAGTCATCACATTCTTTGTGCAGTGATGACTTGCTTCCAAATATTTCACCTGAATCTTCCCCATCTTTTGTTTGCTCCCTCCATCCATCTCAGCCTCCGTCCGGAGCCCATCACTGGAACACTTAGCACCTGCCCTCCCTGAGTAATGAGGTTAATGTGGAAAGTAGAAATCCATTTCACGGTGATAATGCATGCTGGACTTTTCACTAAGAGTTTCCCCATGGTCATGAGAATTGGGTAACCCCATGGGGCTTTGAAAGGGGCTATAGATTATGACAAGACCCTGCAATTTCAACAGAGTTGTCTATGGAGCAGGCAGGATGAAAAAGCTGAAAGTTTCATCGGGGAAAAATAGACCTGGCAAGTTCAGACAATGGACAAACTCCCGGGAGGGCAGACTTAGTGAAAGAGAAAGATCTGGGATGGCTTTGTCAGGTTGGGGAAGGGAGGCCCAGACACAACCATGACCATCTTCTAACCTCCTGTGACCCTTCAGAGTTTACATATGGTTTACACAGTTTCCTCACCTGTAAAAGGAGCTGGACAAGGAAATGGCCAACCACTCCAGTATATTTGCCAAGAAAACCCCAAATGGGTTTATGGAGAGTCAGACATTTTTAGAAGATGACTGGACAACAACAATTTACCAAGAAGACTGGCATCCCCTATTTTCCTGGATCCTCATAGTAAACCTGTGAGGTATGGATGGAGAAACCAAGGCCCAGGTGAACTGCCCAGGATCACCTGGTGAGTGAGTGACAGTGTCAGGGCCAGAACCTAGGTTGTCTAACTAATTTATTTATTTAAATAACATTTACTCCCAGTATGTTCCCTGTGCATTGAGCCCCAGGCTGGAGGCTGGGTGGGACACCCAGCTTACTGTTGATAAGACATGGCTCTCACTTCTTGGGGTTCACAGTCCAAAAAGGGGAAAAGGCATAAATTTTAAAAAAGTTATCCTGGACAAGGTTAGCAGATGCGGGCATCAGAGAGGGGGCAAACTTAGGGTTCTGTGAGGTGTGAGAGGGCAAAGGTAACTAACCTGCTGGAAACAGGTATAGGCAGTCAGGTGACACAGGGCAAAGGCTGCCAGTCAGGAAAATTTGAGATCAAATCCTGCCTCAGACACTAGCTGTATGACTTTGGATAAGTCACCTAACCTTTGTTTGCCCCAGTTTCCTCAATGGTAAAATGGGGACAGTAATAGCCCTTACCTCTCAGAGTTGTTGTGAGAATATAATGAGACAATGTTTGTAAAGGGCTTGGCACAGTGCCATAGGAATGTTAGTTATTATTAGTAGTACTATGTAAATGCTCGCTATTTATTATTGTTGCTGATGCTGCTGTTACTGTCCACACCAGCCCCTATCACAGGGCCAGGAGCCCAGCAGACGCCCGATTGGTGAGAAGTGAGCCCAGAGGTGTGGCAGGCAGCAAGGCCCAGGGGGACTTCCTTGACCAGTTCCCTTGATAGAGGGAGAGCTCACTGGGTCTGCACCTCTGGGCTGCTCGATAGAACAGAGAAGCAAGGGTCGGTCGTTTGGCTAAGGGGCATCAGAGGGTCTGCTTAAATCTGTCTGTGCCAAAGCCCTGCTGCCTCCCTTGAGAAAGCTCACTGTGGTTTCTGCAGTACCATTCTTAGGATGATGGCCCCCTGAGGGCTGCCAGGAGGAAATTAGACAGAGACACACTTGTAAAGTAAAACCAAATTGTGTCCTTACCACCCCCATCGATTTCTTATTAGAGCATTGCACCTTTAGCTCTTGCCATTCTAATTTGAAGGCTCAAATCAAACACTATCCTCCACAGAATCCCTTCAAACCTTCCTGACCCTCTCTGCTCATTGGTTAGTGTCCCTCCCAACACAGCCTTGCATTTATTTTGTTCCTATTGTGTGTGTATGTGTGTGATAGGTGATTGAAACATGTTTGTTAATGGATTTGTTGACTGACACTACCTACCTCACATGGTTGATGTGGGGCTTAAATGGGCTTAATGATTAGTGTAGGTAAACAATTTAGAGAGCTTGGGAGTATCCTGGACACACCAGCTAACCTTCCTTGGGTGATCATTCTTGTGCCATTCTCGTATGCGCCCTTACCTGGTCATCACTGCTGATGTTACAACTTACTCATGCTCATCATGTGTGGGCTCATGTGCTTTGGATGGTCTGCAGTATTGATTCTTTGGAGATTGTGGTGTTCCTTGATTAACAACCATGTGCCACCATCTGAGTAATATTGACCTTAAGAAGATGAGTCTCTGTGTTGGGGAAATAGCCTGTGGTCACTAAGAGCACTCAGCAATTTCCTAAATGCCATCCTGCCCACTCTCCTCTGTCTGCTTCCTCTTGGGCCTAACTTAAGCCATCCTTTGGGCTTGGCTTAGATTTGGCTCCTCTTGGGCTCACTCAGGGAGCTGCCTGTCCAGCTGAAGACCTGAACATGATTTCCTGGCCTTCTATTTTTATTTCTTCCTGGGGAGAGTGCTAGCCTGGTCTCTTTTAAGTGGCTACTGATGTCTATTTGGAGATTCTGTAGTATCTGGGGATTGATATAACCAGTATGATGTCATCCATCCACAGGGGTACCTGGAGGGCCTCCTCATTCCCTTTTTCTTACAGAAGCTATGCAGGGCAGCCTCTATCAGAGTGGCAAACATTTGATGGATGTACAGCTCCCTGTTTCCTATTGATATTTTTTTTGTACATAGTTGTTGGCATCATGTTTCTCCTATTAGATTGCACCTTTAGGGCAGGGACTGTTTGGCCTTCCTTTGTACCTTCAGTGCTTAACAAAGTGCTAGGCATACAGTATTTGCATAATAAAGGCTTGTTGACTTGGCTTATATTGTATCTTACTTTATAGGGATAAACCAAAGATGAAGGATCTATCATTGATGAAGGAAATTATCTCCATGGACCTGTCATAATTATGGTGGACCCTTTATTGGAAGAAATCTTTAAGGCTACTCTTGGCCTACAGGGTCAAAAGCTTTTTTCACAATCAAGACATACTAAACACATAGGGTTTTTTAGTCTCTGCACCTTCCAATGAGTTTTATGACCCTAGTTTTATGACTACAAAAATCCACGTTCCCTTCTTTTATTTTTGTCAAACATGCTCTCTTAAAAACAATTTCTTCTGGTTTCACTTCACTTTCATTCCCAAATCTATCCCTCCTTGTTTCTTGCCCAGAGGGCCATTTCTTATAACAAAGACTTAACAAGAGAGGGGGAGGAAGCAGTTTGGCTAAACTCAAGGACACACTAACCTGCTCCAACAACCAAATCCCACAGTCTGATGCTTCTATTAAGAAGGGTGGCTCCATGTTCTAGTTTCAGAACTAGAGAGTAGGAAGAGGCTTTGGCAGCCATGTAGGCCAACTTGGTGAGGCCCCTCAAGGCTCTGTTCTAGGTTCCTTTCTCTTCTTTCTGCACCATTCAGCTCCCAGGGTTTCATTATCATCTCTATACAGATGCTGCTTAGGTCTACTTGACTGATCCTAACCCCCGTTAACCTCCAATCTCTCATCTCCAACTGCCTTTCTCAGACATCTTGAACTAGATGTATAGTAGACATCTCAAACTCAACATGTCCAGGCCAGAACTCATTATCTTTTCTCCAAAACTCTTCTCCCTCCTACCTTCCTGATTATTGTAGAGGTCACGTCACCCTCCCAGGGAGCTTTCAGGCTCACAACCTTAGAGTTATCCTGGATTCCTCACTCTCTCTTACCCTCCATATCCATGCTGATGCCAAAGCCTGTTAATTTGAACTTTAATCCATCTCTCCAGAACCCTTGTCCTCTTTTCTCCTCCAACACCTCTGACTCCTCCTAATCCCACCTGCAGGCCCTCATCACCTCATGCCTGGACCATTGCAATAGCTGCTGGGGGAGGGTCAGACTGCCTGACTCTCCTTCTGTCCAGCCTCCATTCTGCTGTCAAATTCTTTAGGTTAAACAACCCTAGTTCAACTGATCCTCATATAGCATGAATGAAGCCCTTCTCCATGCTGGCTACCCTCCTTTAGACACTCTTCAGGTTATCAGTGATGTCCCCAAGCTGTGATGCCAAAAGAGGGAGGCTTCTTGGTTGGGGTGAAGAGAAAGCCCAGTCTTCCCTTCTGTTCCCTTCCCTTTTATACCTCTTCCACTATTAATCTCATGGCCTCTTAGGAAGATCCTCAGGCTAGAGGACCATAGAATTGAAAACTTAGAGCTTAGGCCTCTAATTGTAAACTTATCATAAGGGCTCACCTAGGCCAGACTCCTATACAAGGAATCCCCTCAATGATATCCATGGCAGACAGTCATACAGCCTTTACTTAAACAATTCTGGTGATGGAGAGCTCACTACTTAGGCAAGTGAGTTCTTCCATAGGGGCAGGCTTATTATGTAGAATCAGTGACTCATCTGTAGAAGGCTCTTCAAAGGCCTCTAGTCCACCCCATACAAGAACATGAGTCCCTTCTTTGACACTCCTGACAAGCAGTCCTTCAGGGACTCCTGAGATAACCTGCCTCACCTTGAAATACCCATCCTTGCTGGGAAATTCAATGCCTTCCTCTCCACATTCCCTGGTCCTAGCTTTTCCCTCTGCCAAGCAGAAATGCCCCTCCCTCACCAGATGTCTAGCTCTGTTTTACACACATCTTTGCTCACCATACTCCTGGACCCAGTCGAAGGTTCTTTGTTTCCTTTGTCTTTTAAAGCTTTTCCCTGTGCTCTGAGGTTGGTGAATTAGCTACCAGAAGGTCAATCAAGGAAGAGTTGAGCAGAATCCTCTGAAGAACTGACTTTCATCAAGACGAGATCCTTTCTGGGCTGACCTTCTCCCTGCTCCGGGATACTTTGTTCCCAGGCCCTGACAGACAGATATCTCATGTTAGCAGCAACATAGAACTTGATAAAAGGTTTCACAAACAGTTAATGAAGCCTCCAAACCAGAGAACTTAAAGGTCCACATTCCTTCCTCATGTTCCATGATCTCATCCATCATGGAGCGTGGCCTGGAAGGGAATATTTAGCACTGCCCTGGTAACCTCTAGGGCCATGGCCCAAGGATACTCCTTGGTTGATGGCTCAGGAGAAAACAGCAATTATACATGCTTCTGATATACATATCTGGTTTGACATGATGGTGGATCACTTGGATTTTGGTGTAGACATGATGCTCATATTGTGACCTCTGTGGACAAATCATGAGAAGAGCCAGAAATCCTAGACATTGTTATCTTTTCCCTTCAGAAAAATAATGAAAGTAGACATTCACATGTGGCAGGGTTGGGAAGAGGATGGTAGTGGAGGGAGAGACAGACAGAAATGAGAGAGAGAGAAAGAGAGAGAGAGAGGGAGAGAGAGAGAGAGAGAGAGAGAGAGAGAGAGAGAGAGAGAGAGAGATGTTTTAGGCTCCTTTTTCACAGTGACATAGAGAAGAGATCATGGCAAGAACTTTCATTTGTGGGAGGAAGAAGAAGAATGGGAGACAGTATCTATAGGTTCACAGGTATGGGGAACCCCTCATGTGGAAACTCCCTCCATTGATGCAGAGAGATCAGACACCTATAACTTATACTTTAGAGAATTTCCTATGGGCACTAAGAGGTTAAGCAAGTTACCTGGGGTGACATGACAATGTTTCAGATGAGAGACTTGAGCCTGGGCGTTCCTGACTCCAAGACCAGCTTTCTATCCACTATAGAACATATTAAGAGCTGACAACTTTGTATCTGGGCCCCCATGACCACCATCACCACCACCACCACCACAACAACAACAATAACAGCAACCATTGGGGAATGGAGACCTACATAATCAAAACATCTTCTGAAAGGGGAAATAATGAGGACACATGAAAACCTGTACTAGAGGAGGAAAAGAACTCAAGCAGTGGCAGCATCTGGAACGTAGCAAGAAGAGTGCCAACATCTGGCTCATGGTATGAAAGACAGTTAACATCTGTCATTGTATCAAAGACAGCAGCACTCCACTGGACTCCATTTCAAGACTAAGCCAAAAGTTGACCATCAATGAATAGCTCCATCTGGCAAAAATATGTTAGATAAAGTTGAAATATCAGCCTTAGCCAATTATTATGGCAGCCAACAGAGGGGGTGGATGTCAAAAGATGCATTGAAGAAAAATATTGATTCTGAACAAAGAAAAATTAGAGATCAAAGGCAAGAAGCTCTCAGAAACAAGCCCGGCTGTGGCTGAAGACACAGGCCATTAAAATCTATAAATAGACAGACAGGCAATGGTTTTCTAAAAAAGTTAATGAAATGGAACTGTTGCCATGCTGTGGAAAGTGGTGATGATGGTGTGCTGATGGGAGAGGCACCAGCCCAGGGTAACTCTGTCAATTAAGAAAACAGGCAGCCTCTGAGCCAGGACAGCAACCACATTGCCTCTGAAAGTAGTCAAAATACAAAGACTCAGGTCTCTCCCCTCTCACTTCGATCTGCCAGAAATGCAATAGGAAAAATAAAAACTTGGAAATGGCCCTTGATGGAAAGGGTATTGGTCTTGTTCTTGAATCAATCACATCCTCCTACTAAGACATTTTTAATAACAGGTCCTAGGGTACATTCTTCCTTAGAGCCTGTGAGAGAGGGAGCAAAGGAACTATTATCTGTATTTTAAAGATGGGGCCATGGAGATTCAGAGTGCTGAGCTGACTTACCCAGAGTCACCCAGTCAGTATGACATGATTCCTGGGAATCTCAATCCAAGTTTTCTGAGTCCATCTTCCTGGCTCCTCTCTCCATTCCCTTTCCTTCCCCTTCTCCCATCTCCTCTCTCTCTTTCCTTCTGACTCCCCCTCCTTCTTCCCAATTCTATCATATCTTTGAGGATTCTCTACCCTGCTGTACATGGCATAGTTGGATTTCTAGCTCAACAATATGTGTGAGAATTTCAGACCTGGCTTGTCTGGAAGAAAAGAGGAATCCTCCCCAGCTGTCTCCTCCTCTTTTTCCTCCAAAGAGATAGTAGCTAGGAGCTTCTGATGCCATTTTGGGTGTAGCCTTGAGTCAGAACCAGCACCCTGTCAGACACCACCTGGTGTCCCATTAAGAAGGTCTGTTTTGGGCCACATCCAGAGCATCAAGTACAACAGTTTTTTGAATCAGCTATGCCACCCTGACTCCAGGGCCCAGTGAGTTACCAGCTCTTGTCCCCACTGACCCATTGAAGAGTGAGCACACAGATTTGGCTTGGCTGGGGATGCTTGACCCAACTGAAATGTTCTCCCCACCAAATGTTCTCTACCTGGCAGCTGCCTCCTCTGGGTTTTGGCCATGCTCTTTTCTTCTGTTTCCTCTTCTTATTTCTCTGATTCTTCCTGCTTTTTCACTGGCTCCTGTGTTTTTCCCTAATCCCTAATAATGGAGGTGTCCAGCAAGGAGGGAAAGAACTACAGCCATGAAGCCCGTTATCCTCATTTAAATGATATTTCTTTATAGCTAACCAAAGGCCTCATTATGCTTTAGATAAATACTCAAGTTACTGGAAATGTTTAGGTAAATAAGAGAGCAGAGGATGCTGCCGTGTCTGTTACGGGCAGGCACCAGGAGAGGAATATCGGAAAAAAACAGATCCTGGCCCTTCCCTCAGTTCTTCAAGAGCTGGGCGCCATGTCTGGGGCCTCAGGCAAGTCTCCTGCTCCTCCATGGCTGCATGGCATCTTTCCTGCTCTGCTGTGGCTCAATTTTAATTTTTCTTTCTCTTGCTGCTTTTTGTCCCTGTGCCACTTATTCTTTCTAGCTTAGCTCTTAAGGTCTGCATTTTTCCTCTCATTCTGTCTCTCAAACACTGTGTGTCTCTAGGAACGCCAGGTGTTACATATTTCTGCCATTCAGTTCAAAGCTGAGAGGGGAATGTATGATATATCTCCAAATGGAAGACAGTTCCATTACATTAGTAAGTGGCTCTCACTTTTCCTGGCTGAGAGAGGCACTTACCTGGCCAGAGATTGTCACAGGGCACTGGGAACCCAGGAAGATGGAAAAGTGTCCTTCTATTACAGCCCCAGGAGGCCACTCTTATGGCTCAGGATAATCTCTATTGCATGAAGGAAGGCTGACCTCCAAGGCATGCAGGTGGGTTGATCACCATATATTACATGTGCCACTAGATACGTAGTCAGTTCTATGGTTCATCTTAGGATGGTGGGGAACAAGACATGAATGGCTTCTGCATTTCCATGCATTTTATCAGCTTTTAAACTTGGGAGATCTGGGGGTGGTAAGGTTCAGCAAATGAAGAGGTCAAACTAGGTGGCCTGGAAGTCCTTCTCCAGGACCCAATTCTAGAGTTCAGAGTCTAGGAATTGTATCTTCTGGTGAGGAAGCCCAGCTTTGCCTTGTTGGCCCGAGCACAGTAAGTCGAATTGGTCTGGATGCAAGAGCTTCAAATGAATGTAGCCTGTGGAGGTATGCACATGGGGGCTTCTGTGGTTGCCTGATACCAAGGTTCTGCCTTCAAGACGTCTGTGAACCAATCTTCATTTTTTTTAGCAGGATTGTGTTTTGAATGAAGCAGAAAGACCTGAGAAAGTTTACAAAGCCTTTGATTTGGGAACAGGAAAGACCCAGAAATGAGATTCTAGGCTGACCTGTTCTGGAAGAGCCCTGTGGATTGTGGTCCAGTATGGTCCAACCTCAATCCTCTCCATTTTGGAACAACTCCCCTATGTAATAAACACCAGTGGTTCCCTATCATCTCCAAGATCAAAACCTTTCATAACCTGTTTGCAACATCTCCACCCATTTCTGGCCAACTTCCACCTTACTTCTTCCATCATGCTCTTGCATCCAGATACCAGCCTCCTGGATATTCTCCATCTCAGCTCCTGGCATTTTCTTTCTTTTTTTAAATTAATTTATTTATTTTTAGTTTACCACACACGGTTCTACATAGTTTTGAGTTCCAGATTTTCTCCCCTCCCTCCCCCCTCCCTCCCCAAGATGGCATGGAATCTCATATAACTATCATGTATAACTTCGCATTGAATTAATTTATGCACTAGTCAAGTTGTGGAGAAGAATTTTGACCAATGGAATGAATCATGAGAAAGAAGAAACACAACCAAAACAAAAAAAAAACAACCCAAAAACAAAAACAAAAGAGAAGCAAAAAAGGCGATCATGTAGTGCACCTCGATCTGTATTCAAACTTCACAGTTCTTTCTCTCTGGATGAGGATAGCATTCTCCATCGTGAGTCCCCTGGAGTTGTCCTTGCCCCTTAGGTTACTAAGAAGAGTGCAGTATGTCAGGGTTGGTCCTCACGGAATCCATATATCTGTGGCTGCCGGCATTTTCTTTGGCTGTTCCCCAGGCCTGGAATGCTGTCCCTCCTCTGCTCTGACTGCTGAGAGCCCTGGCCTCTTTTAAATCCCAACTAAAATCCCACCTCCTACAGGAAACCCTCCTAACCCTCTTCATTTCAGTGCTTTGTCTCCGTTAATCATTTCCTATTTATCCGGTACATAGCTTGCTTTGTATGTATTTGTTGGCATGTTGTCTCTCACATTAGATTGTAAACTCTTGAGGACAGGTATTGTCTTTTGGCTCTTCTTTTCTATCTCTGGCACTTAGCACAGTTCCTGGCACATAGCAGGTGCCTCATAAATTTTTATTGACTGATTGCCTAGTGGTCCAATTTATTTTGATTTTGACACCACTACCCAATGTTCCCTCTCCTGAGGAAGGTTGTACCTATATTCTAATCCAGAGTTATAATCTTTGAGCAAAAAGAGACCTTTGAAAGAATCAAGTTCAATATCCTCATTTTGCAGATTTGGAAACTGAGGTTCAGAGCTAGAATATATTTTGTCTTAACATATCAGAGATGAACTGAGCTTTCAAGTTCATCTAATCCAACTCTTCCACTTTTGGAAGGGAAAACTGTGACACAAGAGAGGGAAAGGGACTTGCCCTAGGCCATGGAGTTAGAAAACTGGCACACAGCTAGGATGGGAATCCAGGCTTTCTGGATTCTGCCTCAGTGACCAGACTCTAGTAGGCTTTTGCTATGTAGGCACTGTGCTGAGTGATCAGGACGTAAAGAAAGGCAAACCCAGGCCCTGTCCTGGAGGTGATTCCACCCCAAGGAGGAGACGACCCTGATCTCCTTCCAGGAGAGCATATCTTCCCAGGGCTAGGGATTTCAGGAATCTACAAAGACTTAGTGGAGAGGGATCCTCTCCACCATACCATGAAGTGATTGTAGTGGCTGGGATGCTGGAAGCAAGAAGACTTGGGTTCAAATCTCACCTCTGAAACTTAGTGGTTATGGGATGTGGGCAAGTTACTTCTCAATTTCCCTCATTTGCAGAACAGGGATCATCAACCTAGTAGCATCTATGTTACAGGGCAGATGGTTATTGTGAGGGGAACAGAATGTCATGGATTTTGTCCACCTAAAAGGATCTAGGAATGACAGCCTTTATCAATATCTGAATCATAATCACTATTCATTAAGAAATAAATAATTTATTGCTTATGATCAAATTAATAAATGACGATAGCTAACATTTCTATAGCACTTTCCATGTGCGATCTCATCTGATGATGACTGACCCTGGGTGAGGCCAGTCATGGCAGGGCGAGGCCTCTAGTGTGGCCACTACCATTCTACTTCCCAGTGGAAAGGACTTTCAATGGACTTGGTTTTTGATCAAAGGGTTTTTCGTTGCTCCCTGTCCCAGGCCCTGATAATGACCAATCAGTACAGGAGTCCACTGGCCTACAGAATCAAGAGGGATGAGCCCTGGCATCTTAGATCCCCTTTGCAAACCTCCCTAGAGCACTGGCTGCATAGAGCAGCTCCCAACACTTGAATAAAGAGAAAACTGCCAGTCACTGCCATGTACAGAGCATCTTGTTGTTTGTGATTTTAATTTCTGTAAAAATTTGAGCTTTATTAAAAGGGGCACAGAATCCATTATCTCATGGTAATGGTCTCACCCAAGTGCTGAACACAGAGGTCTGAACTCATTCTGGGCTTAATGTGTCACTGAAGTTCTACGGGATGCCCAGCAACTGCCTGGACATAATAATAAAGCGTACTCATCACACAGCAGGATTTCTTGTTAAGCTGTTCTAGGCTTTGGTGCTGCCAGGAGGAGATCCTGAAGGTCTCTTCTGTGGGGTCTGTGCTTCTCCTTGTAAGTGGTCATCTAAGGGCCCTGACTGCACTCCCAGGTCTCCTAAAGACATGTTGTGGCAAACATAATAAATCCATTGTCTCTTTCAAAAGAGTCATCTGGGAAGAAAAGGACTGATATATTCCAACTAGCAACCCATTCAGCATATTGTGGTAAGACTGAACATCTCACATACTCAGAGTATGGGGAGGGAGTTTGGGGAACATCACATAAGAAGTGGCTGTCCAGTCTCCCTTGGCACCTCCCAAAGTGACCCAATCCTTAGAGAACTCTGATCATTAGGCAGATTTGGTAGCACAATAAGCCAAAATTGGGTACTTTTCCTGCTCTGCCTACTCCTCCTAGATCTCCCCTCAGGATCAAGCAAAATAGTGCAAGCCTGCTTCCTTGCAAAGTCAAAGACAAAGTATGATGATCTTTTCAGATTTTCTTCTCCAAACTAAGCTTCCCAGTTCCTTCAATGAATCCCCACAGAATGTAGTCTCCACTCCTCTTACTATATTGGGCCACCCTCTTGACCCTCTCCAGCTTGTTTGTGTCCTTCCTCAAATGTGGAGATCAGAACTGAACTCATCCTTCTACATGTGATATGATCCCCTGTCATCCAGGACACTGCATTTATGCTAGGGTGGCCAAGATGGCATTGCTTTTTGAACTAAGTCCCACTATTGACCTATGGGAAGCTTTCATTCCAGGAAAATGCTCAAAATCATTTTTTCTGATCCCAGGCTTGTTTCTCAGACACCAATGATGCAGACTTTTACATTGATCTCTAGTAAATTCCATGTCATTTGATTCAGTCCAATGTTCTAGCTTGTCAAGATCTGTTTGGATCATGATTCTATCATTCCTCCTTTTAGGCATAAGTTCAGCAGCAGCTGCATGATATACCCCCACCACCACCATCATGCTGCCACCACCACCACCACCACCATCACATCACCATCACCACCATCACATCACCATCACCACCACACCTTGATCACCATCTCTATCATCACTACCACCACCACCACCACCACACTATCACCACCACCACACCACCATCATCATCACCACCACATCATTACCACCACACCACCACCACCACACCACACCACCACCACCACCACCACCATTACATCACCATCACTACCCATCAGCACCACACCTTCATCACCATCTCTATCATCACTACCACCACACCAACATCACCACCACCACCACAACTACCACCACCACCACTACCATCACCACCACCATCACATCACCATCACCACCCACCACCACCACCACTACCACACCTTCATCACCATATCCATCATCACTGCCACCACACCAACAATCACCACCACCACACTATCACCACCACAACACCCTCATTATCATCACCATCACACCACCACCGCCACAACCATGACTACCACTACCACATCACCACCACTATCACACCATAATTACCACCACCACCACCACACCACCACCATCATCATCCTCATCCTCATCCTCATCATCATCCTCATCCTCACCATAGTTTACTAAGCACTTAACTCTACTGGATACTGTGTTAAATGCTAGGGATACAAAGAAATGAAAAAGCCCATGGTTTACCAGCTCAGCCTTGGCTCAATTTGAAGATCCACCCAGAATCAGGGCCAGAGCTAGGTCCTTTAGAAGAAATTATTGTGAGTCACATTACAAAACTTGATTCAGAATCCACCTCCCTCCCTATCTGACCAATAAGATATTCTTATTGCTTGCCTTAGTCCATGGACTTGGTATAAGTGCTGTTTGGTTATTTCTAGCTCTCACAATCATACTCACAGCCAGAGATTTGCAACTGTAGAGGATAGTCTTCCAACATAACTATTGTTGTCTTTGCTAGTCTTCTTGAGGAAGGACCTAGGAGTCCTGATAGTGGGATGAATGTTCCTGGTAATGATGGATACTTCTCCATCACTTGACAGAGGACAAAAAGCCCTTTCTCAGGCATCATGTCATTTGAACCTCATGTCCCCCTGTGAGGCAGATAATATTGCTAAATATTATCACAATAACAATAACAACAAACAACAAAAATAATTGCTATTATTATTATTTAAATCCGTTAATGAGTCAGAAATGGGACAGTATATATTCTATTAGTGGCCTGGCTGACTGAAGTTCCCTAGAGACAGATGGAATTCAGAATTTCTGAGGAAGTCACTTGCCACTGAAATGATTAATGAATGCCTGAGTTTGCAAAGGAGGCAGCCTTTGAGGTCACCTGGTTCAGCCTCCAAGTGATGCAGGACTTGATGCAGGCTCAGTGGCAGCATGCATGTGGAAGGGCTCTACTCAGCTGTGAGGTCTCATTGCAGCATGAAGGAATAGGAAAGATAGAAGACTCCATAGTGGCCATGGACTACCTCTCCCTCTTACCTCTGCGATATCCTTGGCAAGTAGAGATCCAGCCTTGGATGGATGTCAGCCCTACAGTGATTCTGGGGGCTACCCATTCCATTTTTGATATTAGGAAGTTTTTCTTGACATCAAGCTGAAATTTGCCTTTTCTTTGAAAATCTCTCCTCAGCCCCATTGCTCCTGGTTATGTCCTCTGGGGCAGAGCAAACCAAGGCCAATTCCTTCCCCACAGTACAGACAGTCCTTTAGATACTAGAAGACAGCCATCATATTTCCTCTGCGTCACCTCTTCTCCAGGCCAAATATTCCCAATTCCTTCAGCCACTCCTGGTATGATGTGGGACTTCCCCATCCTGTGCCCTTCTATGGGTATTCTCCATCTTAGCAATGTCCTTCCTAATCTTTGGCCCCCAGGGTTGAGCAGAGTCCATGTCAGATGAGGATTGAGCAGGCCAGAGAACAGAGGGAGATCACCAACCTTGTCTAGAACCTGCTGCTTCTCTAGCTCAGGTTCCCACTGGTTTTCCTTTTTTGGTTTTGGTTTGCTCTTCTGCACTGTTGAGATGTCTAGAGCTTGCAATCCATCCAGAGTCTCAGATCTCTTCCAAATGAACTGCATTGTAGCCACCCCTCCCAAGTGTCTGGCTCTACCTCTCTCCCTATTAAGTGGCGCCTCATTCCATTTAGCCCAGGCCTCTCAGCTGTTCAGACAGTTTTGGATCTTAACTTTAGCTTCTCCAGCTGTGGGAGCCACTGGTATTATCAGATCCCTCCTGGTGGTGAGGCCAGACTTGGCTCCCTGCAGGTGGGATCCTCTGCTCCTAGTTCTGTCTCCTAGGTCTTTCTTTTCCACGTGACTGCTCTTCATAGATTTGGCAATCTAAAGGTGTGGGAAAAATCCAACACTCCCTTAGCCTTTCCCTCTCCCATGACAGGCTCCATGTGCCTCCCTTCCATCCTGAATCTTAAAAGCTCTTTTCTCATCAGGTATTTTAATGATTCTTTTTACTAAAATATAAAACCTGATGAAATTATGCGCGTGTGCACACACACGTGCATGTTTGTGTGTGGAGCAAGCTGTTCCGAATTGGATTATCTTTCCCCATTTTCATACAAAGTGGATTAATGTGCCCCTGTCTTTATTACATTTTCAACACTTGTCATTTGTGATTAAGGCCACACCATGAAGATGTATTACAGATCAGGATAAATGGGGACATTAAAATACTGTATATGTGCCTGAGAAAGCTACAGGCAAGTTGATTTGTGCTCCTCTCACATGCAGTGTGATATTTCTGAAATATTTCACTGGAGTTCTCACTGAACAGCCTTCAGCCTCATGAAAAGTAATAGGAGAGAGAACCAGGAAAAGACACCAATTTAGTGGCTGAGCTGTGGGCCACCATTGGGTTCTGTTATGAAAAGCTCAAGATCAAATTTCTTGGGATTAAGGTCTCAAGGCTCAACGCACCCACCAATTGCTGGGTCCTGCTGGAGTGGGAAGAGAGATGGGTCAGCCAGGGGGAAGGATTCTTGGGAGCTTCCCTTTCTGCTGCTCCACCTGCCTTTGCTTATTACACCTAATCCTCTGCTCTTATAACATTAAGTCCAGGGCTCCCCAGGGAAGGAACTGGTTCTGTGCCTACCCAGCTTTCCTTCAAGTTGGTGCTACCTCTGTGCAGAGGGCACCTTGATCTTGGTTACAAGAGCTGGGGACTCAGGGTTGTGGCTCAGAAGGGAGGCCAGGGCCTAGGGAGGAGGTCAAGGCAGCAACTTCTGCTGGGTCAGGTAAGGGAAGGAGAGTTTAGAAACATTATTCTCAGGATGGGCAGATGATCTGGCAGGCACTCTGTGGCAACTGTTCAAAGAGATACCCACTCACAGAGACCTACCACTTTATGGGCTCCACCAGAAAGGTACCCAAGCTCTTAAGGCTTCCATACTGAAAGGGCCAGACCAGTCCATGGGCACAGATGCTGATCTACCTTTGGCTGGCTCCTCAGCACCTGGCCATGTGAGTCACACAGTCCCAGATAGGGAAGTAGTTCTTGGTGCCCTGAGCTGTCAGTGTTTTCTCCTTCTCCATTCTGCTGCTACAATCCTCCCATCTGTTTACCTGTTTGCACCAAGGATGTAGCTCTTGGAGGAAAGGTGTTTCCCTCACCTCCCTCCACCCCCATTTGTCTTTACAGTCTGAGAATTTCGCAGCTGCCTGACTGAATAAGTCCTCAATAGAGGGGACTGGCTGGATTGCATGGTATTGGACCAAATTCATCAATCAATCCAATAAGCTTTTATTAAGCACCTACTGCGTGCCAGGCCCTGTGCTAGATGTAAGAGACACAAAGACACAGAATTAAGCAATCTGTATTTGTAAGATTTATGCCTTCACCTCATCTTGTCCATCAGCCTGTAAGTCTCCTGAGAAAGTGGTAAGATTTTCTGGAATTTTTTTTCTCCTTGTGGTTGGAACCTCCCATAGATGCCCAGTCTACATCTACTTCCTGCCCCTCTATCCAGACATCTTTCCCCACTCAGATGGGGATCCTTTCCTAGCATTCAAGGCAATCCTTCAGGATTTCCAGCTCACCTCTCATGGATGGGGTGTGAACCTAGATGGCTTGGGCAGAGATTGGCGCAGCCTAACAATTTGGGGCATCCCTGGCCAGAAGAAGCACTCCCCTGCAACACCTCTAAAGGATTGTACGCTTTCTTTTGCAAATTCGGATTAGAGAGGGATTCTTAAGTAAAGTACTTTAAACAATAGCCAGTCATTGGAAGTGGATGGCAAATAGAGTTACAGCCTTGTCAGACTCAACCAGGACTCTTCCTCTTCACACTTCAGGGTCTCCTTGATCCTCATCATGGGCCAGAAGGGAGCTGAGATGGCATCCAGCAGTTTGTTCATTGTGCACACAAATACTTTTCTTCCAGCCATTGCAGACATTAAAGAGGTGTTATAAGCCAGGTGAACCTTTGTTTCCCTCCACCTGCATCCTGTTTCATTTGTTTTCTTCTCATCCTTTTCCTCTTTTATTCCAGCCTTTTTTCTCTTTTGCCTTCTTATTCTCTATTCTTTTTACTCATGCCTTTTCCCACAACACTGGCCTTCCCTCCCAGGACCATCGACCTTGAAAGGGGGGAGGGACAGCAGAGTCCAATGAATGTGGACCTTTGTCTCCCCTTTGTACAGCTTCTCCCCTCCACACCCATGTTATTTCAGGCACCCACACCTTCCTGCCATTGCTACTTCTGGCTGGGTGTCAGTAAGGATGGTCTTTGATCTTCTGGTGGAGATGGAGAAAGCCAGCTGCTACGATGATGCTTCCTGGATGGCTATACCATGAGAGATTGGAGCTGTCCATTACATGCAGGGACCTGGACCTCCACTGCTACCATGATCTCAATCTGTATGTCATATTCAATAGAAAAACTTCTTTTCCCCAAATACTAATGTTGTACCAGGGGCTAAAGAGGAACACCGGGAACTGGCTAATGGAGTGAGGCTGGAATATACTCTAGTTTGGTTGGATTAGCTTGTGTATCAATAGAGCCAGGAAGAAGCCTCAGGACATACCAAGTGCTTTTTCTAAGCTCCCTCCTACCCACTATACATGATTATTGGTCCTGAACAATGAGGCATGACTGTGGCTTTGTCTTTGTGTGATGTCGCATGCATTTTAAAGCAATTTCAACCTTAGGATTTAGAATAGAGATATACCTGTAGGACATCATCTTGTTCAACCTGCTTACTCTTCAGATGAGAAGAGCAAGGGCCAGTAACTTGAAAAGACTTGCCCAAAGTCACAGAGGCTTTAAGGGATCAAAACCTTGATTCAAGTCATGTCCTCTGACTCAAAATCTAGTTCTCTTTCGATCACACAATTTGAAGGGACCTTAAAGAGTAGTTTGTATGATGTTCCCATATACAAATGGGGGATCTGAAATCCCAAAGAGGAGTAAGTAATAAGCAAATATTTGGTGAATGAATGAATGAATGATTTGGGGCAAGCTGTGACAGTGAGTTAATCACAGAGCCAGGAAAATAACCTGGTATTCCTGGGTCTTTATTCATCATTCTCTTCTATATTTAATCATCTCTAAGATACGATTATCTTATTTCAATATTATAACACTGCACAGGTGTTACTGTCATTGAAGCCTATGAAGACAAGTCAGTTAAAAAGGTGAGCCTCCTTAAGCAGGATTAAGATATTCTGGGTCTAGACCAAGGGAATTTGTCCCATTTTTTGGGGGAAAGAAATTGACAGAACTATGGAATCCCAGAATTTGTGAATTAGAAGAGACATACAGAGGATATCTAGTCTAGCTCCAACATTAATGGAACCCCAACTCTAACAACTCCTAGAAATAGCATTGCCAAGCTGGAGACAGTTCAGAAGAGACTGACCAGATAATGAAGATACTAGAGTCCATGTGATAGGAGGATTATTTGAAAGATCAAGGGTCATTTAACCTGGAGAAGACAGAACTTGGTTGGTGGAGAATGTAAGTATTTGAAGAGTGGTCATGTGGAGAAGGGATTATACTACTCAATACTCAGACTTATACCGATTAGACCCAAGAGGTAGAACTAGGAGGGATGGTAGAGAATTACAGAGAGGAAGATTTAGATGTGATAAAAAGAAAATGAAGTCAACTATATGTAATGACAATTTAAATTTGAAGATCTTTCCTCTAATTAATAGGCCATGTGACCAGCTTACATCACAGGAAGCCTAAGCCACATGTAGTGGGAGGAGCTTGCTGAAAGGAAAAGGAAAGTGTGTCACAGGAAATACTCAGAGAAAGAGAGCAGTTAGAACTGAGGGAGAGAGTAGACATGTGGTGGCTGTGAGTGTTTGTGGGAAGGAGCCAGCAGGGAGGTGGAAAGTTATGGGATGGCGAGGCTCCATGCTATGATACTGTGTTTTAAGTTCCTTGCTATTATGATAAAGTGGGCTTACTGGTTTTGGGAGCTGGTTGCTGCTTGGATGGGTTGGACTTATTGGTTATGAGATTTGGTACTCTGGCGCCTAAATAAATGTTTTACTTCTTCAACCTTCCATATGAAGAGTCTCTCATATTTGGAACACAGAACTACATAGGCATATTCACAATTATCATCGATGCTGTGTTTATTGCCTTGCTAATACACTATATTCAACTGACAGGGAATTCTTGAATCAAATGTATATAGGCATAAAACAAACTTATGAGAAGAAAGATCAAAATGAAGAAAAAGACAGACAAAATGAAAAACAAAAAGACTTGGGGCCCAATTGTAACACTTCCATCAGCACCTATTTAAGTAAGTTATTACTATTATTAATTACTATTATTAATATTTGTCATAACAATCTGTTTTCTCCCCATGAAATCTTCTTATGTGGGCCCTAACATCATCGTTCCCAAGATATCTACAAAGGAAGTAGAAATGGCACTAATACATATACATACACTCACTCTCTATCCCCTATACTACCTAGCTGAAATGACAGATCTGAATACTGATGGAAAATGAGATATAGATGGAGGAAAGTACACATAGGTTACAATGATTTCATGCAGAATTCCAATGAATGAAAATTAATTACTTCACTAAGGAAAACAAAAGAACCCCTCCCCATACCTCATTTTAAAAAAACCCTCTTTACTTGCCGGGTGTGTGGAGAGCTATGGCAGACAAAGAAAACACCAGGTTAGGATAGACATGTGACTATCCTATTCTGCTCAATTTGGCTCAACCTGACTAGACTCAACTTGACTAGATTAGATTTTAAAGGGTGATGGGAGACTATAGCAAGATTGCCTCATAAAACAGAGAAGTGCAGGGTAAAAGAAGTTCACAAAAGGAAACTTGATGAGATGTAAGAAAAAATATCCTGAATTCATTGAAAGATAAAAGTGGAATAAAAATGACAGAATTAAAATGGAAAAGATCTGCAAAGATTTTTGTAACTCCCTTATTTTCATTGTTAAAAACATCCCAGTCTCAGATGGGGAGGTATAAATGGTACTAAAGTGAGCAAAGGATGACAGGCATCTTGATAAGCTTAAATACATTCCAAGGAGATCTGTGCTGGATCCAACACAATTGTGAGGTCATTTGGGGATCAATTCTTTTTAAAATTTTTTTGGAGGGGGGAAGGCAGGGCAATTGGGGTTAAGTGACTTGCCCAAGGACACACAGCTAGTAAGTGTGTCAAGCGTCTGAGGCCAGATTTGAACTCAGGTCCTCCTGACATCAAGGCCAGTGCTCTACTCACTATGCCACCTAGCTGCCCCTGGGGATCAATTCTTAAGGTATCTGAAAGGAAGATACCTAAAGTATGGGAAAATATTGGAATTTGTTAATGTTGAAAGAAAATTTGGAGAATCTTAACAAACACTTGCTTATATGCCTCCTTCCCCTTTTCTGTACATTCTTTATGGCATTTGTGTGTGTGTGTGTGTGTGTGTGTGTGTGTGTGTGTATGCAGGATGTTCCAAAGAACATCACACAAACGTGGCAAATATAAGATCCTTCTCTGCTTGTGATTTTTTGATTATGTTGTTAAAAAATGAATTGAATAGAACAAAACAATCCCTTAAAGTCTCTCTAGCAATAAGATGTTTCTCATAAATCCATCAGAGTGATTCAATCTCGCATTAAACATCTGACAACAGATAAAATTTTGGGTGGGCAACCATCTGAATATTAATATTAGGTCAGGCATGAAACAAGGAGGTGAGTGTTAAAATAAGGTGTTTGCCACTGTTGTGGAGGATATAAACTGCAAAGTCCAATTTGAAGAGGCAATCTCTATCGCTGTCAGGGCTGTACTTGTAAGTATTTTCTATTATTTATCACAATAGAAGGTAAGTTTCTTGACAGGAATATTTTCATTTTTTCATCATATCCTTTGTACCTAGCATAGTGTTTGGCATATAGGAGGTGCTTAATAAATGCTTGCTGAATTAGGGAATGAAAGTCTTCCTTATGATCCTGTTGTAAGGTGACATATTGGTTGAATAAAGCCACAGAATATTTCAGAAGCTCCTGGAAGAGAACTGTAATAACTTAAAACTGTTTGGTTGATCATCCACAGGGGAAGAACCAAGTGGATGAAGAATATCTCTCATCTAGTAATGACATATACTTTGGTGTACAGCCCACAGAGCTCCTCCACCTGTAGATTTATCTGGGACAGATGCTGAAGTATGTAATTTGGACCCAGAATTGAAGAGTAGTAGAGGGGGCTGAATTGTGAAATTGCAAAATGCCTTTGATAACCCCAAATTTCTAGAAACAAAAGCCTATTTTTAAATAATACTAGTCTACTATTATTTCTGCATAACTCTGAGACATGGAATGCTCCAGTCTATAAAGAATTAAAAATGAATACAACTTGAAAGGCATTTAAAAGGTGTATGGTAAAAATACAGGCTTTAACACATAATGAATAAGGGGCTATGACAATGAATTGGAATGAAGTATATGCTTCAGGAAATGTAGGATTAAGAAAAAAAGATAGGCAGGTCATATGGTTAGAGCAAGGTGTGACTGGTGAACAGCTTGCACGTTCCACTAGAATCTTTGAGATTTCCCCTGGGAAACTGCACCCTACTTTCTAGCATGTAGAGTGGACTCTGTATGGTGAACTCATGGGAGGAAGTAGATATGGGTCACATAGGATTGGGGCACATGGATGGGTTTCCACTTGCCTCAATGAAGGGAATGACCACAGTGATTAACTCACTAATGCACTTGAGAATTTAAGTAAACAAAAACTTCTTCATATTTAGAGCTGTCCAAAATTGGTATGGGTTGGGAATTGTAATGTTAGTTGCGGTAGCCCCAAGTGGGGGAGGCAGTGAATTCTCTGGCACTAGAAGTCTTTCAGTAGAGGCTGACTGGAAATATCATAGAGGGGTTTCTTGATCCATTAGAAGCTGAACTGGATGGTCTCTTATGACCCCTTGCAATCTTAGATTTTGTGACTATACCTGAATTATCACCATAGAATCTAAGGACTTTCAGCAAGAGAATCTACAATCCTAGAATTCTGGGGAGGTGGGTGGTAATGTAGTATTTTCCTAAATTCTGTTGCACTGTTTCCTAAAATTAATCATATATAGTGTCAATTTTTTCCCTTTCTCATAAAATAAAGGGGGCATGTAGTGTAGTGCTTCATAGAGATGTTATTAAGTCATTGGGATAGAATTTCTATGATCCACTCTACCATCACTAAAGAGAAGACCCTTACCAAGTAGGAGTATCATGTCCCAGTGAGTCTGGGGGTGGGGAGAAGTAGCTGGATGTAAATGGGGTCCATACATGACCTTTGGGGAAGGAGGTAAGGGAAAGACCAATTTAAAGGCTTTTAAGATTCTTTCCTCAATTCTACTGAGACGTGTCCATGGCAATAATCCATACTGTTTAGGTGTGGTTTGGTTTGCCTATTCAATGCTAGCATGTGCTAATGAGGATGAAATACTTCTCCAGCTATCCTATCCCTGGAGCATAACAGTGGTATAAAGGCATGAGTATCAGGGAAAATAAGAATGTTCTGCTTATGACAACATAACACTTCTAAACAGTTTGGCCCAGATCTAGCCTTGACAGGTTGTAATGATGGTAATGACAATAGATATTGTTGAAGCTTTTCTATGAGTTTCCTGAGGAATCTTAATATGCTGTGTCAGAGATTTTTTTGATGGGGGAGGAGAAGGGAGGCAATCAGGGTTAAGTGACTTGCTATGGGTCAGCTAGTAAGCGTCTGAGGCTGGATTTGAACTCGTGTTCTCCCGATTCCAGGGCCAGTGCTCTATCTACTGTGCCACTTGGCTGCTCCATATATCAGGGATTCTTAATCAGATCTGGCTTAGACTGGTGGGGTCTCTGAGGTTCTGTCCAAAGCTCTAATTTTGTGATTCTGGGGTTTAACCATATAGTAAGTATTTAATGGATGCTTGTTGACTGAGTGCTTAGGTAGAATGCCAGACCTTTAGTTTTCAAGAAATGGAGACTTAGCCTTCTAATTCCTAATCACCCCTGGAAAGCAAGGATAGCAAAACATCTGTCTTACTTGCTTCTGACATCCTGGACACTAGAGATATTAGCAGATGGTCTGAAGCCTTACTCTCCCCCCTCCCCGACCCCCATCAAAAGCAGTCAAATGCCCTTCCGTGGCCTAGTTTGCACATTTGAACATCATCATCTTCAACCTGTCTGACCGTGTTATGGTGTTTGGGCCTCTGGAGCTGTCCATGGTTCCTTATGCATCCCTGAATTTCCAAAAGAAAGTGTATTTAACCTTCTAGTTCAGTGTTTTTTTGTGCCTCACATTACTGTTATTCCAATTCCATAGAAACCAGACATCCATTTCCTGTTGCTCAGGGTATTATACTCAGAGGTGGCTCATTCAGCCCCTTTTTTATTCACATGATGCATGAAAAAAGGCATTAAGTGTATTTCAGCGTGTCACTGCCGAAGCCAGGCTGCCGAGGGTAATGAATCAGCTTTGCTCCTTGGCTGGGGGATGTTTCATTTCTTCCTGACAAGATCATTTGACAAGCCAGCCCAGCATTGGCAATATTGTATCATATTTTTGTCAGCATGTAAATTATGTTGACAGCCTCATAAACATAAATTGGCAGGCATACTGTCCCAAAGCAATGTTTGTTAAAATACACTAATGGAATATAATAAATAAATTCCTCCCGGGCATTAATAACATGGTTGTGTACCATTACCTGGCACAAGGAGGCCCATAGTATATATTCCTGTCGCAGCTAAACCAATACCGTGTACCTTTCTCTAAATAGATTTAATTCACTCTCACATCTGCATTGATCAATGAGTCATCTCACTTTGGAAACTCTCCTGTACTGGTCCCATAAGTCTATGTTATATTTTAAGAAATGAGAGTCTCTGAGCAAGATGTCCAAAAAAGGCATAAGTAAAGTCAAAATTCTCTGAAATTCTTCTAGACTCATAGACTTGCAGATTTTGAGCTGGAAGTGACTTTACAAGCCATTTTATCAGAGCTGTTCATTTCAGCAAGGAGGAAACTGAAGTCACATAGGTGGCCAAGAGCAAATCTGGGATTCGAACCTTGGTATCCTGACTTCAGATCTAGTTCTCTTCATCCTATCTGTTTAATGTGGGACTGATGAGCAGGTAAAAGTGTGTTTGGCTGCTATAATCTCAGCAGGGAAGGGGCTAGGGTGTCTGCTTCCAGAGAGGCATGATGGTATGTAATCAAAGGGCCTTTTGCACTCTGATTTGGAGTATGCATAGACATTCTAATTGCTTCTGGTCTGCTGGTAATATTCATGTTGTTTGTCCTTCATTCTTGAAGTGGACCAATGACATCAGGAAGGTGATGTCTTGACTTGCAAATGAATTGGATTTAAGTGAGGCAAGCTCATCAGCTTCACTCTGTCCTCCAGAGTCACTAGAGTCCAGTGGCAAGACATATGTCAGGACAACTGACAAAGGATTCCTGCTAACCATAAATGAACTCGTCATTGGTTACAGAGCTGCAGCTGAGGGGCAACCAAAAGCACCAACTGTACAACAGGAGTTCCTTGGTCTGGCTCTTCCCTGGCTGGCAGCCATTGCATATTGGGGCAGGGGATGAAGCAACCCACCAAGGCCCCACTGCCATGGGGGTTCTGCTGCTTCTGCTTTCTTGATTGCACCTATCCTTTCTCCTTTGAGGTGAAGCAATATTGAAGATGGCTGCAAATATGTGAGCTTCTAAAGGTCAAAATGGTGAGCCCCTGGATGCCCAGGAGTGAGAGGTTTGCTGGAAGCCAAATGGTGAAGGCTTATGTGACCTCTTTGACTTGGAATAGATTAAAGGAAGCCAAGAGGGAGCTATGGTGATTCATCCATCAGCTATGGTGAATTTGGAAGAGAACTTGTTGGGGGCAGAGAATGCTGTGAAAAATCTGTTTAGTTTGAGTCCAGTTTCCCCAGTGACCACAATGTTATAGGGACAGTATGCCCCAGGTGTGTGTGTGTGGGGTGGGGGGTGGGGAGGGAAGGAGTGCTCTGCAACTTCTGTTCTTGCATAAATCCTTATGGAAAAGTCAAATTATGGTACTTAAAATTTAGGCATTAATCACTGGCAGTTTGCAAAGGGGAGACACACCAGAACGGGAGTTTGATCCCATAGCATTTCAGAAGACTCGCTTGTGCCCATGCATGGATATGTTAGAATCCTGAGGAGGAGTAGCTAGTCTTCCTCTGGAAACTGGATGTATGTGTGTGTTCTTCTTCTTCTTCTTCTTCTTCTTCTTCTTCTTCTTCTTCTTCTTCTTCTTCTTCTTCTCTTGTATACTGGACTTGGAGTGAGGAAGAAATGAGTTTGGATCCTCTTTAAGACCCTTCAGCTCCACCTCCTTCTCTTCCTCATCCTCCTCCTGTTAATGATAATGATTATAATGAAGATGACTTGCTAGCCTTTTCCTAGCACACCATGCACATGTAGGGAAGCTAGCAGAGTCTCTTGCATGGAGTAAAGAAGATACGAGTTTGGATCCTCTTTAAGAGCCCTCTGGACTCTGTGACCCTTGGAAAGTATCTTTCCTTCCCTAGCTTCAATGTCCTCACCTAAAATGAAGAGAGAGGCAGCACCTGCCTGATGGGGCTAGCATGAGATTCAAATGAGATGGTGTACAGAAGCACTTTGGAAACCTTAAAGCTTGATCGAAATGCCTGCTGTGATTATGATCATCATTCCAAAGCATGCATTCTCCATGCTCTCCTTTGTGCTGATTAGCCCCCTTCTGAAGGAGGGTATTTCACTATTATTTTCCTCACTTTACAGATAAAGAAATACAAACTCAGAGAGTGAAAGTGAGTTCACCTGAGGTAAAGGCAATTTTGAAGGGGAATTGAGAGCCAGCTCCAAATATTTGAAGAGCTAGCCTGTTGAAGAGGGCTTAGGCTTGCTCCGCTTGGTCCCAGAGGCTAGAAAAGTTGTGACTGGGGGAAATTTCAGAGAACTATCTATAGGTTCAGTGGAAGGAAAACTTTCCCAACAGTTACATCTATCTCACAGTAGAATGTCTGGCCTCAAGATGTAATATGGGGTGATACACAAACCCATGGAGATGGATATAGAAATCTAGCTCATGCCACTTTGTTTCTCTGACTATGGATATGTAAATTATTAGTAATTATAATGACAGTTAGCATTTATATAATGCCTTAAAGTTTTCACAGCACTTTACATAGGTCATCTTATTTGAATGAACTCACTGTCAGCTTCGTTTTCTTCATCTGTAAGACTTGGATATTAATACCTGTTGTGAGGCTTAAATGAGATGTTAGTTAAGTGTTTTATAAACTTTGAAGAGCTATATAAAAGTCAGTCATTATCCAAAGAGAGCTCCCCCTCTGTGGTAATCTTTGAGTGAAGTCTGGGCAACCACTTAACAGTGACACTTTAGAGAGAATGCTGAGCCAAGTATGATTTGAGTTAGGTAGCCTTCCAGGTCCCCCAAGCCCTGAGATCTGTGATTAGGTCATTTACCCAAGGCCACCTGGCTAGTGATTGGCCAAATTATAAAGATAATTATAAAACATAAAAGAGGAAAACAAAGCCAAACTCAGGCAGCTGCCCTGTGTCATAGGGCAAGTAGACCAGGCAGCTGGAGTACATGAGGGGCTTCCTAAAGTGATAGATTGTTGTGCTTGGGCTCGTGGAATGAAAGGAGATCTTTTATGAACATCTACTTCTCCCATGGTATGTGTAGCTACCTGATCATCATTATGGCATGAATATACCACCCAATATTGAAATTTGTGTCTCAGTCAGGCCAGAGCACTCTGGGTCATTCTTAGCAGTGTTCCATGATGACTTCTTTTTGATTTGTTGGGAATTGAGGAGGATTTTCATATCAAAATTTTCATAAATATTGATCACTGAGTAGCTACAGTCAACATTTTTGTCTGTGTAAGAGGCTCAAACAAATATAGGGTCTGGCTAAAAATGGAGCTTCCCCCCACCCCAATTTTGAAAAACACAAACAAACATGAACAAAGCCATTTACAAAGGAAAACAGAAAAAATTATATATGAAATTGGAAATTTCCATTATGTAGAATTTTTTTGAAGAAAAAATTGTATATACTAAGTTTTATACTAAGGTCCCAAACTGTACCACCAATCTGTATTTCCATCTGAATCCTACCTATTCTATTTGGCAGATTTCAAAATACTTTGTTAACATATTTTCTCCCTCCTCTTTCCTTCCCTTCCTTTCTCTTTCCTCCCTCCCTCCCTCCCTCCCTTCCTTCCTTCCTTCCTTCCTTCCTTCCTTCCTTCCTTCCTTCCTTCCTTCCTTCTTTCCTTCTTTCCTTCCTTCTTTCCTTCCTTCCTTCCTCCCTCACTCCCTTCCTTCCCCTCTTTCTGTTTCTTTCTCTCTCTTCCTTTCTTTCCTTCCCTCTCCTACCCACTTTTTCTTTCCTTCAAAAAAGCTATCCTTTCTTTTTAAATATTTATTTATTTTGAGTTTTAAACATTTACTTCTGTAAGTTTTAAATTTTCTCCCCTCCCTCCCCAAGATGGCATGCAGTCCAGTAGTGGTTCTACAATACATTCCTATTAAACACATTTTCACATTAGTCATGTTGCATAGCAGAATTATAATGAATGAGAGAAACCATGAGAAAAAACAAAACAAAATAAAACAAAAGAGAAAAGAGTCTGCCTCATTCTGCATTCTGACTCCATAATTTGTTCTCTGGAGGTGGATGACATTTTCCATCATGAGTCCTTTGGAAAAGTTTTAGGTCCTTGCATTGCTTTGAAGGGCTAAATCTATCAAAATCAGTCCTCGCACACTGTGGCTGTTACTGTATACAATGTTCTCCTGATTCTGCTCCCCTCACTCAGCATCAATTCATATAAGTCTTACCAGGTTTTTCTGAAGTCCTCCTGTTCATCATTTCTTATAGCACAGTAGTATAACTTTACATTCATGTATCACAACTTGTTCAGCCATTCCACAATTCATGGGCATCCCCTCAATTTCCAGTTCTTGGCTACCACAAAGATAGCTGCTATAAATATTTTTTAAATATGTGAAAGCCCTACCTTCTGAACAAGTTATCATAGCAACACATTGACCTGGTCCAAAAAAAATCTGTTTCCTTCTGTACTTCTCACCCATTGCCTATGTCAAAAGGTAGGAATCATGCTCCATTGTTAGCTCTTTGGAGTCTTGGTTAGTCATTGCATTGAGCAGTGTTTATAAGCTTTTCAAAGTTGTCTTTCTTCATAATTTTGCAGCCATTATGTGAATCATTCTCTTGTTTCTGCTTACTTTACTCTGAATCAATTCATAAGTTTTTCCCAAGTTTTGCCAAAACTTTTTTTAAGTATCATCAATTTGTTTTGCCATTTCTCAATTTCTAAGCACTTCCTCACTTCATGGTTCTTTGCAATGACAAGAAGTACTGCTATGAATATTTTTATACATACGGATTGTTTGGATTAGCCATTATATATGGATCATACACATCAATAATTTCTCTCTTTTATGTCTTTGTGAATAGGTATAGTAGTGGTATTGCTTGCTCCAGAGGTATGCCCAGGTGAATGATTTTTAGCATAGTTCCAGATCACCTTCCAGAGTAGCCCAGCCTCTGTAGATCTCCTCTGGCACTTGTCATTTTGGGGTAATTTTTCAAAATCTAATGGATTGAGGTGAAACATAAGAGTTGGTTTAATTTTCATTTCTCTTATTGCTAATTTAGATTTTTTCTAATGGTTGCTGCTGACTTCAATTTCTTCCCTTACAAACCATCTATCTATATCATTTGGCCATTTATCTATTTGGGGGAATAGCTCCTATTATTATATATTTAATTCAATTCCCTATATATATCAGACCTTTATCAGAGAAAGTTGCTACAAAAAATTTCCCTAGTTCCCTGCTTCCCTTCTAATTTTAACTGCTTTAGCTTTTTGTTAAAAATATTCTGGATACTATATAATCAAAATCTTCCATTTTGTCTCCTGTGATTCTCTTTTCTTTCTTTGGTCAAGTTTTCTTCCCTTATTCAGAATTGGGAAAGATGCCTCCTTCACGCTCCTCCAATTTGTTCATGATGTGACCTTTTTTATCCAGGCTATGTATGCACTGGAGCTTGCTATGGCACATGGAGTGAGGTATTGGTATAAACTTAATTCCTGCCAGACTTATTTCCAGTTTTCTCAACAGTTTTTGTCAGATAACAAGTCTTTATTTTAGTAGTTGGTATATTTGGGTTTATTGAGCAATAGGTAACTATGTTTGTTTGCTTCTACATCTTCTGTACCCAATCTGACCCATTGTTCAACCTTTCTATATTTTAGCTAGTAGCTTTAAGGATTACAGCCCTGTAGTATATGGTACTATTGAGAAATGGTAGTGATAGGTCCTCCTTTATCTTTTTCCAATGCTTCCCTTGAGATTATTGCATTTTGCTCCTCCAGGTATATTTTGTTATTAATTTTCTATTTTTATGATATAACCCTTTGGTAGTTTAATTTGTATAGTATTGAATAAGAAAATTAACTTAGGTAATATTATTTTCAATATGTTGACACAACTCAATCACAAGCAATATTTTTTCAAATTATTTTTGTAGGTAAGTAGATGTATTAATAGAGAAGATATTTGTTAAACCTTTCCGTGTTCTGTGCTAAATGCTAGGGATAGCAAAACTGCAATACAAGACAGTCCTTACTTTCAAGGAGCTTACATTCTAATAGGTGAACACAAATCACAAAGGGAAGCCAAAAGACCAGAGGTAGAGAGGAAGTAATATGGTGAGGAGGGTACCTGCATACAAGCAAAGCAACTGGTATGGGGGTGGAATAGACTGGAGAGTGTTCTAGAACTGAAGTGAATATTATGCATGGTTGGGGCTTCTCTTGATATGGCAGTTCTTTAATGACTGGGCAGGCCTCCGTGTGGAGTCATCCTCAGGGTGGTAAGGCCAGTGTGGAGGTAGAGCACACATGAAAATGAACTTGGAATGAGATCCATATTTCTGAAGAGTATTTTTTACTTGTATGCTTATAATTCCTCTACATGTCTTGGTGAATGGATTCCCAAGTATTTGATATATTTTGTACTGATTTTGAATGGAATTTTTCTTTCTATTCTTTCCTTCTGGGTTTATTGGTTATATATAAAAAAGCTGATGATTTTGTGAACTTATTTAATATCTTAATACTTTGCCAAAGGCAGCAATTGTTTCAATTAATTTTAGATGAATCTCTAGGATTATCTAAAGAAGCCATCATATCATCTGCAAAAAGTGATGATTTTCTTACCTATTTATCTATACTTCTTCCATAAATTTCTGTATTGTCTTATTACTGTAACTAGAATTGTGAAGACCATATCGAATAGTAGTGATGATAATGCACATCCTTGCTTTGTCCTTGATTTTGTTGGAAAAACCTATACTGCTTTCCTTAAAGATAATACTAAGTCAAGCTAAGTTAACAAAAATCTATTGATCTACTATGAATTATAATAAATTCTAGCATACAAAGAAAGGTTAAAAAAGTCCTTGCTCTCAAGGAGCTCACAATCTAGTGAGAGACACAATATATAAATGACTATGTGCAAAAATATAGACAAGGAAAATTGTTGAAAATTTCAGAAGGAAAACAGTAGCATTAAACAGCACTGGGAAAGGATTGTTGTAGAAGATGCTATTTTAGTTCAACCTGAAGGAAATTGAGGAAGCTATAATATGTAGATCAAGAGGTTGAGTATTTCAGATATGGGGGTCACTCAGTTAAAATTCCAGGAATTGGGAGGGAATGTATTACAGGAAGAATAGCAAGGAGGCCAGTCATTGGATCATAGAGTGTATCAGGTCGGGGGTGGTGGTAAAAAGGCTGGTAAGGTTGGAAATTTTGGGTTATGGAGGGATTTGAATACTACAGGATTTTATATTTCATCCTGGAGATACCTCTTTGTTTTAGATAGATACCATTTATCATGTTAAGGAAAGTCCATTGATTCCTGTGGTTTTTTTTATGTTTAAAAACAGAAATTGGTATTTTATTTTGTCAAAACTGTTTTTGCATCTACTGACAAAATTCAATAGTCTTAAGATGTTTTGATTTTAGTACTGCCTGCTATGTTTATAATTTTCCTAATATTGAGCAAACCATTGCCTTATGGGCACAGCTCCAATGTAACTATAGTCTGTAATCATTTAAATATGTTGCTGTAGCCTCTTTGTTAATATTTTATGTTGATGTTCATTAGGAATATTGGCTTATACTTTCCTTTCTCTGCTTTGCTTCTTAATTCTTTGGGTATCAAGGCCATGTTTCTATTGAAATCATTTAGTAAGATTCTCCCTCGTTCCCCCCCTCCAATTTTGGGAACAGTTAATGAGCTATTTGAAGTTTTTTTTTCCTTTTCATGTTTAAAAAATCCATTTTCTCTCTTTTTTTCTTTTGGGAGTTTGTTTTTGGTCTATTCAACTTATTTTTCTGAGGTTGGGTTATTTTAAATTTTCCTTTCTGTTTTTTTAATTGGAGTACTTTATATTGTATTTGTATTTCAAAATTTCTACTAAGCACTGATTGTTTTAGCAACAGTTATTGAAAGTCTTCTATTCCATTAGAAGTGAACCTTCTCATAGACGATTATACTTAGTCTAACTGGGTACATTCAACTTGTTTGAAAGCTTTTATATTTTGCCTTTAAAAATGCCAAAATTTTCTCTTTTTTCATAATTTTTAAAAATTCTTATTTTTAGTTACAAATATTCTTCTTCCCTCCATCCCTCTTCTACCCACAGAAGAGGCAAGAAATACAATAATATAATAAATAAATACATATGAAATCTCTCAAAATATATTTCCACATTAGCCATGTCTGGGGAAAAAAACAAGAAAATTTTAAAAAAATGATTCTATCGGCACTCAAGAGTTCTCTCTCTGGAGGTGGATAGCATTTTTCATACGTCTTTCAGAATTGTCTTGGATCGTTGTATTGATTAGAGTATCCATGTCTTTCACAGCTGATTACTGCATACAATATTCTCCTAGTTCTGTTTATTTCACTTTACATCAATTCATACAGCACGAATCTTCCCAGGTTCTTTGGAAACCATTCCCTTGATCTTTTATTACAGTACAATAATATTCTATCACAATCATATACCATAGCTTGTTCAGCCACTCCCCAATTGATGAGCATCCATTTAATTTTCAATTCTTTGCCACCACAAAAAGAGTTGCTTTACCTATGGGCCCTTTTCCTCTCTTAAAAAATTCTTTAGGGTACTGCCCCAGTAATAGTATTGCTGGGTCAGAGGGCATGCACAATTCTATAGCCCTTTGGACATAGTTTTAAGTTGTTCACTAGAATTGTTGGACCAGACTTCTAGGCATAGAGCCAAGATGGTGGAGTAGAGGAATATTTTCCTCCAAACAACTGTTAAAGTGTATCTCAAATCCAATTCTGGAATGGCAGAACCACCAACAAAATATCAGGGTGAGATATTTTGCCAGTCTAATACAACTTAGGAGGTCTGAAGGAGACATTTGTGGGGAAGAAGCCATCCTGAGTCCATGTAGATGGCACAACACTGGTGGGATTTGGTGGTACAACAGCAGCAGTAGCAGCTTTAGGGGTTCTCAAACCTGAGACCATGAGGGGATTAGGTAACTGGTCAGAAAGAAGCTACAAGGGATCTCTCAGTTAGCACTGGGCATAGGACTAGATGTTGTTTAGCAAATCCATTGCCTATGCTCCCTACTGGGTCACAGTTCAAAGGCAGAGAAGAGTATTTTCAGTTATGAGGGAGCAGGGGCCTTGAGGATCAGTATCAATTATGATCCCAAGGGATCAAGGACCCTTCCTGGGTAAGAACTGGTGCACAGACCAGAAAAACAGTACTCACACCTCTCCCTGGATCACACCACCTTCCAACTCATGAGAACCAATTCTGAAAGCAAAAGTGCAAAAAAGCCTGAAATTTGGGACAGTTGGCCCTCCAGCTGTTAATTGAGCCCAACTTTCACATAAAGTTCAAAGTCAAGAAATAGGCTAGGAAAATAAACAAATGACAAAAAAGAACCTGACCACAGAAACCTATTATAGTGACAAGTAAGAGCAAGACACAAACTCAGAAGGAGGCAATTATGTCAAAACAGCTACAAGCAAAGCTTCAAATAAAAATGTGAATTGGACACAAGACCAACAAGAATTCAGGGACCACTAATACATTTTTAAGGGTTATAAATTGGAATTTATTATTTAAGTTCAAGAACAAGCTATGAAGGGAGGGGATTCGAAACAAAGAGTCAAAGATGGATCCCTAGGGGAGCAGGAGGAGGGAGGAAAGGAGCTTCCAAGGACTCTAGGAGACAGAGAGGCCAGAATCTCTCATCTTTATCTGCTTTAGACAGATTTATGAGCCTTGGTGCTGGAAGCATAATGAAGACAGATTTATGAGCCTTGGTCAAGAATACATAATGAAACACACTGTAAGAGGAAGCCAGGAAATGTAGACGAAGTTCCAGGGGGTAGGGTTTTAGGAAAACATCAAAGCATGGCTAAAGTTATATATCACCCAAAGGTGAAAGGCTAGGATTCTCCTTGCATCAACAGCACCATTACCTTTTATGAAATTGAAAAAATAGAAATTTGATGAGCACCATCTCACACATTTCAGCTCTTGTGAAACATACTTGTAGTTAAAGTCTTTGCAATTAAAGAATTCTTCCATTGACTCTCTAACTTCTTGTTACTTTGCTTCTAGTTACTTTGACTATGTATCTCACTTGTAAACTTACTCCTCCATTAAAGTGATCTGATCCAGATAAGGCTGAAGTGCTGCATATTTCTGGTTTCAGTCCTTTAGGTTTCTACTTACATTTACTCCAATATCTTTAATTTCTAGATACTTCAAGCTAGTCAGTTTGTTCATATTTTCCAGAAGTTTATAGTCTTCACTGGTGCCTGTTAGATCACCCATCAGGTTTGTGGCCATTTTGGAGAACATGTCTTGGCACACCAGACTCCCTGGCCTCTTCAGCTATCTCTACCACTGCATTATCTAGGCTGGAGAAGGGAGCAAGGAAAAATTATGGAGTGAGGGATAAGAATGGAAGAGGAGAGGGAGATGGGAGGGGAAGGAAGAAGGGGAGAGAGGGCAGAGAGTGGAAGACAGAGGAGGAAAAAAGGGAAAGTCTTAAAAGATTTTAAAAATGAAACTAGAGTGGTAGAGGAAATTGGGTAAAGAAATGAGAGTGAGGGAAAAATATGAAAAGAAAATTAATAAGGGCAGCTAGGTGGCACAGTGAATAGAGCACTGGCCCTGGAGTCAGGAGGACCAGAGTTCAAATCCAGCCTCATATACTTGGCACTTATTAGCTGTGTAACCTTGGGCAAGTCACTTAACTCCAATTGCCTTGCCTTCTCCCCTCCAACAACAAGAAAGAAAATTCATAACAGGTAAAAGGGGCACAAAATATTGAAGAAAATAACACCTTAAAAAAGAATTGGCCAAATGTTAAAAGCTGTGCAAAACTTCATCGATAAAAAATAATTCATTAAAAAGCAAGATTGGTAAAATGGAAAAAGAGTTATGAAAACTTCCTGAAGAAAATTATTCCTTAAAAATTATTGGGCAAGTGGAAGACATCAAGAAACAGTAAAATAAAGTCAAAAGAATGAAAAAAATGAAATATCTCATCAGGAAAAAAAACAAATGACCTGGAAAACAGATTGAGGAGAGATAGTTTAAGAATTATTGGATTACCTGAAAGCCATGATCAAAGAAAGAGCCTTGACATCATATATTAAGAAAACATCAAGGAAAACTACCCTTATATCCTAGAACCAGAGAGCAACATTAGAAATTGAAAGAATCCACCAATCACCACCTGAAAGAGATCCCAAAATGAAAACTACCAGCAGCACTATAGTCAAATCCCAGAGTTCCCAGGTCAAAGAGAAAGTACTTCAAGCCTCCAGAAGTCAGGATGATGCAAGATTTAGTAGCTACCACTTTAATGGAGTGGAGGGATTGAAATATGATATTCTGGAGAGCAGAATAGCTAGGATTACAGCCAAGAATAACCTACTCAGCAAGACTGAGTATAATCCTTCAAGGGAAAATGGATATTTAATGAAATAGAAGACTTTCAAGCATTCCTGATGAAAAGACCAGAGTTAAGTGAGAAAATTTGACTTTTAAATACAAGACTCAAGAGAAACATAAAAAAGATAAACATGAAAGAGAAATCATAAGGGACTCAATAAAGTTAAAATATTTACATTGCTACATGGGAAAATGACTCATGTAACTCCTAAGAGCTTTCTCACTATTACGGCAGCTAAAAGTGCTCTACATAGATGGAGGAAATAGGAGTGAATTAATTATGTTGAGATGATCTAAAAAAAACATGTATGGATGAGAAAGAGGAATGCATATGGGGAAAGGGGAAGGGAGAACAATGGGGAAAATTAACTTACATAAAAAACTCTTTCAAGGAAGAGCTTCTACAGTGGAGAAGGAATTGGGGGGGTAACATTTGAACCTCACTTAACTGCTTCAGTGAAAGATAAACACACACACTCGGTTGGGTAGATACATTGGTGTTACTCAAAAGGGAAATAGGAGAGGAAGGGGGTAAGATAAAGTAGTGATGATAAAAGGGAGGGCAGATAAAGAAGGCAGTTTTCAGAAGCAAAAGGGACTTTTGAGAAGGGACACAATAAAAAGAGATAAAGAAAGATAAACAGAAGAAAACAGGATGTATGGGAATGCAGAGTTGGTAATCATAACTGTGAATATAAATGGGATGAACTCACACATTAAATGGAAGTCAATAGTGGAAGGGATTGGAAACCAGAATCCAACAAAATATTGTTTACAAGAAACATATAAAGCAAAGAGACACATACAGAGCTGAAATAAGAGGATGGAGGAGAATTTGTTATGCCTCAGCTGAAGTAGAAAAAAAAAAGCAAAAATACCAAACATAATTTCAGACAAAACCAAAGCAAAAATAGACATAATTAAAAGAGATAAGCAGGGAAACTATATCTTGCTAAAGGGCACTACAGACAAAGAAGTAATACTAATATTAAATATATATTCACCAAATTGCATAGCATCCAGATTCTTAAAGAAGTTAAATGAGATACAGGAGGAAATAGACAGTAAAACTTTACTAGTGGGGTACCTCAGTTCCCCCCCCCCAGAGCTAGATAAATATAACCCTAAAATAAATAAATAAGAAGTTAAGGAGATGAACAGAATTGTAGAAAATTTAGATATGACAGACCTCTGGAGTAAAACAGAATAGATATAGAAAGGAGTATATCTTTTTCTCAGTTGTAAATGGTGATTTCACAAAAATTGACCAATGCATTAGGGCATCAAAAACCTCACAAAGAAATGCAGGAAAATAGAAAATATTAAATGCACCCCTTTCAGACCGCAATGTAATAAAAAAATTACATTCAATAATGGGTCTTGGAAGCATAGATTAACTGTAATTGGAAGCTAAATAATCTAAGAATGAGTATGACCTGTAGGCTCTGCATTTATTCTGTGACATTCCTTGAAGTTTTCATTTAAGGCTTTCTGCATCAAATAAATCTGAGCAATTTTCATTTATGGTTTCTTGAAATAGTGTAGCTTTTTAAAAATGATTTTCAGGGTGTCCAGTAATTCTTAAGCTCTCTTCTTTACCTGTTTTCCAGGTCTGTTGTTTTGAAAATGTATAACTTATATTTCTTCTATTTAATATTATTTTTCTTTTTATATTTAATTTTTTAATTCTTAGTTTACAAGACTCAGTTCCATAGGTTTTTGAGTTCCAAATTTTCTTCCCCTTCCCCCGCCCTTTCCCTGCTCTAATACAGCATGGAATCCGATTTATGTTCTACATATACCTTCACATTAAACTTATTTATACAGTAGTCAAGTCACAAAGAAGAACCATGATCAATGGAGTAAGTCATGAGAAAGAAGAAACAAAACCCCAAAAAAAGATATAAAAAAGAGAGAGCAGATAGTTTCCTTCAATCTGCATTCATACTCCATAGTTCTTTATCTGGATGTAGATAGCTCTTTGCATCATGAGACCTTTGGGGCTCTTTGGACTTTGTATTGCTGAGAAGAGCCAAGTCTATCAAAGTTAGTTATCATAGAATCAATATGTCTTTGGTTGTGTACAATGTTCTCCCAGTTCTCCTCCTCTCACTCAGCATCATGTCATGTAGATTTTTCCAGGTTATTAAGTCTGTATCTTCCTCATTTCTTATAGCACAAAAATATTCCATTACATTAATATACCACAACTTGTGTAGCCATTCCCCAATTGAAAGGCATCCCCTTGATTTCCAATTCTTTGCTACCACAAAAAGAGCTGCTATAAATATTTTTGTACATACGGGTGCCTTTCCTCCTTGTGTGATCTCTTTAGGATACAGCCCTAGAAGTGGTATTGCTGGATCAAAGGCTATACACATTTTTATAACCCTTTGGGCATAGTTCCATATTGCTCTCCAGAATGGCTGGATCTGTTCACAACTCCACCAACAATGTAACAATGTTACAATTTTCCCACATCCTCTCCAGCATTTATGATTTGCCTGTTTTGTCATGTTAGTCAACCTGACAGGAGAGATGTGGTACCTAAGAGTTGTTTTGATTTGCATTTCTCTAATCAACAGTGATTTAGAGCATTTTTTATATGCTTATAGATAACTTTAATTTCTTCCTCTGAAAACTGCCTGTTCATATCCTTTGACCATTCTCAATTGGGGAATGACTTTTATTCCTATAAATTTGGCTCAGTTCCCTGTATATAAAAGTATTTTTTCTTAATTTTTGTTGCATTATATAGTCATTGAGTTCTGTTTGGTCCTTTCTAATTTTGGGGAGTTAATTATGTGGGGAACATTTTCCATTCTATGTCATAATTTATTGTTTTTGAAATTTTAATTTCTAGAGTTCTTGTTTAAAGTTTGAATCTCTTTTTCCCAGGTGCCTTTTTCATCATTGTTACTAAGTCATTTTTCCTTTGTAGAAGTTATTCCCTTCTTTTGGATTAACCTCTTGGGTGTCTTGACCTACAATATTTCTTCATAGTGTTTGGTGTCTTCTATTTACTCATATTACCAGTCAGTTTCTAACTTGGGACTTTATTCCATATTGTATTTATTTCCTCTCAGACCAGTCTTGTTCATTTCTGACTGTGATATTTTTGGGGCACTCCAGGTATGGGCTTGCACTTCTCTGAATGTATCTGTACTCAGAGTGTTGGCAGGACTCAGAGTTCCAGTCAGAGTTTTGTGGTTTGTTGACCCTGCTCATGGCATTGTGACAGGATTCTATTTATTTCAGGGCATGTCCAGTTAGGGGGTTGTTGAGGGCTTTTTCTCCTATCCCTTGTGTCTCTTCAGTAAAAGTGATGTTATAAACTTCTGGCCAATTCACCCGAGCTTGTTATAGATACCCTGGTGAGACTCCTCTTCCATCACTTGTAGCTTATGTCTTTATAATCTCTTCTATTTAGCTTTAACTCCCTATACGATTTTGTCTTAACCTACTTTTCCAGCCTTATTGGACATTATTCCCTGTCCTATACAATGTATCCAGTCAAATTTGCCTTCTTTCTGGTCTTCACCCATCACATTCCATTTCCCATCTCTTTGCTTTTGCATTGACATTGCCCATATCTGGAATACACTCCCTCTTCATCTCCCTTTGAGAGAGTCCCATTGTTCCTTTAAGACACAGCTCATGTGCCATTTTTTTGTAGGAAGCCTTTCCTGATCTCCCCGACTGCTAGTGTCCTCTCTCTGATACTTAACTTGTATTTAACCACTTTGTGTATATTTGTATTTGCAGGTGACATTTATACAGTGCTTTAGGGCTTGAAAAACACTTTATGTTTATTATCTTATTTGATTTGATTTATTAAACCTTTATTTCTGATATTTATATTTATATGTACTTGTTGTCTCACCATTGGAACATAAACTTCCTCTGAATAGGAGCAGTTACATTCTTTGTATTTGTATTCCAATTTTCCGAAGCAGGGCCCAGTTTACAATATGTGATTAATAAATATTTGGAGCTTGCTTATGGATGTTTTTCTTTATACTTATTGCTCTTTACTTGAACTGGCACCCCTTTATTGGTCATTATGGATTATATGTGGGAGAGCCTATCATTTAACCAGACGTCTGACCACAAGCACTGTACGTGAAGCCTGTCCATCACCTCGGAGACTGTCACCTGCTCATTTTAATATTCACTAGGTACCAGAGAGGCACTAGAGCTGTCCAGCTGACACAGTTGTGAGAAGATGAAGAAAGTTAGAAACAAAACTTAATTGAATATGAGATGAACTTAGTATGTCAGATGGGTGATTTTATGAGAATGTGGTCAGTGTAGCTCTGAACATTTCAAATTTCAATAATTGTGAAGTAGGTTAGTTTAAGCTGGATGAAATGACTTTCCCCTTATTGCCCTTGGAGCAAAGATGACTCTACTCTGAACATCTCTGGCAGTGTTTGTTATAAGTCAGACTGTCACTAATTAGATAAGCAATAGCTCATAAACAATTTACTTTTCTTAAAAATTTGTATTAGTGAAGAAAAAACTCATGTTGTAGTTAGTCTTTCACAACATGAGTATTGTGGAAGGGCTATACATAATGATACACGTGTGGCCTAGGTTGAATTGCTTGACTTCTTAGTGAGGGTGGGTGGGAAGGGAAGAGGGAAGAGAATTTGGAACTCAAAGTTTTAAAAACAGATGTTCAAAAACAAAAAAAAAAGTTTTTGCATGCAACTAAAAAATAAGATACACAGGCAATGGGGCGTAGAAATTTATCTTGCCCTACAAGAAAGGAAGGGAAAGGGGATGAGAGGGGAGGGGGGTGATAGAGGGGAGGGCTGACTGGGGAACAGGGCAACCAGAATATATGCCATCTTGGAGTGGGGGGGAGGGTAGAAATGGGGAGAAAATTTGTAATTCAAACTGTTGTGAAAATCAATGCTGAAAACCAAATATGTTAAATAAATAAATTTAAATTAAATGAATATTTTTCCAGAATACAAATTAGAAATTTCATAGAATCCTCGACTTCAAAAAGACTATAAAGGACACTACTCTGAATCCTTTCTCAGTAAATGGATTACTCCAAGACAGACAGACTGGTATGTAGGTAGATAGAACATTTATTAAACATATACTATGTTGCATTTACTGTAGTAAGTGTAAGGGGCTGCAAATAAAAGTGATCATGATATTTCTCAACTTCAAAGTCCTTGTGTTCTAATGGGTGAAAACAACACATAAAGGGGAACTAAGGAGCAGGAAAGGGGGCATATACATGATTGCATGAGTGAAGATGTCTAAGGAGTATGGTGGATGCCTGGAACAGAGCAAAATAGGGACAAATCTGGCACATGAAAGCCTAGAGTGGCTCTGGGTGGAGAGGGAGTAGAGATGAGGGCTTTGTGGGTGGGAATAGTGGGAGGGATGTAAAAACAACATATTAATGAAAAAAATTAAAAATAGGAAAAAAGAGAAAATACATGGAAACTGGTCAATCAATTAATAAACATTTTAAGCAACTACTATGTGCTAGGCACTCTTCTAAGTAATGGAACAGACTGACTGTCCAGTTGTATACATTAATTATAGAATCATGGACATATTGCCAGAATAAGATTTCTTTATTAACAGTAATCAAAAATGAAACAATACAAAACATCAATTCCAATTACTTTTTTTGTTTCATTTACTCATAGGAACTATACTTGATTAAAAGAATATCCTTACTTAGAGAAGAGTTATTTACTTTTGCGATCAAAGGACACACTGTTGAAAAGAAAAGGATCAGATCCAATATAAGGGGGTGTTTGGAGCAGCATTGCATATTAAAAAGGGCATATATAGTGGGGAAATCCATGGACTTGAGGTGGAGAGCATGGTGGAGATAATTTCAATAGTTACTAATGCATATAGAAACAGAATTGTTATTCTGGTGGCTGTATACTACAACCTGCCCAGCCAGAAGTAAGAAACGGATGATTAGTTCCCAACAGAGATCACAGAGCTGGCACATAAGCATATGATATGGTGTTGGTGGGAGTAGGCAGCTGCTACTGTTGTATCTAACAGTTTCTATCAAAAGCTGGTAGATGGCAAATCTCTACTTCAAAACTTCTAGGGAGGGGGAGCCCATCCCTTCCTAATGTAGCCCCTCCCACTTTGGGACATGTTTGCTCATTGCTCTTTCCATCTTCAGCTCTGCTTGATCTCAGCTTCATGGAACAAATTGCCCCTCACAGGAAAAGCTGATCACTTCAGATCTCATCATTGTGCTTCCAACTTAACTCTTGGATTCTCATCACCTTCCACCTCCCTCAGTCTCCTTTTGGGGAGGCCTGGAGGGTAGAGCATTAAACCGCACCCAAAACTTTCTTTTATAGAGGGCAGAACATGGTTTTTGTAGCTCATTCCACTCTCCATCTGCAGCTCTGCTTGCTTTCAACTTCACAGAACAAGATGCCCCTGGCTGAGTACCCTGTGGTGTCTTCCAGTCCTTTCTAGCTTCCTTTTGTGTATTGTTTTCCTTCCTTAGGTAGGAAACTCCTTAAGGGAGATGACTGCATTGTTTTTCTTATTTATATCCCCAGCACTTAGTACAGTGCCTGGCATGTAGCAAGTGCTTAATAAATGTTTATGGAATTGAATTTGAGGCAATTCTATTTATTAGTTTTTCCTCACCTTAAACCTAAATCAGCCTCTATTCAACTTCCATCCATTATTTCTAATTTTGCTTTCTGAGATTGAGCAGAAAAGGAAATCGAATCTTTCTAGTGCATGAAAGTCCTTCACATACTTCAAGGCAGTTATCACAGTCTTCATGGATCTCCTTTTCTCCAGATTAAAAGTTCATAGTTCCTTCAGTAGATCCTCAGACACCATGAAGTCACTGCAATTGTCCTATTAGATTTACTTCAGGCCTTTAATGACTACTCTTGGGATAGGGCATTGTTGCAACAATCTGACTAGCAGCTGTTGTGGGGGTGAAAAACCAACACAAGCCCAACAAGAGGAATGCTGCAAGCACAGATTCTTTTGATCTGCTTTACTAAGGAAAGCAATGTTAAGGGGTTAACAATCTTACTTTAATTCAGCACACAAATATCATTCACTTAGTTCAGGGGAAAAAGCCAGCACCCTGACCTTCAGCGCAAATACAAACAAATTACAAACCAAGCAAATGCAATTCATAGTTACCAAGAAGACCATCAACATCTGAGTTCAGCCGGGAGCTCATAGCAATGGCTGGCCCAGAGTCATGTGCCACTCCTCCTGTGGCTCAGAGCTCCAAAAGAGAAAGCCAACCTCTGGGTTTATATGTCTTGTTGAGGGTCAAAGGTGAGTCATACATGCGACTCACCCACATGACCTAAAAGCCTCACAAAAATGCGACTTAAACCGATGTTGTCTAAAAGCCTCTGATGTCACAAACATGTCACTCAAACCCATGTAAACTAGGCTTTCCCTTGAGGCAAGGAGGTCATCAAGGACTCCTAATTTAATCAAGGAAATAAAGTCCAAACTCTTCAAGGGCACTTGGTTGAATAAGTGCTAAGAGCCCATCTTGATTCCCAGTACAGGTATCCACGAAATAATGTCATCTAACTCACTGCTCTCCAACTTTTTCCCCAAGAAGAGAATATGAGATTTTGTGAAATGCTTTATTGTTTTAATTTTCTTAACTCATATATATTTTAAATTTATTTCTGTATTCTCCTACATATTCTAGATAGTTAAAGGTTGTTGAAAGTATCTCTGGAAAATGCATCATTAAGTTGTGTTTAATGATCAGCTAATACCCAAAATAAGTCTATGGGGCTGATTAATTTGTTAAATAATATTTTATTTTCCACCAGTTACATGAAAAGACAATTTTAACATTTAAATTCCAAATTTCTCTCTCTTTCCTTTACCTTCCCCTGTCCCTGAGACAGTAAGCAATTTGATATAGGTTATGCATGTTCAATCATGCAAAAAATATTACCATATTAGTCATGTTGTAAAAGAAGAAACACTCAAATGAAGAAAAAATGTGAAAAAATACAGAAAGTGAAAAAAATAGTACACTCCAATATGCATTCTGACTCCATCATCAGTTCTTTGTCTGGAGGGGGCTGCATTTTTCATCATGAGCCCTTTGGAATTATTTTGGATCATTGTATTGCTGAGAATAGCTACGTCATTCACAGTTGATCATCATACAGTATTGCTGTTATTGTGTACAATGTTCTCCTGGTTCTGTTCACTTCACTTGGCATCAGTTCATATATGTCTTTACAGGTTTTTTCTGAATCTACCTGCTAATAGTTTCTTATAGTCACTAATTTTCCATTATAATCATACATCACAACTTGATCAGCCATTTCCCAGTTGATGGGCATCCCCTCAATTTCCAATTTTTGCTGATACAAAAAGAACTACACAAATGTTTTTAGATAGACAGGTCCTTCCCCTTTCCTCCTTTTAATCTCTTTAGAATAGATACCTGGTAATGGTATTGTTGGATCAAAGCGTATGCATACTTTTGTAGCCCATTGGGCATAGTTTCAAATTGCACTCCAGAATGGTTGGATCAGTTTACAACTCTGCCAACAGTGTATTAGTGTCCCAATTTTCCCACATCCCTATAATATTTATTCTGTTCCTTTTCTTGTCATATTAACCAATCTGATAGGTGTGAAGTGGTGCCTTAGAATTGCTTTAATTTGCATCTATCTGATCGATAGTGATTTGGAGCATTTTTCATATGACTGTAGATAGCTCTGATTTTGAAAACTGCCTGAGGAATGACTTGTATTCTTATAAATTTTTTTTTAAATGCAATTTATTTATTTAACATATTTGGTTTTCAGCATTGATTTTCACAACATTTTGAATTACAAATTTTCTCCCCATTTCTACCCTCCCCCCCACTCCAAGATGGCTTATATTCTGGTTGCCCTGTTCCCCAGTCAGCCCTCCCCTCTATCACCCCCCTCCCCTCTCATCCCCTTTTCCCTTCCTTTCTTGTAGGGCAAGATAAATTTCTACGCCCCATTGCCTGTGTATCTTATTTTTTAGTTGCATACAAAAACTTTTTTTGTTTTTGAACATCTGATTTTAAAACTTTGAGTTCCAAATTCTCTTCCCTCTTCCCTTCCCACCTACCCTCCCTAAGAAGTTGAGGAATTCAACCTAGGCCACACATGTATTATTATGTATAACCCTTCCACAATACTCATGTTGTGAAAGGCTAACTACATTTTGCTCCTTCCCAACCCATCCCGCTTTATTGAATTTTCTCCCTTGACCCTGTCCCCTTTCCAAAGTGTTTGTTTTGATTACCTCCACCCCCATCTGCCCTGTCCTCCATCATCCCCCCGCCTTTTATTTTTTTTTTATCTTCCTCCCTCTTCTTTCCTGTGGGGTAAGATATCCAACTGAGTATGTATGGTATTCCCCCTCAGGCCAAATCTGATGAGAGCAAGGTTCACTCATTCCCCCCTCACCTGCCCTCTCCCCTCCTCCCATAGAACTGCTTCCTCTTGCCACCTTTATGCGAGATAATCCACCCCATTCTATCTCTCCCTATCTCCCTCTCTCATTATGTTACTCTCTCATCCCTTAATTTCATTTTATTTCTTTTAGATATCTTCCCTTCATCTTCAACTCACCCTGTGTCTGCTCTCTCTCTTTTACATATATATATAAACACACACATATATATATATACACACAAACATACACATACATACATACACACATAGATATATACATACATACACATTCACTTATATATATACATAAACATATATATATATATATATGCATATTCCCTTCAACTACCCTAATACTGAGGTCTCATGAATCATACTCATCATCTTTCCATGTAGGAATGTAAACAAAACAGTTCAACTTTAGTAAGTCCCTTGCAATTTCCGTTTCTTGATTACCCTTTCATGCTTCTCTTGATTCTTGTGTTTGAAAGTCAAATTTTCTATTCAGTTCTGGTCTTTTCACTGAGAAAGCTTGAAAGTCCTCTATTTTATTGAAACTCCATATTTTGCCTTGGAACATGATACTCAGTTTTGCTGGGTAGGTGATTCTAGGTTTTAATCCTAGCTCCATTGACCTCTGGAATATCGCATTCCAAGCCCTTCAATCTCTTAATGTAGAAGCTGCCAGATCTTGGGTTATTCTGATTGGGTTTCCACAATACTCAAATTGTTTCTTTCTGGCTGCTTGCAGTATTTTCTCCTTGATCTGGGAGCTCTGGAATTTGGCAACAATATTCCTAGGAGATTTCTTTTTGGGATCTATTTGAGGAGGCGATCGATGGATTCTTTCAATTACTATTTTGCCCTGTGGCTCTAGAATATCCGGGCAGTTCTCCTTGATAATTTCCTGAAAGATGGTATCTAGGCTCTTTTTTTGATCATGGCTTTCAGGTAGTCCAATAATTTTAAAATTATCTCTCCTGGATCTATTTTCCAGGTCAGTGGTTTTTCCAAGGAGATATTTCACATTGTCTTCCATTTTTTCATTCCTCTGGTTCTGTTTTATAATATCCTGATTTCTCATAAAGTCACTAGCTTCCACTTGCTCCAATCTAATTTTTAAAGTAGTATTTTCTTCAGTGGTCTTTTGGACCTCCTTTTCCATTTGGCTAATTCTGCCTTTCAAGGCATTCTTCTCCTCATTGGCTTTTTGGAGCTCTTTTGCCATTTGAGTTAGTCTGTTTTTTAAGGTGTTGTTTTCTTCAGTGTATTTTTCAGTATTTTTTTGGGTCTCCTTTAGCAAGTCATTGACTTGTTTTTCATGGTTTTCTCGCATCCTTCTCATTTCTCTTCCCAATTTTCCTCTACTTCTCTAACTTGCTTTTCCAAATCCTTTTTGAGTTCTTCTATGGCCTGGGGCCAGTTCATGTTTTTCTTGGAGGCTTTGGTTGTAGGCTCTATGACTTTGTTGTCTTCTTTAGGCTGTATGTTTTGGTCTTCTTTGTCACCAAAGAAAGAATCCAAAGTCTGAGACAGAATCTGGGCGTGTTTTCGCTGCCTGGCCATATTCCCAACCAACTAACTTGACCCTTGAGTTTTTCAGTGGGGTATGACTGCTTGTAGACTAACGAGTTCTATGTTCTACATTTGGGGGGGAGGTGCCAGCTCTGTCAGAGCCGCACTCCTCCTTCCCCAAGGACCCCCAGTCCAGACTGGGCTTAGATCTTCAGCAGGCTGTTGCACTCCTGCTCTGATCCACCACTTAATTCCTCCCACCAGGTGGGCCTGGAGCCGGAAGTAACAACAGCTGTAGCTGCCCCACCTCCGCTGCCCCCGGGGCTGGAAGCCGAACCGCGAACTCCTTCCACTCCCGCAGCTTTTCCCACTAACCTTCTCTGCAGTCTTTGGTGTTTGTGGGTCGAGGGGTCTGGTAACTGCCGCAGCTCACATATTCAGGGCGCTAGGGCCCCCTCCGCCTGGCTTCTGGTCTGGATCGTCCACGCCGCTCAGGCTGGGCTCTGCTCCACTCCGTTCCCAGCTCCCAGCTCCCAGCTCCGTGTGGAATAGACCTCACCCAGAGACCATCCAGGCTGTCCTGGGCTGGAGCCCTGATTCCCTCTGCTGTTCTGTGGGTTCTGCCGTTCTAGAATTGGTTCAGAGCCATTTTTATAGGTTTTTGGAGGGACTCGGGTACGGAGCTCACTCTTGTCCGTGCTTACCAGCCACCATCTTGGCCTATTCTTATAAATTTTAATCAGTTCTCTATGTATTTGAAAAACGAGGCCTTTATCAGAAACAAGTGCTGTAAAAATTGTTTCCCAGCTTTCTGTTTCCCTTCTAATCTTGGTTGCATTGATTTTGTTTGTGCAAAAACTTTTAAATTTTATATAATCAAAATTGTCCACTTTACATCTAGTAATGCTCTCTTTCTCTCTTGTTTGGTCATGAATTTTCCCTTCTCTATAGATCTGACACATAAACTATTCCTTGCTCTCCTAATTTGCTTATGGTATCACCCTTTATGTTTAAATCATGAACCCATTTTGCTCTTATCTTGGTGTTTGGTGGAAGATGTTGGTCTATACCTAGTTTCTGCCATATGGTTTCCCAATTTCCCCAGAAGTTTTTGTCAAATAGTGAGTTCTTGTCCCAGAAAGTTTATCCAACGCTAGACTACTATGGTCATTTACTACTGAGTATGTGTACCTAATTTATTCCACTCATCCATCAATCTATTTCTTAGCCAGTACCAGATATTTTGATGATTGCCACTTTATAATATGATTTGAGATATGGAAAGGCTAGGCCACATTCCTTCACATCTGTTTTCATTAATTCCCTTTATGTTCTTGACCTTTTGTTCTTCCAAATGAATTTTGTTATGATTTTTTCTAGCTCTATAAAACAGTTTTTTTTCTTAGTAGTTTGATTGGCATGGCACTCTAGAAGTAAATTAATGGGCTAGTTAATTTTCAAGGAAAATTTTACATAATTAAAGTGTGAAAAAGGTACTATATGACTTAGTCCACTCCACTAAGTTTACAGATAAGGAAACTGAGACAAAGAGAGGAAATGACTTCCTTATGGTGCTACATGAGTTACCTAGTGTCAGAACCAGGATGACAACCCAAGTCTTCTGATCCCTAGTATGTATCATCAGGTGCTTTTCAATATTCAATATTAATCAGATCATAACACCAGGAAATATCTGGGAACATAGGCACCACAATAATTTTACTATAATATTATTTCTATTCATCTGACACATTAAACTTTTAGCCATTCATGAGGAAGCATCCAAGCTGATGTCCCAGAGCTGCCAAGATTTTGGGTATCTCCCTCTTTGAAGGTCTTCAGGTAAAGACTATATGACCACTTGTTGGGAGATGATTCTCTACAATGGCTCCAGAGGTCCCTTCAAGCTCCGGGAGATGATGATTCTTGTTGATGTTGACATATGTCAGATGCCATGCCTGGGCAGTAAGTGGCTTCATTGCAATGCTTTAGGCACATGCCTCAGGCCAAACCTGTGATTATTTGGCAATCACAGCTGACAGGAAGCTTGATCTGAGTTCATTCCAGAAATCAATAGACAAATAGTGCCACTGGGACCACCTGCTCACCCACGTGACATTCAAAAACAGGAGAAATAAAAGAAAGGTAACCAAGAATGTAGGAGCCTCAAGTTCACATCATTAGAGGATCAGCTAAAGAAACAGTGGTACATTTAGCCCTAAGAGAAGAAGACTTGTGGGTGGGGCATAAAGAAGGGAGTCCATGGCAGCTTTCTTGAAATGCTTGAATGTGCTATGGAAGAAATCGTTGGAGACAAGATCCTAGAACTCGCTAGACTCATGCCTTGACCACCAAGCAGAAACAGGGACTGGTTAACCTCCCACCCTGACACCCAAATAGTTTTCATATGTATTCTGCATATAACTTTCTATGTACATGTTGTCTTCCCCATTGAGATATCAGGCTTTGGAGAACAGGGACTATTTTTGAATTTTTTTCATGTCCCTCATACTTACCACAGCCCATGGAATATAGTAAATGTTTCCTAATTGTTTGATTTCCTCATCCCGGTAGAATCAACCAAATGTAAGCTTCTGGAGGGTCAAAACTGTATCATTTTTGTCTTTGTCTCCCCAGCAACTAGCATAATATTGGCCTGACCCATTTGGGGTTTTTTGGACAGATCTTCAATTTCCTTCATGTAGGGAAGTCTCAGTAAGGAAACTCCCTCCACCCAGGCCTGTTGGAACAGGAGCAATGGAGGAAAGTCAAAGGGAGCTCAACTGGAACTCAACAGGAACATTCTTAACACTGGGAGCTTTCACAGAATGGAATGGTTACCTCAAGAGGGGGTGAATTCCCCTTCTGGGGAGGACTTTGAGCAGAGGCTGGGCAAACATTTATCAGGCATGTCATGATGTAATGTCAGGACTCCCTAGTCACTGAGGTCCTCCCAACTCTCACATTCTGGGGTTCTATCAAGTGGAATCATTGACAGTGCTAGGATGAATGCAGAGTTGTACATTAGACAGAGATCAGTTACTCTCTTGTCCAAATTGAAACTCAGCCCTGGTAGCCTAGGAATTTTCATAGGTACAGGAGTCCTATCCTTAATGGTCCTATCTTGGTTCTGGATAGAACTTTAGAGGAATCCAGTCCAACTCACCCAGAAGAAAGATCCCCTCCATAGCTAGGAAGAAGCAGACTCCAGCCAGTTCTTGAAGTATATATATATATATATATATATATATATATATATATATACTGAAGGGAATCTCACTGTCTCAGCAGGCAGCCCATTTGCCGTTTGGACAACTTTGATTGGGAGGTCTCTCTTTACATTAAGCCAAATGAATCTCTGCAATGTACACTTATTTGCTCATAGTTCTACCTTCTGTGTCTAAGCAGTACAAGTCAAATCCTTCCTTCACCTGAAGACCCTTCAAATATTTGAAAATGTCAGTCTCTAAGCCTCACTTTTTCCAGGATAAATATATACCATGCAATGCCACACAATATAATACAATAAAACACAATACACATTTATTAATAGCATACATGTTACAGGCATAGTGCTTAGCACTGGGTACACACAAAAAAGGCAAAAGACAGTCCCTGCCCTCAAGGATCTTATAATCTAATGGGGGAAGACACTACACAAAAAGACGGGAGTTGAGAGGGAACACTACCCCAAGCAAAGCTGCAAATGGAAAGTGGAGAGTGAGTTATGAAGTGGAGATCCCTCCAGGCTTTATCTAATCCTCATCTGGACCATCTTTTCTCCAGTCTCCTCGCTATGCTGACTGCTGTTCCTTCTTCTCTTCATCCTTCTATCTCTCTCTTCCTACCTCCATCCCTTTATCTCTCCATTACATCATCCCTCCCTCCATCCATCCATCTAATAAATATTAATTAGTTTAAAAATAGGATTTGCATTTTTGTTCTGTTATACTAAAATTTACAAAATAATCAAAACACAGAAATATTCCTATATACAAAGAACAGAAGAAAAAGAGGAAAGTGTGTTGCATATAGTTCTACTTTTTCTAAAAAGTATATTACAATGCAGCTGGATAGTTCCAAAGTTATCTTCCTTGTGTCCTTGTGTCCACTTCTGGCCTGCCTTCTGCCTGTCATGCATCAAATAAAATGTTTCATCGATGCTCTTTTCTTCATTTTTGGGTGGTGGTTGTATAATGAATGGTTTTTTAAAATGGCTGTGCATCCAGAAGTGGGTGCGTTCAGAAAGGCATTAATCTACCAGATTGGTAGGGAAGCTTTTCTGAACTTGCTGGCACCAGAAAGGAGGATGAGCTACTGAGGGCCTTGAGCTTGGGGAGACACCTCAGGCCATCATTCATCTGGAAGTGGGATGAGTCCCAGAGACCATGGCCTCATTCTTGCTTCTGTCTCTGTTATGGTCATTTGGTCCTGTGTCTAGGTGAAAAGTATTAGACCTCGTGAGCTCTGAAAGATTGGGGAGCCAACCACCAGCTGCCTATGAGCTGGAATGCAGACTGGGTTTGCAGCCCATCAGTTCAGCATTAAGACTCCAAGGAATGACCCCTTCAGGAAGGACCCAGTCCAGTAGGAGTTGAGACCCAGACTCCTCCAAGGGTTCTGCCTAGCATTTGGAAATGGACTTGGGTGTCATATACAGTATGTACAAGGGAACCATTTTTCCAATAGTTAAATGGATAAGCAGGAGCCTGATTGTAGAAAGCCTTGACTGAGAGGAGGATGAGTCACGACTTGACTGGAGCAATGGCAAAGTGTATTACTATTGTCCTTTAGGGTCTTTTAAACAGTCCTTGCCATAGAACACTTTCTCCTGGGAGGAGAAAGTGAGTCCGGTGACCTTGCACAGCCCTCCCTCACTTAAATCCAATTCTCTTGCATGTCATGACATCACCTCTCTGAAGTTAGGGTCCTCTTCCAGAATGAAGGACAAACAACAGCTTGAGTACTGTAGCAGCAGCACCCCACTGGGGCTGAGTTTAGCTGGGTTTCAATCTCCTTATTGAAATGGGATGAATGGGTCAGGACTAGGATATTGGACTGAGCTGGTGATAATGGTAATTACATCAAGAGCAATGACCAAGGAACAGCAGGATCTCTCCTACTAGTAGGTGGGGTAGGTGGGGAGGGAGGCCTCCCAGAGTGACCCCACCCTCTCCAAGCTGTGAGTGATCCATCTTCAGTTTTCCTTGCAATGTGCTTACTTATTTATGCTTAGTAGCTACCTCCCAATGGAAGGTAAGTTGCTTGAGGGCAGAGACCCCCTTGTTTTCATAGTCTCAGTGCCAGGCCCATAATCTTGCACAGACCGGGAACCAAATCCATTTGTTTAGTGGAATTCCATCTTCAGCACTATAGCTAATCCTGACCTGTGTCAACTATGTGTCCCATTGAAGGGACAATGTGGGCTAGATCTTAGCCTCCTAGGACCAGATTCAGTCAATCATTTTGCACTCATGTCCAACTCTTCATGATCCCCTTTGGGGTTTTCTTGGCAGAAATACTGGAGTGATTTGCCATTTCCTTCTCCAGCTCATTTTACAGATGGCGAAACTGAGACAAACCGGATTAAGTGACTTGTCCAGGGTAACACACTTTGAGTCTTCCTGACTCCAGATCCGGCACTCAATCCACTGCACCACTTAGGTGACCCAGGGCCAGATACCTAGGTGTTTGGAAAGTGCAGCTTCAAAGAGTGTGATTGGTGAAGTTAATTTGCTCTGAAAACTCATTGCCTAATCATGTCTTCTGTATGTTAAAACTGTCTGTGTCCTCATTGAGATAAAGCTCCCTTGGGTCTGTAGAGAACTTTGCACCAATGGTTCTAATGAATTAATCTCCTACTTTTTCTGTAGGAGAGGAGGCATCTGTGCCAGTTACAGATGGAAACACTGAGGACAGTGAATCAGAAGTCATTATGTCCAGCGACAGAGGAGGTTCTGGGGTTTAGATAGCCGAATCCAAAAATTTGGCCTTTGATCATTGATTCTGCAAGATGGAATGTCCTATTGGGAAAGGATCTCAGAGATCACAGGATCCTTGAGAAAGTAGGGAGCTCAGGGGCCACTGAGTCCAATACTATATTGGGTCTAATACTATCAATATTAGCTACTAAGCATATTGCAAAAAAATTGAGGATGCATCACTCACAGCTTGGGGTGGGGGAGGCTCCCTCTCCACCTTCCCCACCTACCAGCAGGGGATGTCCTGCTGTTCCTTGGCCAACGCTGTTGATGTACTTACCATCATTACCAGTTAAAGATCACCAGAGTATAATCACCAGGGTTCATACTAGACTCTGGGTCTCCTGAGCTCCTGAGTCCTGACTGTGTTCAGGTACTTTGATAAATACTATGATTTTGAAAGTTTCCCAGAAAGGAAGGGATGATACTCTAGAAAAGAGCCTGGCCTAATGTACAAGCTAGGCATTCACAACATGTGAATGAGGGTTTTTTCCCCCTCTGACCAGGGTTGTTTTCCAGAAAAATGTGGATTGAATGAGGAATCGGAGGCCAGAATGACTGGACTTTCATGGTCCACAGGGAAGGACTGCACTGGGGACACATAGAAGTGGGTGAGGAAGCTGGAAACATCACAAAGAGACACATGGGGACAAAGGAGGCACTGAAGAAATTATTGGTTGGTGAACTTATTGGGAGATATTCAGATGATCACTTGGCCTGCATAGCATCACCCAATGTGGCTTATGTGTCCATAGCTCCCAGAGTGCATTTAGAAATATTTCATAAACATGAGGAGTTGCTGAAATGTGGAATCTGAATGCTGGACTCTGCTCGCAGAGCCTCTGCCCTTGAGAGTTTCCACATTTCTGTAAATCTTCATATTTCTTTCTTATTAATTAATTATTTTTTAATTTTAATTTACAACATTCAGTTCCTCAAGTTTTTGAGTTTCAAATTTTCTCCCTTTCCTTCTCCTCCCCCCTCCTCACTCAAAACAGCATGCAATTCACTCTACAAATGCCTTCACACTAAACATATTTTCATAATAGTTAAGTTGTAAAGAAGAACTATGACAATGGAATGAAGCACAAGAAAGAAGAAACAAAACAGAAACAAAAACAAAAACAAACACACACAAAAAAGAGCAAATAGTTGGCTTCAATCTGCATTGAGACTCCATAATTCTTTCTCTGCATGTGAATCACTTTTTCCATCATGAATCTTTTGGAGTTGTCTTAAAACCTTGCATTGCTGAGAAGAGCCAAGCCTATCAAAGTTAGTCATTAGAGATAGCGTATGTCTGTAATCATGTATAATGTTTTCCTGGTTCTGCTCCCCTCACTCAGCATCACATCATATAAGTCTTTCCAGGTTATTATGAAGTCTCTCTGCTCCTCATTTATTTTTTTTAATTAATTAATTTTTTATTATTTTTTTTATTTTTAGTATACAACATTCGGTTCTACATAATTTTGAGTTCCAAATTTTCTTCCCTCCCTTCCCTCTCCCTCCCCAAGATGGCATGGAGTCCTATATAGGTTCCACGTATAACTTTGCATTGGCATGCATTTATCAAGTATTACCCTGTGCTTATGAGTCTTCTAGGTGCTGAGGAACAAAGACAGAAATGAAGCAGTCTCTAAAATGAAGCAGCTGAAATTCTATTGGGAGAAGCAGCGTGGGCACACATAAGGAAATATACAATATTACAGAGGAAATCAGAATAATCTGAGGAGGCACTAGCCACTTAGTGAGAATCAGGAAATGACACATGTAGCATAAAGGTGACTCTTAAACTTTGAAGTGATCTAAGAATTCCAAGAGATAAATGAGGAAGGGATGGGTTGTCAGCCTATGTTAAGGCATGGAGATGAGAAATGGGAATGTTGTATGTACCCTTGATGGGAGAGGGAAAACAAAGGCTTTGTCCCTCAAGTATGGAGCTTCATAAAGCACCATATTGCTGGGCAAGGCAGAAAGTGGGGATCTAAGCCTCAGGAAAAGTTTTTACCCCTACCCCAAGAATGAAATATGCCTGGCTTCTAGTTATCAGAGACCATTACTTACATATTTTAATTAAAGGTGTCCTAGAAGGCATGGTCATCCAGGCTTAGAAGAACAATATGTATGAGACTGTGCAGACTCCTGGGAGAGTGTTGGAGTAGGCATGACCTTGTCAGTGACCATTTGCATATCCACTGAAAGAATGACCAGTTCTCAATTTGCAGAGATGAGCCTCTAAAAACTTCCCAATATCCATAGCCAAGGTCAAATGGATGGATCTGGTCTGTGGTCACACCATACTCCTGCTAATTCCTAAAGAAAGCTATCTGACTACTTCTTTCTTCCTTGGAGTATAGAAATACCTAAGCCCCCTCAACCTATTTTTTTTTGAAGAAGAGAAAGAAAAATGCCCTTTCATGAGATTTCTATCAAGGCCAAGATCTAAGCCCAAGATGGCATTGCTATAGTTGGAGAATTGGCAAGGTCATCCATATTGGTAGTGACACTAGAACAGAGGAAAAATAGACAATTTAGGAAACAGAGAGGTTTGCAATGCATTCTATGTCCTCCTAACACCCTCATTTCTGCTGAGGGCACTGACAATCTTCCCTCTAAGGGCATACATTGTGATTCCTCACTGATTCTTCCCCACCTCCTCCCCTCTCCCCACTCATTAAATCACTTACTAAAAATGATAGTAATAATAGTAATAGTTACAATAGAAAACATTTGCACATTACTTGAAGATTTACAGAGCCAGTTTAAGCCAGAAACTCATTTTATTACAGTAACAGTGAGGTATGAACTAGGGGTATTATTCTCTTATTTCATATAGTCAAAATGCCTTGTACTTGGTTATGCACATGTAGGAAGAAGTGTAAGTCAAACCCGGCTCCTCTTGCCTTCAAGATCAACATGCTACCTCCTGTCACTTTTGAAAACATAATATCCATCCCTTCTCTCCAATTTTGTGGCCATTACATTAGTTCAGGTAGTCATCCCTCTCTCTGTGTTATTGTAATAGACACAGTTGATCTGTTTCTAGGCTCTTTCTCTCTCCCTTTGCCAATTTATCCACCACCCAGATGCCAACATAATTTTCTTGAGTCAGAGATCTTACTGTGATATTTTGCTGCTCTGAACAAGCCAGTGGATCCCTATTGCCTCTAGAATTAAATCGATAATACGCTGACATTTAAGGCCCTCTATGATCTGGCATTCACCTATCTTTTCAGGCTTATTTCCATATTCTACTCCATGTACTCCATGCACAAGCCAAATGAACCTATTAGGATTTTCCTTCGACTTGACATACCATCCACCTTTACAGAGGGTGTCACCCAGTTCCTGGAATGTTCCCCTTCCTTATTTATATTTTTCGGAATCATAGCCTCTCAGAGTTGGAAAGTACCTAAGAAACATCTAATCTCATTAATACTCAGAATCGCCACCAGAATACTACCTCATAATACCCCACTTAACCAAGTCATCCATCCATTTTCTCAGAATTCTTAGATTTCTCCAAAGTTTGGCTCAACTACTGCATGTTTGGTGAAGTCTTCCTTCACCCCATTCCCCCCCTCCCCCAGTTGTTCACACTTTCCTAGCAGATGGCCTCATATTTACTTATCTGTGCCCAGGTCATATCCCTGGGAGAACATAAGCTCCTTGGGGTTAGAGGCTTCCTAGTTTTTGTCCTGAGATTCCAAGGGCCAAGTTCCAGGCATTGCACACAGCAGACCCTTAATGGCTGCTTGTTGAATTGTTGAACTCAATTAGAACAACTGCTGCCATTAGAAGAGAGAAAGCACAGACTGGCAAGGAACACTGGCCACAGAATGACTCCACCTCCCTTCCAGTGATTGATGTAACTGCTTCTAAGACATTTGGGGCCGCAAACACCACAGGAAACAAATTGCAGATGAGTCCAGGTTCAGGGATTTGGAGCTTGTGAAATGAACTCAGATCTTTCATCTTTTCCTATTAATGACTAATGTTGAAACATAAAATCATCTATGTTCTGACACTACCATGACCTGTGCTTTCCCATTCCTCCACATAAGCCATATTGCCCCACACATGTGTTTCCTTTGTTTGATGGACATGCTCATCCCATTCTAAGAGTGACATATGGCTTAAGTTGAAGTGACGCTGGGTAATCATGGGCTGGGCCACCTTTGAAGGGAGAGAACATGTGTGATCAATATGATCCTTTTGTGGTGGGTAAACACTGTGAGAGAAGGGTGGGAGCCAGAGCTCTCTGTGCCAGTGAAAGCTAATAAGATGAGGACCACACTTCTCACAATGGGCTCCAAGTATTTCTGCACTGTTCAAAGGAAGCTTTGTAAACAAGCTGAGGACAAAAAGAAAGCCATTTTCTCGATGATATCTTCCTGATTTATGTTTACAGCAGGGGCAGATAATAACCCCATTTATCATAGGAATCCTTGTGAATGTTAATTTGGGGCAACAGAGTTTATCCAAATGGGAGGACACAGATGCTTGTGGATGCTTTCATGCCTGGAGCCTCCTCAGAAACATGCTTATTTTCAGTGTCTGTCACATTGCAGGAAACAAGGTCTAGGGGCCAGATTCTGTGTGGTTCTTTGGGGCAGACTTAGGGGCTAACAAAGTCATCTTTCATAGAATCAGAGGCCTTCAAAAACATGCCAGGAATTGAGCCAGAAGCCCGGAGATCTGGTATCAAAGGTCTTAGCCCATCCCTCAACCTTTAGTAGAGAAGAAATGACCAGTCATAGATGAAATATTATTTCATTTCAGGGACTGGTTATGTTGTGAAATAGCCCAATACTCAACAAATATCTTTTTTGATGTCATAATAGTTAGCATTAATAGAGCCTTTTCATGTTCTCAAAGTGCTATATACGCTTAATATCCTTTGATCCTTATGAAAGGTCTTATTATTATCTCCCCTTTACAGATGAGGAAACTGAGGCAGACAGAAGTTATGTGACTTGCCCAGAGTGACACATTAGTGACTGAGGCAGGATTTGAACACAAAGTCTTCCTGATTTCAAATCCAGCACTCTAACCACTCTGTCACCTAGATGACTCTAATAGAAATAAGTAAATACCTCTTCCCTAGGGGCTTGAAAGAAACTGGTTCTTAAGCCAGAGCTTGTCAGGTCAGCTGGCTCTTGGAAGACCACCACCCATGCTTATCTGAGCCATGGCCCTGCGGGTGAGGATGCAGCATGAAACAGAAGCCACTAGAGGGGAGATGATCTAATAACCAGTAAACATTTACTAGCTCCAACTATGTGCCTGGTACTGTGTTCAGTGCTGGGAATCCCAATACAAAAAAGTAAGACAATCCGTTTCCTCCTGGGACTTACAATCTAAAGGCAGGAGACAATATACACAAGCAGAATGACAAGGAGAGATGGGGTTATCAGAGCATACTCAGCGTGGGGGCATGATGTTCTTGGAGTCAGTGGAAGTGCCAGAGTGAAAACCAAGCAGAATAGCTGTTGGGAAAGCCGCTAAACTGTGAGGCCTTAATTGATGGTACTATCCATGGTCCTGAATAGACTTCGCCTACAATACGCCTTTTCTTCAGATAGACTGGCTAATCACCCATTAGGCTCATAGGAAACATAGATTTTGAGCTGGAAGGAATCCCAGAGTTATCTAGTCCAACCCTCTCATTTAATAAGTTAGAGAACTGAGGTACAGAGAGGTTTAGTGACTTGTCAGGGCCACACAGGTAGTATGAAAATGAGGTTCTAACTTAAGTTGTCTGATTCCAAATACAGTTTCTTTCCTGCTGTGTTACACTGTGCATTCATAATCTTACATACATATATTGAGCCTATTAGTTCAAAGGGCCACCACTACACACAAAAAGGACCCTAGGGTTGAAGGCCAGCAAGAACCCAAGAAAACAACAGATCCAAAGCCTTTGCTTAATAGATAAGAAAATGGAGTAGATTTGAGTGGTAAAACCAGAGTTTTTATGAGAGGCCAGTGTACCTTCCCCTCCTCCCTCCCCCAATTCCAAGCACTAAGTTAGGAATACCTCAGCCAACAAGAAACACCCTGCTGTCTTATGGAGTACCTCATGGACAGCTAAACCAAGGGGCACCAGCAACAGGAGGAAAGACTGTATTTCTTCTGTCTGCCTTTTGTTTAACTCTGCCTGACTTCTCCTAAGCCTTGGACTAAGACATGGTCCTGGACTCATTCTCATTATGGAAGGTGAGTGCGGAGGATAAACAGCAAACTCCCAATGAATTCAGACTCACATGCTTGTCACTTGGATTAACATCAGCAACAACTGCCCCTAGGGTAGATTGAGGGCTGCCTGGTCTCATCTTCAAACTTTCCCCAGAGTACATCTTCATGGGAAATAATTAAGCTCAGAAAGTAGGAGGGAGTTTTGAGATTATGTGTTGAGTGATCTTGAGCCAAACTGTGAGATGCAGTTTTCTTTCTTATTTGCTCAAAGAAATGCCCTATGACAAAAATGAGTCTGACAGCTGAAGCATCTTGCTGAATAGCAGCAAGTATCCAGGGATTTCAGAGATAGGAACCTCTTTGGTGCTATTCTGTGAAGACTCAGATGGATTGGGGGGGGGTGATTTCCCCTTTTGACTCTTCATCAGAGCTGTGCTCATCCACCTGAAAGCCCATGTGCTTTGCCACAGCTGTCTAAACCCTTCTTTTTTAGGGGCCCTGATGTTGGGGGTCCTCTGTCAAAGAGTTGGTAATTATAAGAATTGAAGAGCCAATGGGATGTGGCGGATAAATTTGGATTCAGGGGAGAATGTGAATCTTCAAAAATTACTAGTTACAATTGGTAACTAGGGCATTTAACTTGGGAGTAGCCAAGATACTAACTGCCTGAGCCTCAGTTTCCTCATGGGTACCAGAAGCATTTACCTCACAAGCTTGTTGTGAGACATCAAATGTAGTCATGTATACAGTATTTCACAGAGAGTTATTAATAGTAAAAATGATTCCACTCCTCTCAGAACAAGGAAGGAAGAGTCAATCCAAGAGACAACTACCTGCCATTCCTTCAAGTCCCGACTAAAATCCCATCTTCCCCTGGAAGTCTTTCCCAGCCACTCCTAATTCTAGTGCTTTCCCTCTTTTTCTTATGTCCTATTGAACTTGCATATAGTTGAGACATACCTGTTTGCATGTTGTCTCCCCTATTAGATTGCATGTCCCTTGAGGGCAGGGACTGTCTTTTTCTTCTTTTTGCATCTCCAGCGCTTAGCACAATGATTGGCAAATAGCAGGCATTCAGTAAATGAATTTTCACTGATTGACTGGCTCAAGGGAGAACCAGTCAGCCTTGAGGCTGTCAATAATTCTTCAATGAGTTTCATTTCAGTCTCAAGATGGACACTTTTGTAACGCAAAGTCAAGTCAGTTCAGTAAGTATTTATTAAGCATTTGCCATGTTCCAAGAACTGTATTAAGTATTAGAAATACCAATAAATGCAAAAAAGAAAGACAGTCCCTGCAATCAAGCAGCATACATTCAAGTAAGGGAAGATAATATATATTTAAAAGGAAGATGAAAGTGGAGGTTGTGGATAGGATGAGACACTTGACTGGGAGCATGGAGGAGAAAGAAGTCTGAAGACATAGAAGTGGAAGCTAGAGTGGAGTGGAGGTAAGAAAATGGCCCATCTGGGTGCTTTCCTGAACACTGAAGTTCCAGGAGGAACCTAGAAGTCATGGGAAGAGGCTACAAGGGCAGAGTGATCTTCCAGGGTGAGAAAGTTTTTGGGTCATGGTAGAGAAAGAATTCTGGAGAATCAGTGGGCACTGCTCACATCCTTTTGGAGGCATCCTTTGTAGAATGGAGCATAGGAAATGCCACAAGGCAACTTTTTAGGAAATATTTAGTGAGTTCCTAATAAAGCATTATCCCTGTCTGTATGGAACCTGGAATCTGTTTGTGGAGAAACACCCAATGCGTAGAAAAAATTTAGATTTTGGTGACCTCTCATGTACCTTTCATCCTCTAAAGAAGAAATAGCCAGTCCTCTTCCAGGCCCCTCCAAATTCTTTGGATAGCTCAAATCTTGTGGCAGCTAAGCTCTCCACTTGTCATTCTCTGAAGTCATGAGAAGAAGAGCACCCTGAATTACAAGACTGACTCATTTCCTTTTCTAAGGATGCATGTCCTTGGTTGAGTCTTCACTATGCTTGTCTTATGCACATTGTCACTGGCATTATCACCTGGACAAATACTAAACCCCTTGATAGGACTAGAAGAGAGTCAAAGGTCATTTACTTGTGTTCAATGAATCCAAATCACTAGGTGTGAATTCCCTTGAATCCCAGGAAACCAATGGAGTGCCACTGGTAGTTTGTGACCCTGGAGATGTTCCATACAATGGGCAGATGCTAAGGGAGGAAGTATGGGGAAAGGTCTCAATATATTAAAAAAAGTGGGGTGGAAAAATAATAAATAAACATGATGTTAATTTTTTTGGGGGGGGGAATAATGTGAGTATGATCATGAAAGGCTTTATATAATGAATTCATATAAATCCACTTAAGTAGTTTTATGTATAGACACATATATGAATAGACACATACATATGCATACCTGACATATAACTTTGTCAGTGTAAGGACCTCCTTAAAAGTGCCCAATGTAAGCCTGGAATTGCTCTGCAACCAGCTTCCTAGAGAGCTTCTCAGGAGGTTGCCCATGTTCCCACAGTCATCAGGTGTCAATGGCATGTCTTGGACCTGTTGATTATGGTAGACCAGAAGAGTGGTTCTCTCTCTACAATGCTTTATTGCCTTTGATTTAGTTATAGTATAAGATGGGCAGGGAGAGAAGGAGGGAGGGTCTTTCTCTGGGGCTGCATTTCCCTCCTTTACTCTTTCTTTTCTTGTTTTAGATCCCAAAGGTAAGAGAGGGCTTGCCATTTGCCAGATTGATTAATGCCCATCAAGCCTTCACAGAAAGAAATAACTCATGCTTTCCTGGCAGGGGTCACATGAGCACCTTGGTGACCAATGGGTCCCTTACTGCCAGACAAGTGGAAGGAGGGGCAGTGTATGTTCTTAGCTCTGGACTTCTCCATCTGGCTACCAACTATAGGGGCAAAGGAAGGTTTCAAAGAGAATAAAGGAGTCTAGGAGTTGGGGGAGGGGAGTTGTCAGGGAAGATCAAACACAAAAACATATATTCATTCAAATGTTTTGAATTGTTCCGCTCAACTGTGAGAGAATGCACAATAGAATCAGTGAAAGAATGGAATCTATTAAGTGTCTCTATTATTATAAAATTCAAAAGCAGACATTTTGGTGCTGGGGGATGAGCCTGGACTGGGATGCAGGAGACCTGGGTTCTCATTCTGGCTCTGAAAGTACTTAGTACAGTACCTGCATAGTATGATCTTTAACAAACGTTGATTGATTGACATTTCTTTTTTGATGAGCCTTTGGCCAGTCCATTGCCCTTCTTTTGACCTGAGTTTCCTTATCTACAAAAAGTAGGGGATGGGCTATATTATTTTCCTGTTCGTGTCTAGTTCTAACATGCTAGAATTCTGTTAAAAAAGCAAAACAAAACATGGCATGTCATACTAAGTAACCCCTCCCCACCTCTAAGCAAATAAATTAGAATTCTACAATTAAATTGTGCTGGATGTTTTTCCTTAAGGAAGCCTTATTTTTAACCCTATACTCCATCACATTCAGGAAGGAGTGGAGGCATTTCCTCCCCCTACCACGGGGGCAGGATGGAAGGGGGAGTCCAGATACCCCAATAGTCAGACTTATGACTAATGGCAGCAAAGCCAGAGGGACCAGCAACCTGCCAATTACAGTGATTATGGGCAGGTCTGCAAAAAGAGTTCTAGGGCTCCTCTGGGAGGGGGCCCCTTCCTGTTTGGGTATTTCTTTATATAGTCTATGCCAGTGGGCTAGAGGGAAAGATGTGGGTGGGAGGACAGTACCATTATGTGGAATCAAACCTTGGTGAATGTTTGAAATCAGAGTAGCCATCAGGGAACTTCCATCTGTCAGCTTGGAGAGAGGTCTACATCAGATTTCCCTGGAGCCCTGACCTTCCCCTTGTGCTGGTCCACATTTTTATCAGCCATTTCACTGAAGGCAAAGGTAGCTTGCTTATGAAATATGCAGGTGATGCAAACTGGGGGAGGGACAGTTAATATACTAGTATCAATATCTAAAAATATATCATTGGTCTAGAGTGTTGTACTCAATAGAGTAAGATGAAATTGAACAAGGATAAATATAAGACTCTATACTTGGTTTGAAAAAATCCACCTGTCCAAGTAAAGCATGAGAATGTGCAGGGCTAGACAGTAGTTTACAGAGAAAAGTCTGGGGATCATAGAGGATTGTAAATTCCATGTGAGCCAAGAGTGTGACATAGAAGCTAAGAAAGGTAAAGCTATCTTAGGTTGCTTTAAATAAGCTAGAATTAAAACAGTGATAAAGCCATTGTGGGTAGTGTAGCTCTCACCCATTTACTGCCCATTGAGGGTCTTCAAGCAGAGGCTGGATGACCACTTCCCGAGTCTATTGGAGTAAGAATTCTTTTGGTGGTATGAGCTGGACCAGGTGGGTCACTGAGGTCTCTTATGACTTACCCACAATGATTCTGTGATAATATGCATTTATTCTGCCCTGTTTAGGCCACATCTAAATTACTGTATTCAGTTCTGGGAAGTGCATTTTCAGAAGAGCAAGGGCAGAGTGGAGCACATCTGTGGTAAGGATGAAGGTTGGACATCAGGCTGTATAGACTATACCATATGGGATTGTTCAAAATAACTGGGAACATTTATCTTGGATAAGTGAAGATCTGGGACAAGGCACATGATAACAGGCATCAGTTAAAGGTCTGTTACATAGAAAATGGTTTAGATTTGTCCTTTTGGTCCTAAGACATGAGAGCTCAGAGCTCAGAACTGTAAAGAGAAATCAAAGAGAGGCAAATTTAGGATTGAAATAAAACCATCTATCAATCAAGTAATCTACAGATACATGGAAACATTTCTTAACAATTAGATGTATCCCAAATTGGAACAGGTTGCCTTGGGGTTAGGGATTTTCACCCTCTCTGGAGCAATTCAGATGTTAAATGACCACTTTCTGAAAATGTTATAGATATGACAATTCGTTCTGGAGAATGGGTTAGACCAAGCGACCTCTGAGGTATCTTCCAGCATTATATTCTATGGTCCTCTCAGTGGGAATTTTCCTAAGACAATAAGAATTCACTGTGATGGTACATGTAAACACCAGATAGGAGGGCAACAGACATAGACACATAGAACAGTGATGTCGTATGGCTGGTAGGAGATTCCTAGCAATCTGTGAGGGGCAACAGGGAAAGGCTTCTTGGGAAGAATGAAAAGGGCATATAAATGGGAAGCAGCCACTCCATAAAGTAAGCACTCCAGACATCATAACTCCTTTTTATGTGAGGAGATGGAGGAAAGGGAAGGTTAAGTACTTGCCCATGGCCAAACAAATAATCATTAAAGTCAAAATTCCAATCCAGCTTTTCCTATTTTCACATCTATTACTATATCCACTATGCTATGTGGTTTCTTATTGGCATTTGGAATCTTAATGAGAGCTTAAAAATAAAACTAGAAATACCTGTCTTAAAGATGTGACGATAGGGAAATTATTTGGCTTCTCTAGGATTATACTTTCATGTCTATAACACAAACTTTTTGGATTGGCTACTGTCTCTGGGGTCCTGGCAGTTCTGTATTATATGTATGTTGTGATGATTCAGGGAATTTCCCAGGATCTCCTGACACACTTGGCTAATTTCAAATATTGCCAAGTAGTAACCCTGAGGGAAGTGAGAAGGATGGGCATAATCTACACCAGCAAAAACCATATATAAAGTGCAATAGAGAGTCCCATGGAGAGAGGACCCAGAGATAGTGGAGGGGTTTTAGAGCTTATCTTCCAAGCACTGATGGGGAGTTGCTAATGTTGACGGGCACCGAGTGATGGCCTGAACACTTAACAGTGATTGGTCTACTGAGCTGGGAGATGATTGTTCCCCTTCACTAATCCCATATCCAGATTCATCCCTTGCCTCTCAGCTCGGCTGCACAAGGTGGATTGTGAAACCTGGGATTGGAAGAAGAGTTTTGAAGTATCAAACATATTAAGCTCTTGTATTTCTAAAGTGCATTTCGTTTGAAAACTCTTCAATGTGAATATTGACATTCTCCTTCATCTCACCCACTGTTGGTAAAATTCATGGGACTGAAGTTCTTATGGAAGAAGAATCTTTTCCCACATTTAGAGGTATTTTGATGGTCATCTAGCCCAGCTTCCCACCTGAACTAGCTGAGTCACCTTGTCAAAAAATTGTCTTGGCTTGCTCCTAGTGAACTAATCCCAACTCTGAGTAATTGTGGGCTCCATTTTCTAATATTCACAAACCAGACATTTTGAAGCCTCTTCTAGAATGTTTGCAGTGATCATCACTGCTATCACCACGATTCACATCTATAGGATCCACATTTTCAACTTTTTAGAGATAAAATTCAAAGAAACCTGCCTTTATACTGTAAGTACTGTGTGCAGAGCACCGTGCTCGGTGATGAGTGGCAGGCAAGGCTTTAAAAGACAGGGCCACCTGTTTCCAGCTTGAGACTTCTTAATTCTTCTCCTGTTTTCCATGATCCTGGAAGCATTCTTGAAAGGCTCACCACGATCTTCATATTCTTATGTGAGTCAATAGTGGTGGACCAGTTTAGAACCACAAGATTGAGCTCATCCGATTTTATCCCTTCCTAACTCTGTTTTGTCTTTCCCAATACAAACAAGATAATAATAGCTAACATTTATATAGTGCTTACTATGTGCAAGACACTGTGCTAAGTGCTTTACAGTGACTATCTTGTTCAATCCTCACAGCAACCGTGGGAGGCAGGTGCTATTATTATTTCTATCTTATAGATAAGGAAACTGAGGTAGACAGGGGTTAAGTGACTTGCCCAAGGTCACACAATTGGTAAGTGTCAGAAGCTGGATTTGAACCCAGTTCTTCCTTACTCCAGGCCCAAGGCCCAGGCCCTCTTCAGTGGGCCAGCTAGCTACCCACTAGAGCCATCCTTGGTAGTAAGATGGAGATGAACTATGGCTGATGTTCCCTATCCCATTGGTGTCACCCATTCAGTGGCCTCCTCTCCTTTCCTCATGTTATTTTTACTGTTCTAAACATGCCTTAAAATTCCATTTATTGTTAATAAAATTGTTCAAAAATCCCATCTATTCAGTTTTCTCCCAAGTTGTTACCTAGAACTTCTAATTGTCCTGAGGCCGAGGAATGCTATCTGTTTTTGTCTGGGACACCACACCTCACCATATATTAATTAAGATGCCATTGGCACTTTTGGCTGCCATAGCATATCATGATCTCATTTCAACTTGTAGGACACTCTAAAAACATGTATTTTTTCCTTCACATGAAGTTGCCTCGCTAGGCTCATACTTATGGAGTTGATTTTTTGAGCCTAAATAGAGAACTTTACACTTATCCCTACATTAGCTGTTATCAATCGTTCAGTCCTATCCACATGATGGGGAACACACCCTTCTTCCTCTGGGACCAAAAAGGAAGGAGCTGCAGGATTAAAAATCTCAAGCTGAACAGAGCAGGCTCCCCACATAGCCCTGGATCTCTGCTGATTGGATGATAATGGCTGCCAAGCCTTCTTTTCCCCAAGGAGGCAGAGAAATTACATGTTCTTCTAGTGGCTTGTCAAACCAGATCTTGACAGCCCAGCAGCTGGGGAGAAGCTCCAAGCTGTTGGCAGCATCATCACCCTCTGGTCTTTCTGGACACATGACACGCATATGTCCCTAGCAGCAGCCACCTCCAAACCTGGCAGCCGGAGCCAATGGAGTCCAAAAGGAGCTACTTTCACACATTATCTTCCTGCCAGTCAATGAGCCCTTGCAGGTGTTTATGTGAGTCTGATTAGAGAGCCCCCCCTCCACCTTTACTTAGAGCTGGAGAATGGCTTCCCCTTGGACCTAGTGCAGAGGAGACAGCAATTTTGGGAGAGCGCCATTGGCCTCTGAACAGATGATGGGTAATTTATATTTACTAAGAACATTTTTTCCTTGTCGCATCTCTGGAGAAGTAAAAAAAAAGGTCCAGCATAAGAGAAGCATTATGATGAATTCAACTACAAGTGACACGGAAAATACCAAGACCAAATGCCCTCCTGGGTTCTCCATTTCTGTAGTGGGCTCCATTATCCTCCCAGTAGCCCAGGCTGAGTCAGGGTCATCTCATAGACCCACTTCATGACATTTTTCCCATTGAATAGGAATAGGAGCAGTGGATATTGGCAGGACATTTGAGGTTGGCCAGGATCTCTAACTGAGGAGATTGCATTGTCCTGCTTCATCCCCTCCACTGCTTCAGGGCACCTGGTGACCAAGGATCATACTTTGGCATCAAGTTAGAAGCAACCCAGGCCCACATTCTTCTCCCATGTGACTTCTGCCCATATCCTTCCATGAATTCTCTCCAGAGGACCAGTGCAAGGATAGAGGCTCAGCACCAGACGTGAATATTTTGGGGAAAGGAACATAGCCTTTTAGGTTGTCTATGTGTTTTTATCATTATCTTCCAATGACCAATCTATCTCCCTTTCTGGTCCTGAGGTCCATGGGGTCGACTTTGAGGCCACTTCTTTTACCCCATCCATCCCTGATCATATTTTTCAGCCTACAGAGATCCACCATGCATTCTTCAGTTGTTCTTTGGGAATGTACACTCCTCTAAGATCCTTGTGTTCTATGACTCCCTGCCCTATAGCATAATTAGGAAAATATTGTTTTTTAAGGTGACTTTGGGTGGCAGAGGGCAGCTGGGTATCCTAGGAAGGTTGTCCAACTTCCCACATGTGATCCATCCCATGCTATTTATCCCATTCAATATTAGGCCCAGGTCTGTTGCCATTCACAGGTTCTGCCCAGTACATCTGCATGAATGGTCCAACTCAATGCAAAGTCTACCAAATGATGAGCTGAGAAAAGTTAATTCTTCATCCATTTATGCAAATTTGTGTGTGTGTGTGTGTGTATACACTTGTGTGTAGACTGCTTGCTATGTATGTCGATATATTTTGAGCAGTTATGAATCTCAGTGATGAGGATCTGTCATATATTGTGATTTCAATTCAATTCAATCTAACTTAATTTAATGGAAAAGAGCATAGGATCTTGAGTGGGAGGGCCTGGGTTCAAATCCTGTTTCCAACGCTTGCTAACTGTGGGACTGTAGGCATATCACTTCCATACCTGCCTCAATTTCCTCACTAGTTGCACTAGATGGCCTCTGATGGCCCTTCCAGCTTGAGTTCTATATTTCTATGGGGAGGCAAACAAACATTTATGAAGTGCCTATTGAGTGCCCAGAGCTATGCTGGATAGCTGGGATACAAGGAACAAAATGTGATGCTTCTTGCCCTCAGGGATCTGGTATTTCTATTTAGGCTAAATGACGCACAGAGAAGATAATCTAAAATGGGTAAAAAGTAATTTTTTGGAGATAGACACTAACCTGGCAGGAGCAGGGCAGGATGGGGGGAGACATCAAGAAAGCAAACCTTTTGGGGGGCAACACTTAAGCTGAGCCTGGGAAGGAGACTAAGGCTCCAAAAACTGTTGTGAGAAAGGAGATCATTCCAGGCACAGGGTCACTCTGCAAACAGAATGAGTAAGCTGTGGGCACGAATAGCCCCAAGTGGGCCAGGTGGCTTAGCTTTATGTAATTAATCTCATATCATCTGCAAACTGGATGACTTCACCATCCACCAGCTCCAGGGCCTCTCTCTTCTCTCTCCTTTGGCCAGGACATCCTGGATGATCATAGTGGTCCCTTTGGATGGGACAATGTCTTCCTAATTTATAGGCAGTATTACTTCTATGGTTGTCTCTGCACAATTTTCTCAAGAACTCAACATATGTCTGGGAGACATCTGGTGGAAGGTGAGCCTGGAAAGAAATATTTGACTCTACTGAGACAAATGCTCTTCTGTAAACAGTCAATAATCACAATAAGATCTGGGATTCTCTACACAGCTCAGTAAATTATGTGACCCTGGAAATGTCTACCTCTTAATTATTTGCAAAAGTCAATACATTTCAATAGGATGTTTTCAACAAGAATGGTGTCTGTGTGTCTAGAACATTCTCATTAAGCCATTCAAAGGAGGAGGACACCATGGGGTCTTGGGCTGATGCCTTCTTGGTTGCTGGTGATTTGGCAGCATGATACTATTCATGAACTTGCCACCTTTCTGGCTCCACAGAATGGTGGAGCTGGAGGGCTCCTTGGCATCTGTCTAGCCCAGCCCATAACTGAAAAAGGATTATCTCCACTTCTCCCACAACAGACCAGTCACCTTTGCTTAAAGACATTGAATGAGGGAGAAACCACTACCTTACAATGAGGCTCATCCTGATTTGAGAAAAACATGGGTGTTAGCCAATTGGACAGCCCCTGGAGCCTTAGATTATATCTTTGGAACTTGCATCCATGGCTCTTGTTCTGTCTGTTGGAGTCATGGAGAACAAGTTGAACTCTCTTTTCCTTGTGACTGCCCTTAACACACTGGAAGAGAGCTGTCATCAAGTACCCCACAAGCCTTCTCTTCTCCATGATAATCTGCATGATAAAATGATCCTTCTAGAGCACGACCCCAAGGCCCTTCACTATTCGGCTGCCTTCCTCTGGATGCACTCAAATTTATTATCAATGTTATCCCTAATATGCAGTACTGAAAACTTAGTGAAGATGTGGAATAATTAATAATAACAATAATAACAGCATTTATAGAATTCTTTCAAGTTTGCAAAGTGCTTTATATATATTGTCTCATTCGATCTTCACAACAACCTTAGGAGGTAGGCTCTATTATTATCCCCATTTTATAGATAATGAAACTGAGGCATAGATAAGGTAATTGACTTGCCTAGAGTCATAGAGCAAGCTTAGTGTCTGAGAAAGAATTTAACTCTAATTTGAGTACTCTGACCATTACATCACTGAGGCTGATAGGTGGAACAGCGGATAGAGCTTTGGGTTTGGTGTCAGAAAGACCTGAGTTTAAATCTAGCTTCAAAAACTTACTATCTGTGCAACCTTGGGCAAGACACTCAACCTTTGTGTACCTCAGTTTCCTCAACTGTAAAATGGGGACAATTATAGCCCTACCTCTCAGAGTTATTGTGAAGACCAAATGAAATCATTTTTAAAAGCTCTTAGCACAGTGCCTGGAATATAGTAGATGCTATGTAAATGCCAATTATTATTATTATTTAGATTTTTATTTAGATTTTCCCTCTATCCCAATTGAAATTATTGCCATTTCAATCAAGAAAGTGTAATGTTAAACTCTATTTTGGCAGGATGATCAACCCAAGCTTTCTCATTCATTCATCAGGACGAGTGTCCAACAGGTCATACAATCTGTCTTCTATTTTCCCACATACAACACTGGAATGTAAGAATGATATAATATGATATAGAATATCTTCATTAAGTCACAGGTTTCTTCTTTCTTCTTTGCTGAATGGATTGCAGTGGGGAGAGATTTGAGGCAGGCATTGATACTAAACTTGACCTCGATGCTAATTCCTAGGATGAGACCAGCCAGAGAGGAATTCCTTTTATCCCAGTACTCTTCCATCATATTCTAGAAACTTCTTCCAGCTCTTTGGCCTTAGAACTTACACCTTGGCTGTACATTCAGTTCCTCTAGCCCCAATCTCTGATTGGACAGCTCCTCCCAGAACCTCTATTTGAGGAGAAAGCCCAGGCCAGCCATCCCTTCTTTTCTCCAAGCTCCCCTTGCCCTTTCTTTCCATCCCTTCTCTTCTTTCTGCTCCCCTTTATGTATTATATTCCTCCATTAGAATATAAGCTCCCAGAGGACAGGGATTCTCTTTTTTTGCTTATACTTTCATTTCTAGGGTTGGCACCCTATAGTAAGCACTTAATAAATGCTTGTTGATTGATTGACTGAGAAGCCTTCCACATCTCCTCTTTTCCTTGGTAATATTATATTTACTATTTGCTGCCTTAAGGCTCAGACATAGTTATGGGATGAGCAAGATGCTGGGTACCATCAGCCCACCAATAGGAAGCATGTCATGACAGATCCCTTGAAATGTTACAGGGAGCTGCTGGTTTTTTGGAAGGGGGTGAAAGCTGAGGAAGTGCCTCCAGTCCCAGCTTCAGTCAGGGCAAGAACATTCCCCTGAAGAGGAGGGTAGGGTCAACTTTTTTCCCTGTTCTTTCCAGTACTTTCCCTCCTCCCTCCATAAATAGGCATCAAGTGTAATCCATTGTGATCTTTTTATTGTCCTGGAATTGCGGAGAAGGGATCATATTCTCATTATCGAGAAATTAATAGTGATGAGTTTGTGGGGTGCTGAGCAGCTGCTGTTGTTCCTCCATTGGCCCATGCATTTGGGAGCTCACTGTATGCAAACACCTCCCATGGTGCTGTGTTCATTCCTGGGCTCAGAATCACTCTGTGGTTGAGATAACAGCAACAGTGATAACATCTGAAACTTATATAGCACTTACTATGTGCCAGGCACTTTGCCAATATGATCTCATTTCATCCTCACAACAGTATTGGGAGGTGGGGGCTATTATTATACCCTCTTTATACCAGAGGCAATGGAGAGAAACAGGTTAAGTGACTTGCCAAAGTCACACATATAGTAAGATTCTGGATTTGAACTCAAGTCTTCCTGACTGCAGCCCTGGAACTCTCTTCATCCTGCCGTTGAGGATAATCCACTTGTCTCTTTAGAACAAAACTGCATGGTTGTTTTATGGGTGTGGCTTTGCAAGCTGCCCGAAAGGAATGCTAAAAGATCCCTAGGGTCTCAGCAAGCCAGCAGATTTAGGGGTACGACAGACTCAGAAGCTGTCCAATTGGGGGTCCTCTCCCAGTCACCTTCACACTAGTCCTTGGGCAGGACATACATACAATAACTCACAATATTGTCCTCCAATCCTTACAACATTGGAACTTAATGGAGGTGGTCAGTGGGGGGTGGGGGACAGGCTCTGATGACTATACATTAGGAAAAATGCAGAAAGGCTATGGGAGACAGGGTGGCCTAGTGGACAGAGAGCCAACATCAGAGTCAGGATGGCCAGGGTTTAAGTCTTGTCTCTGACACAGAGAGACTGTGTATCCCTGGGCAAGTCATGGAACCTTTTAGTGTCTCAAGCAACTGACTATAAATTAGAGAGCATGTGTGTCTCTTCATAGGCAGGAGTTTCCTCACTGGCAATTCCCTATCTCAGTGAAACCCTAGACCCAGCCTAAAACAAATAGATAGATAGATAAATGAGTGGGTAGATGGATAAGCGAATAAAAAAACAAATGAATGAATGAAGAGATAAATAAATAAATGAGTGAGTGAGTGAATGGACAAACAGATAAATAAATGATCAAAAGAAGGAATGAATGAAGTAAACACATAGATATTCAATAAGACTTAATATTTTATATGGTAGGATAACCCAGTGGTTAAGGCTGGACTTGGGATTAGAGTCCAGTGAGGACCCTCGTCAGTCATGTGGTCTTGGATTCCTGGGAGCTCTTCTATAAAATAGCAGTGGTGATCTTGTAATTGCCTTCCTTATGGGGTTACTGAGTGGAAAGCACTTTGTAGACTCTGAAAAAACAGAGGAATAAGAGCTGGTACCCAGGCCTGGTATCAGCACCATGGGGAGAAGCTTGGCCAGATTCGTGGTCACCAATGGTTCTAGAACATGATCAAGGGAAGCAGGAGATGGTTGGGGGCCCAATGTGCCCATGGTTTCATTGGAAAGGACCTCATAGGTCATCAAGCCTGATTCTTTCATTTTACAGATAAGGAAACTGTGGCCCAGAAAGGTCAAGGTTACACAGGTAGTAAATGGCACAATTTCCTGAAGACCAGCATTACTGCCCTGAAACTCCCCCCATATCTGCAGCCAAGGCACAATTGTGGCCTGGGGTTGAGGAGTGGAGAGAGGATGTGCACTAGGTCCAATCTTACATACTTCTTTGCTTCAGGAAAATGGCATGTGAAGTCCCATTTTCTAGCCACCTCCATTCTGAAGACCTTACTCTGGGCACTTAGTCAGAACTATCAGGAGAAGAAAACATTCCTCGGCAAAGGTCGCAGATTCTTCCCCTAAATTTCTTTTTACATCAGTTATTTTCATTGCTAATAAATTTTAAACTGTGAAAATTGCTTTGATCAATTATGTATTTAGGTTTTTCATAAACATGCTGATTTTATTACTTATAGAAACGATTAAAAAAGCATTTGTGTCCGATTTCTCCTGCAGAATCCCTGAGCGAATTCCCTGTTTATGAGGGATGGAGAATTTACTGCTTTTATGGGCACCTTGCAGATATTTTTATTTCTGTGCCATAAATAATGAGGTAGGTATTGTTTGAAGAAGCCCTATGCAGAGAGCTCCCTCCTAGCCCCACCATGCAGTGGCAGCAGACCTTCCCGAGACAGCAGCCTGGTCCCTGGGCTGTCCTGTAGATGGCAGCAACAATGTGGCAAAATGTGTGCACAGTGCCGAGCATCATTTAAATGAAAGGATGGATTAAAAATAGCTTCATTGTCATGTTCAGAGTTCTGTATATTTAGCTTTGGTGAACAGATTTATTTAACAGAGGGAGGGAAGGAGAGAGGGAGGGAGGAGAGAAAGAGGGAAGGAGGGAGAGAGAGAGAAAGAGAGGAAGAGAGGGAAGAAGAGAAAGAGATAGAGGGAGAGGAGAGAGAGAGGGGAGGGAGGAGAGAAAGATATGGAAGGAGAGGGGGAGGAAGAGGGGGAAAGAGAGGAAAGAGAGGAGAGAGGGGAGAGGAGAGAGAAAGACACACACACACAGACAGAGAGAGAAATAGAGAGAGATAGAGATAGAGAGACATACAGAGAGAGAGAAAGAGAGAGAGAGAGAGAGAGAGAGAGAGAGAGAGAGAGAGAGAGAGAGAGAGAGAGACAGAGAGAGAGAGAGAGATAGAGAAAGAGAGAGAGAGAGAGAGAGAGAGAACAGAGTTGCATACTCCCAGGGGTCCAAGAGAACAGTATGGTGCCCAGAGTGGCTGTCTAGTCTGTGTTCACAAGAGAAGGGCTTACATTTGATTGTAGTAGATTGTGGACAGGCTCCTGATTCCAGCCTCTCTATAATGATGAGATCTGGGATGACAGGTCTTCCTGGAATATCACCTCTTTTCTGGGGCATAAATCCCAGAATAGATGAGCACTCACCAGGGTCAGGAGCATGAGGGCTGGAATGCTAACCTCTTCATGAAGCCAAGGCAATAAGAATGAAAAGCAGGCACCCCAGAGAAGAGAGGGGTGTCGGAGGGGATTGGGGTGAGTCTGGTGAGGTCTTGTCCTTGGCAAGGTCCATGTGTCCAGGGGGATGAGGAAGCCATGAGCTCCATGAGGACAGGGGCCAGGATGCCTGCTGGTCCTGGTGCACAGTAGGACTAAAATATTTTTGCTGCCTGCCGGATTCCAAGACTGGCACTGCCCAGTTAGGTTCTCCAGCAGTTGCTACTTGGCAGTGTCAGTGGAAGGTTAGTCACTCAAAAAACACTTATTAAACACCTACTATATGCTAGGCATTGGTGACTACAAGGTATTGCGGTAGGGGAGAAGAACCACATCCATACAAGGACAGAACAAATAAGAGGGAACCTTTATTGGATTTGTGATTTCTTTCATACAGGGAGCTCCTGGGTAAGGAAATTCCTTCTCCCAATGCAGTTCAGTACTTGCTTAGTAAAAGTAAAAATCCCTTGAGTTCCTTGGGACACTGACTTGCCAAAGGTCACACAGACAGATCAAAGGTAGAGCTTGACCTCAGGTCTGGGCCCCAGGCTGCTTCTCTCTTGAACTGCTGTGGTAGGCCATGGTATCCCAGTGCCTCTAGAGCAAACCCTTGCTGGACACAAGGGAGAATGAAGTTAAAGGGTCTACATTTTTTATTAGAATTAGAAAAATAATTAGAATCTGAGTCTCCTTGGTTCCTTCCATATTTCTTTTCATTTCTACATCTGTGTGGTCCAGTCCCATGTCCTAGAAACAGACAGGCTGAATGAAGTTGGGAATGGAGGCATTATCCCTATGCTCAGGACTTGCTGCAACTTTCCAGTACCCAACTCAGAACTCCATACAAAACTGAATGTCCCTATCCAGGGCAAAGTATTGGCCCAGAGGGTCACAGGCCAGCATGGCTTTGGGGCAGAGTTGGTAGCTTTAGCTTGGGTGGTTAGTTGGTCTAGCAGGTTTGCCCTTTGGAGAAGCTGTTAGAGATAGTAAGGAGACCATAGAATGTCTATGGACATATAAGGCTGGGGGAGCTGCAGTAGCCACAGAATAATGGAGCTTGGGGCCCAGATTATGTTCAAGGAAACATGTTGGGCATGAATCTGGACCCTGAGGGGCTCCCCATCCCACACACTCAGATCCCAAGTCGATCCTCCTTGGAGTGGAAGAGTGGAAGGGATACCTGGCCTGGAGGTCAAGCTAGTCCTCAGCCCAAATTCTGCCTTGGCTTATTCTGAGCTACTTGGCCTTGAGCAAGCTCCTCTGGTCCACTCTGGGTCCCAGTGGTGTTACTGTAGAATCAGGGAGCAAATGATAACAGCCCATGTTTGCTTGCCAAGCTCTCTATGGACACAATATCCCTGGACTCCTAGACTATCTCATGTCCAAAGTGCCTTCCATCCTTAATCACTGAGCTCTTCCCCACCCCCATCTTTTTCCCCCAGCCAGTCAGCTCACAGCTCTTTGGGAAGACAAAGAGAATGAGTCAGGAGTCAACAGGGCTGCCGAGTGAGTAGACAAAGGAAGGAGTTTTTTCATGTGTGTGTGTGTGTCTGTGTGTCTGTGTGCACATGTCTGTGTAGGGCTGGGGCAGGGGCAGCTTGTGGAAGACCTTAGAGAACAGGGCTCCAAACCATTGACTTTTCTGAAATGAGATAAACCAATTTCCCCATTGACAGAGTGTCCTTTTTCTGACATGTTGTGGATCTCTGTAAATTGTCAACTCTCCCAGAGACAACCTGACAAACAAACATGGAGAATGATTTTGTTTTTCACTCTGAAGGAGAATTAACCAGCAGGCTGTGGGGTTCTCTCCTTGAATACATTGGCAAGGAGAGGGGGCTTGGCTTTGAAAGGAGAGGCAATTAGGGATGAAGATTTGTAGAAGACTTAAGAGGCAGGGGGTCTGTTATCTTCAGTATCCTACGGCAAATATATCTCATACAATCCTGACTTAACCCACATTTCAAGCTGGATAGTAGACTTTATGAATAGAAGGCAAATCCTTCCTGTTCTTCTCTCTCTTCCCATGATGCTGGGTTCAAGGAGACGATTTTTTTCCAGCATGAGCTGACAGCCTTGCCCTTTTGGCCCTTGGAGGACTGGACTTGGTCAGGGTAAGCTGTCCTCAAAAAAAGTGTTGGGGATGCTTTCCTGATATCTCATACTGGGAAGGAAATCCCATTGAGGACTACATCTGGAAGTGGATGTGCCCCTGAAGTGAAAACATTGTGGGAGAGATGCTTTCTAAGGCCTTTCTCAGTTCTTTCATTTCCCGCTTTATTTATTTTCTAATAGTACTCCCAGCCAACCAATTGATCAGTCAACAAGCATTTATTAACTTCTTATCATGCACCAGGCACTCAGGCTTGAAAAACAAAAATGAAATGGTCCATGCTTTCAAGGAACAGACATTCTATTGGGGAGATAACTTATAAACTATCTCTCCTCTTGCTCTTTTTCTCCCCCACCCCTCCATTCTATAAGACAGCCTAGAGTTAGGCTTCATGGAGAAGATGAGTCTTTTGTTCAGCTTTACAGGTTGTAGAATTTAAATATACAGCAGGAGAAGGGCATTCTAAGCAGTTGTTCTAAAAGGGATCTGGGGGTCTGAGTGGACTATAAGCTCCTTATGAGTCAGCAGTGTGATGTGGCTGCCTACAAAGCTTAGGAGACCTTGGGCACTTGAAGGAGAGACAGAGTTGCCAGGACTAAAGATGGGAGGGTCCCACTTTACCCTCATCAGATCCTGTCTCAAGCACTATATTCAGGTTTGGTTACCTTCATTTAAGAGGGGCATTGGTAAGCTGGAGATGGTCGCAGAAGGACAACCTGGATAGTGAATGGTCTTGAGTTCATGATCTAGGAAGAGTGGCTCAAGGAAGTGAAGATATTTAGACAAGAAGAGAGAAGACTCTGGGGGCCAATGGTTGTCCTAGGGAGGTGATGAGGTGCAGATCCAGGAGATGCTATGGAGATAGAATTGACCAGGTTTGGCAATGAGTTGGATGTGTGTGTGTGTGTGTGTGTGTGTGTGTGTGTGTGGTTGTATATGTGTATGAGTGTATATCTGTAAATGTATACATGCAGGTCTGTAATTGTGTGTGTATGTGAGTGGGTGTGAGTGTGTCTGTAAGTGTGAATTGTGTGTGAGTATGCATGTGTGTGAGAGTGTCTATGTGAATGTAGGTGATAGTATGAGTGTATGTGTGTATGTAAGTGTATCTGTGTGTATGTGAGTGTGGGTGAGTTATGTATGTATGTCTCCAGGTACGTCTCTGTATGTATATGAATGTGGGTGATTGTATGTGTGTGAGCATATGTGTCTGTAAGTGTGTCTATGTGAATTTATCTGTAATGGTGTATTTGTGAGTATGTCTGTGAGTGTGCATGTGTGTTAATGTGAGTATGTGTCTGTGTGAATGTGGTTATGTATGTGAGCATGGGTGATTTTATATGTGTTTCTGTAAGCATGTGTATGTATGAGTAGGTCTGTCTGGGTGCACATGTGTGTGCACATAAGGAGGTATATTTGAGGGATTAAGGGAAAGGGAAGAAGTGAGGATGATTCTGATGTTGTGAGCCTGGGATTTGAGAACCTTGGTGGTCCCCTCACTCAAAACAGGAAAGTTTGAGGGAGGGATGTAGATTTGGAAGGAGTAGAACGAGCTCCTTTACATGATGAGATCCTGAGCATCAGAACATTTTTTTAGTCACCAGAAATGACTTTCATGGGTGGTATGAGTTGGAGGAAAACAAGTAGAAAGTATTCGCACATGAGGGTGTTTTGCATCTGTTCTGGAATGTGATGGTGCCAAGGGGGACCCTTACTAGGCCAGAGAGGCAGCAAAGATCAGTGGGGAAAGTGCTGCATACATGGGGAGAGAAGGCCTTGGGTTCAAATCCTGCTGTTACAGCTACTAGCTGTCTGTGAAAGAACCAGTCACCTCACCCCTCTGAAGCCAGTGTGACTCCCTAAGACTGATCTATTATGCTGTGGATGTGCAGTGCCAGAAGTCAGGAAGATCTGAGTTCAAATCTGGTCTCAGACACTCACATAGGCTCTTCTTCCATAAGTTTGCTCATCTGCTAAATGGGGGTCATAACAGCACCTACTTCCCAGGGTTATTGTGAGGATCAAATGACATAATATTTGTGAAATGTTTAGCACAGTACCTGGCACATAGTAGGTGTTTTTTTAGAAATGCTAGCTCTTATTGTTATCTGGGCTGGTGGAGAGAAACACTTAGGTCTGTAACATATTAACCAAGGGCATTCTTTGTTTTGCTTGGCTATCTGTGACATAGGGGGAACCTGCCCCACCATTTTTTACTGGTCGGTCAACAAGCACTAATTAAGAACTTACTATGTACCAGGGACTGTGCTGAGTACTGTGTATACAAATCCAAATCCAATAATGGGAATGGACTTTTAAAATTAGTGACAGACCCAGACTCTACCTTCTTGCAGCTTCACAGTGGAGGGAAGGCTTTAGTCCCCTTGGTACTGTGATACCAGGCATGCCAGCTACTCTGGGTGGGTGGTGAGAACAGTCAGGGGGATTTGAGTGAATGAGACTGATTTCCGGGACAGATGCGTATTATCTTAATTGATATCCCAGCTTCCATCCTTTCCCCTCTCCTGTCAATCCTCCACACAGCTACCAAAATAATCTTGCTAAAGCACAGGCCTGACCTCATCATCCCTCTGCTCAGAAATCTCTAATGACTCCCTATTGTCTCTAGGATATTAAGACAACTCTTGTGCTCAGCATTTACTGCTCTTATGTGGCCTCCTGCCTTTCTTTCATTTCTTTTTCATGCACTCTATATTTCTGCCAAGCTGACACCTTTCCCAAACCCAGCACTTCATTTCCTATCTCCATGCCTTTGCACAGCCTGTGTGTCCACCATGCCTGGGATGCACTGCCTTCTCACTTTTCCTTTTAGCACCATTAACTTTCTTCAAGAATTGGCCCAAGTAACCCTTGCTATGGGAAACATCCCTGATCACACTAGCTTTTAGTACTTTTCCGCTCTTCAAATGATGTCTTATTTACTTCTCTGTTTATCTATTATGTCCCTCAGCAGAATAGAATCTCCTTGTAGGCAGGACTATTGTGTTTTTGTTCTGTGTTTTCAGTCCCAAAATCAGTGCTTGGCACACCAAAGATGCTTAATAATAACTTGTATCTAATTGAATTCTCCTCTGAAGACAAGAGAGCAGATGGACTGCAAATGAAGGAATCCCAATTTCCTTCTGGTTCTTCTCCTTGTTTTTCTTGTTCTTGTTCTTTGTGTTCTTCTTGTTCTTGTTCTTTGTGTTCTTCTTGTTCTTGTTCTCATTCTTTTTGTTCTTCTTCTTTTTCTTCTTCTTCTTCTTTTTGTTCTTATTTTTCTTTGTGTTCTTGTTCTTGCTCTTTGTGCTCTTCTTGTTCTTGTTCTTCTTATTGTTCTTGTCCTTGTTTTTCTAGTTCTATTTCTTTGTGTTCTTCTTGTTTTTGTTGTCATTCTTCTTGTTCTTTTTGTTCTTGTTCTTCTGTTGTTTGTTCTTATTCTTCTTGGTGTTCTTGTTGTTCTTGTTCTTTGTGTTCTTCCTGTTCTTTGTGTTGTTCTTTTTCTTGTTCTTGCCATTCTTCTTCTTCTTCTTCTTCTTCTTCTTCTTCTTCTTCTTCTTCTTCTTCTTCTTCTTCTTCTTCTTCTTCTTCTTCTTGTTCTTTGTGTTCTTCTTGTTCTTGCTGTTCTTGTTCTTTTTGTTCTTGTTCTTCTTTGTGTTCTTGTTTTTGTTCTCTGTGTTCTAGTCCTTGTTGTTCTTGTTCTTGTTGTTCTTTTTCTTCTCCTTGTTCTTTTTGTTCTTATTCTTCTTTGTGTTCTTCTTGTTCTTGTTCTTTGTGTTCTTCTTGTTCTTGTTCTCATTGTTCCTTTTCTTCTTCTTCTTGTTCTTATTCTTCTTTGTGTTCCTCTTGTTCTTTGTGTTCTTCTTGTTCTTGTTGTTGTTCTTCTTCTTGTTCTTTTTGTTCTTATTCTTCTTTGTGTTCTTCTTGTTGTTCTTTTTCTTCTTCTTCTTGTTCTTTTTGTTCTTATTATTCTTTGTGTTCTTGTTCTTGTTCTCGTTCTTGTTCTTTGTGTTCTTGTTGTTCTTGTTGTTCTTTTTCTTCTTCTTCTTGTTCTTTTTCTTCTTCTTGTTCTTTCTGTTCTTATTCTTCTTTGTGTTCTTGTTCTTTGTGCTCTTCTTGTTCTTGTTCTCATTGTTCTTGTTCTTTGTGTTCTTCTTGTTCTTGTTCTCATTGTTCCTTTTCTTCTTCTTCTTGTTCTTTTTGTTCTTATGCTTCTTTGTGTTCTTCTTGTTCTTGTTCTCGTTGTTCTTGTTATTTGTGTTCTTCTTGTTCTTGTTCTCATTGTTCCTTTCCTTATTCTTCTTGTTCTGTTTGTTCTTATTCTTCTTTGTGTTCTTCTTGTTCTTTGTGTTCTTCTTGTTCTTGTTGTTCTTTTTCTTCTTGTTGTTGTTCTGTTTGTTCTTATTCTTCTTTGTGTTCTTGTTGTTCTTGTTCTTATTCTTCTTTGTGTTCTTGTTCTTTGTGTTCTTCTTGTTCTTGTTCTTCCCAGACCATACGGCATGAGTTGTACTCTGCCACCACTCCCCCTTCTCCCTTCAGACCTCATTCATCAACACACGGCCTCTAGGAAGCATCCAGAAGCATCACGGTGACAGTTTCTAGATACTGAACACTGAGGAATGACGAGCCAAAGGTTGCCCATGAGCTCATGCCCAGGAGGCAGCCCAAAGCTGCAGCTCATGATCTTCAGCCCTGTTTTCACTCCGCTTCCTAACACTGTATTTACCTCTGCACTCACTTGAGCCAGAAGCATCTGGACTCCACCTGGGTGCTTAACTTGCACTTAACAGCTTATAATCACTCCTGAAAATCCCACCTCATGATGACCATTCAGGCACCTATGTTCAGGGAAAGAGACACAAGACAGAAAAGACGCCCCCCCCCACCCCGAGGCTTTGAGGTCCAGTCTATCTCAGTCAACATATGGTCTCGATGGTATGTAAGAAGAGCTGCTATGGCTGCTGGAAGTGGAGCAGCAGTGAAGAAGGGTTAGGAATGTCTCCCACTCCCTTTTCCCCACCACCTACAGAAAATCCAAAGAGAAGTTTGCAGAGTCCCCGCACACTCAGCCAATGAGAAGAGAGAAAATCGCTTCCTTTTAATGTGTGGAACAGTGGGTGGTAGGCACCCAGGGCTTCCAAAACCCCTTAAGCAAAGGGATGAAATCCCCATTCTGTCTCCCACGGGGCCAAAATGTTTGCTCTAAAGGGATAGCATCCATTACCTCTGAAAGACAACTTTCCTCTTATTTGAAGACTTCCTCTGGGTTGATTGAGGGTGTGTGGAAACATGAGCTATTCTCATTCTTTCTAATTCATCAATGTTGTCTTTCTTCCCCATATTTAAAGCTTAGGATGTGTCCCCAGTGGGCAAGATTGCTCTTTACTCGTCCCTTTTTTCCTAGCACCTTCAGGCTGTTATCCATGATCTAAGCCCTCATCCAATGTCACTTTTTCTTGGTCCCAGGATTCATTGGCACATACACACTGTCTGAGTATCTCCTTGAAAATCTCTACCAGGGTAGAAGTGGGGCTGTTTCTCACACCTGGATGTCTTTTGGCTTGGGGCATTTGTTTACAGTGGCTTAGTTTTTAGGAGAAGAATGTGAACATTTACGGATTATGTTGAGCTTGGTAGAGACAGTCCCCACTAAATAGCTCATCTGACCAGTGGCCCAGACCCCATGGCTCCATGGGATAGAGATAACTTCTGCTCTTTTCTGAGGACTTTATATCCAGCTCACCCTCCTTTTCTATTAGTCTGCATAAAGCTTTCCTAATCAGCCCGGCCAGGGGAAGTCACCTGGCAACATGGACAGGATTCTAGCTGGTGAAGCCTCCTTGGGTGAGCTCAGCTGGTGGATTGTACTCAATGGCCTGACTTCTTGGGTTCTGTGTAGGACTCATTTTCTTATTGCCTTTAGTAATGAGTCACCAGTCGGTAGGGATGCAGCTAGGCAGCTGGGTGGGTGTTGGTTTTTTTTTTCCTTTAGCTTAATGAGGAAAGAGAAAAAAAAGTTCATTTGGTTGATTCTCTAGTCATTAACCAACTGCAAGTGTTCTAGCTGGCTAGATTGGAGGAGACATAGGAAGGTAATGATAGCTGCTGAGGTGAGCTCTGCTGGGGCTTTCTTTTAGGTGTTTAATAAAGAAAATGAAAGTCACGTGAAGAGAGTGCTAGGCCAACTGGTGAATAAACATCCCCCTCAAAGCCACATTGGAAATGCTTCCAAGGCAGTAGAAATCCTAGGGCTACTGGGGGGTTACTAATGAGAGGCCCCTTTGAATAACCCCCCCACCCCAGTATCTGATACTTAGAGACATTCCCTTACTACAACCCTGTAATGGAGGGAGTTCAAGGATGGTTGTTGCTGTTCAGTCATTCCAGACATGTCTGACTCTTCATGACCCAATTTGGGGTTTTCTTGGCAAAGATACTGGAGTGGTTAGCCATTCCCTTTTCAGCTCATTTTATAGATGAGGAAACTGAGGCAAACAGGGTTAAGTGACTTTCTCAGGGTCGTATGGCTAGGAAGTATCTGAGGCCAGATTTGAACTCAGGAAGATAGTCTTCCTGACTCCAGACCCAGCACTCATTTACGGTACACTATGGCACTGCCTAGTGGCCAGGCCATTTTATAGATGAGGAAATAAATGAGAGAGATCAGCCGACTTTCTCAAGATCATACACATAGGTGATGAGTATGGAAGACAGGAAATACATTCCTCTGCTTTATGTGCTCTATCCTCCTGCCAAGCTGACTTGCTTATTCTTCCCAAACTTTGGCCCTATTAAAATTCCATCATGTCTCCAGAATCCAAGTCCTGCCCCCTTCCCAATACACAATTCTCCTCAGGAGAAGCAGCATGGCATGAGGGACACTGATTGGTTGGTTGGTTGGTTAGTTCATTATCCATTCAAGAAATTAAACAACTCCAATGTGGGAAAGCCCACATTGGGAAACCACCAAGGTGAGAAACCTGACTCCTATCCTCAAGGAGTTTACAAACTTCAGCATTCACTGGACAAATGCACTGGGGCCATGGAGAGGACTCAGAAAATCTAGGATTGAGAGTAGACTTATAGCTGAAGGAACCCTGCCCACTCATGGTGATGGAGAACAGTTTTAAGAAGATCAAACATTGACTGATTTGACTGTACGACTTCCAGCCTGGGGTGTATAGGTCGTGCCCCCAAATATCCTCTTCAGTTGGCCTCATCAGGATCTGGTTAGGTATTTGTAAGGCCAGTCTATAAGTGAAAGATCTTTCCTGCCCATGAATAGGCCTCTGGTGCTCCCAACAGAGGGAGGCCTGATTAGAGGTAGGCCCACACCTTTGTGATGCCCATTAGGGATTAAAGACTCTTCCCACCCCCTCATTAGACCTCAGGTGGGGCCAACAAAGAGAGGCCTAATTAGAGGTAGGCCCATACCCTTTCACTAACTAGGTGTGAGGCCCCCGGCCCCACACCTTTTTGCTAAATAGGCTCTGAGCCCTCAGGGCCCTGAACAGGGTATATAAAATCTGAGGTTGGTGTTTGGTTTTGGGGCTCTCACTCACTGGAAGTGTCATGTGATTTGACCAGAGGGGACCCTGGGTAGCCACTGAAGACCCCTTGCTTGGAAAACCCAGATGTTGGTGCTTCTCTTTTTCGTAAGTATGTATGTGATATCTTGATCAGACAAAGCTTGTCTGATGATTCGTGTTATTTGCTCTGTTTATATTTTCTCTGTAATTTCTTTTTGTATTCTCTCTGAATTTCAGAGTGCTGGCTTTCCCCCTGAGCTAAGTGAATGATATAGATATGTTTGATTAAAGTGAGATTGTAAACCCCTTAAAGTTGCTTTCCTTAGAAAAGCAGATCAAAGAACCTGTGCTAGTAGCCCTCCTGTGTGCCGGTGTTACTGGCCTTATACCTCCACAGCAGCTCCTAGCAGCATCGTTGTTACAGTATTAGGAAGAAGACAGGTAGTAGCCCTGGAAGAATCAAAGCAGCTGCCATTCCAAGGGAGAGGCATGGATGCTGCTGCAGTTTATTAAAGACTCCTGGATCTGCAGGAGGAGCGCCACAGAACCATGTGGTGAGGGCTGCCTCAGGGAGAAGGTATTCAACTGAGTATTTGATGTAGGGCTCAAAGGGGTCTTAGGGAACTTGGAGTCCAAGCCCTCATTTTAGAGGAAGAAAAGGTAAGGGACTTATCTAAGATCATGCAGCTATAGTGAGGAGGCAGAGCCAGTATTTGAACCCAGGCCCAGAGTTCTTTCCTCTGTTCTTTATTCCTTTTTTCCACTTGGACTCAAGAGGTAGAACCAGAAACAAGAGATGGAAAAAAATATAGCAAAGAAGAAAAGAATTTCCTGCCCCTGAGACCCTTTCCATGGTGAGAGGGGCTGCCTCAGGGGGTAGAAGCCCCACCCCTCCCCAGAGGTCTATACACACAGGCTGCTTGGGAACGTGGTCAAGGTGATTCTGAGCAGGTTTAGGTTGGACCCAATGATCTCTGCCAGTTCTGACATCCCATGAGAACTGAAGGATTCCTAAATTCAAGTTAAGTGTCTGTTATGTGCTAGGTACTGGGCTAAGCCCTGGGGACACCAGTGCTGTGGAGATACCAGATAAATGATGACAGCAACAGCAGCAGCACCATCACCAACACAGGCTCTGTTCTCAAAGAGCTCAGTCTAACGGGTGAGACAACATGCAAACAGCTATAAACAAACAAGGGTAAATTGGGGGTAATCTTGAAGGAAGGTGCTAAGATTCAGGAGGTTTTGTACAGACTTCCAGCAGAAAGTGGGATGTTAATTGGGACTTGAAGGAATCCAGGGGAGCCTGGAGGTGGAGATGAGGAGGAAGAGCACTCTAGGCAAGGGACCCAACTAGAGATAATGACCAGAGATGGCATGAAGTGTCTCATTCTTGGGACAGTGGAGAGGTCATTATCATATGGTAGACACATAGTAGGTGCTTAATAAATATTTGTTGATTTAATGTCACTGGATCACAGAATATATTTGGTTAGGTGTAAGATATAAAAAGACTAGAAAGGAAGGAGGGGGCCAAGGCTCTGAATGCCTAAGGATTTTGTATTTGTTTCTGGAGTATTAGGGAGCCAGTTGAGAAAATGAATGAGGGAATGAAGAAATGAATGATCTAAAGACCATCTAATGGTCTAATGGCCCCATTAATTTTACAGAAGAGCAAATTTGAGGTGCAGGAGGGAAAAGTACCCTGCCAAAATTCACACTGATAGTGAGTGGCTGAGGCAGGGTCAGAACCCAGGGGTGCAGATACCCATTGCAACCTCCCCAGGATGCCAGCTACCAAATCCCATTAGACTTTAGCCAAGTCCATAATGGGGATTAGACAGAAGGGGATCTGGACAAAGCCTCTGACACCACCTCTTTGGATCCTCCTTTTATTTAATTTAGAAATTCCTCATCCTGGTGTGCTCTGAATCTTCCTAAGCATGTTTGCTCAGTCTTTATTATTACACTCAATAGTTTGCAGCTAATTGCATCTGAAATATATAAATGTATCTCGGAAAAAGTCTTCCTCAAAGATACACAGGAGACTCCATCACATACAGTGCCATGGGACAAAAGGAAATGGCAAATCAAGGACCAGTAGTTGCCCATCTGGCTTCTTGTGGCTCTGAATAGGGGGAGACAGACTTTTCTGTGCCACCTTTCTTGGCTCCCACCCCTTCTGGAGGACACTTCCTACTTCCCAGACTCCTGCTTTATTACCATGGTGACTGGGAGAGAAGTCCTTGGGCCCAGGCAGCACTCCTCAAAGTACAAAGCAGCAGGAACTCACTGCAAGGCTCTTCTGCCTTCTTAGTGAGCCATACACCTGTCCTTATCTGGCAGGGCCCACCAGAAAAATGACTCATGGAAAATGTGTCTGCTTCACTGAGAGAGACAGAGTCCATCCTGTTGCTATGGCCAATCCCATGGCTGGCCATGGAGAGTGGGAAATGCTCTGGAGTATAGGTAAAGGGGAAAAGCCATCTCTTCATGTCAGAGAAAATTATGTCCTGATTGAGAGGAGGTTCAACCAATCAGTGCCTATTATGGAAAAAGCTGGGAAGCCCAGATTCTGGTCCTGACCTTGGGCCAATCCCTTTTCTCTGAACATCAGTTTCCTCCCCTGTGCAGTCATTAGCTGAGGCAGAGTGACTCTGGCTCAGAACCCAGAGCACACTATCCTTTGCTGAGTTCATCTCCCTGGGTGAAAGGTGGTGGAGGTGTCATTCTCTCCTCTTAAGGAGAAGGTCCCTGAGGCTGAAGGAAGCTAATGACTTGCCCTTGGCAAAGTAGCTGTGAGAGGTGGATTTGGGGTTTGAAGCCAGGTCTCTTAATGCCAACCATAGTTGAAGTTCTTTCCCATTTGCCTGGACCATGATGCTGCTCAGATGGACTCTGGGGCCCCTTTTGTGTCCCACATTCTGTGGCTGCCAGGGCAGATGGTGAGAAGTAATGGGAAGAGAACCAGATTTAGACTCAGGGGAGCTGAGATTGAGTCTTACCTTTGATTCTCACTCCCTGTGTGATTATGGACACATCACCCTACTTCACCATGCCTCATTTTCCTCATTAGCAAAGTTAAATGGTAAATCAGTTGACCTCTAGGGTGGACCCTTGCACTCTTAATATCAGCACTTAGGACAGTGCCCTGTCCTGTGAAGAGGCCCTGACCCCTAGGAGCTGACACTGACTGGGTGCTGAAGTTCACAGATATGAATAGTTGAGGGTACAATTCAAGAATCTGTGAGGCACTGTGCTAGGTGTACAGGGTTGAGGGAGAACAGAAAAGACCCAATATACCATCTGCTTTCAAGGAGCTCATTAGCTGGCAGAGTGTATGGTTTGGGCACAGATGGCATTAGTATGAAACAGAAGAGAAGAAATCATCTCAAGCTGGAGCATCTGGGAGGGCTCCATGGAGGAAGCTGCACCTGAGCTGGGCCTTGGATGTTGGATTGAACTCGGGTGGATTGGGGCAAGGATCAGGGACTGAGGTTGCCAGGCTTGTGGGAGAGTGGGGCAGCATAAGTGCATTTTAGTTTCAGTGGTAAAGAGGAGACTGTGGGGGGTTTGAGGAAATAGCAAGTGATCGGCCATAATGGAATCTCAGGCTTAGAGGCCTCCTGGAGGAGGTGAGGTTAGTGCCAGACCTTAAAAGATGACTGGATTCAAAGGCCCTTGAGTAGGGGCAGGACGGTCTGGGCTGAGAGCCCCTTCTGGCCCCTGTAGGGCAGCCTGATTGATTCCTTCTAAAATTCTGCATATTTTCAGTGAAAATCAGACACATTCAAAGGTCACTCAACTCCCTGAGCATTACCCTCTCTCATGACATCTAGAGTGGGCTTTGAATTGTGTACCTAAGGGGTAGGTAGACAATATGCAACAAAGAAAGGGCATGGTGGAGACCACAGGCAAAGACTAGGCTCAGGAGGGGCTGGGAGTAGGGATGGCTGTAGGGGCATATTGGCCTATTGACCACAGGGCACCAAGAGCAAGGGTGTTCAGGCAGGTGGGCAGGTGGGTGCATGCTGCTCTCTCAGTGGCAAAAGGAGGGAAGTTTCTCCTGCTTTCCTTACAATTCTCACATTAATTTGTAATTTCTGGTCTCCTTCTCTAGCCTTCCCCCCCAACACTCCCTAGACACACACATTCTCAATTTTAGTAATTAACTTTTTAAGCCAAGCTCAGCAATTTATTTGTGCTGAGTCTTCTGTCTGCAAACTGATCACAGACCTACCTGACAAGACACTCCTAATGAGTCTGTAGCATGGAGAGTATGGGTGGATTGGGGAGCTCCTACTCCCCTCAACTCCTCCATATGGTCCACCTAGCCTGAAGGCCAAGGTTTGGTTGCCTTGGCTGAACTTCAGCTGTCCTTAGAGAAATGTCTACTAACCTCTGTGGCATGTGGGTATGGACAGGACAAAGGGCTTCCATGTGGAAGGCAACCTGCCAGCAATTCTGGAGGCCTGGGCTCTTGTCTTCTTCCATTCTTTGGCCCCGACTGGTGAAAGGCTAGGTGGGATCAGGCTCTTGAAGAGTCTTGGACATCGGGCCCCTGCTCACTTGGTACTGGCCCTGCCCAGGGTCCTCTGGAGCTGGTCCTCACATTGTAAGAGTTGTTTGGCTGGATGGTGAGCAGAGAGAAAGTAGAGGGATAGCTGCTCCCTGAGAAGAGAGTAATGAAGCAAAAAAACTTGTTGGCAATGAAAGTGTGATCATGTAGGAAGACAGGGAGGACAGGGAATGTGTTTATGGGGCTCCAAAGCCTTTTTCTCTGAGGGCCCCTGCACACAGTGTTGGAGAGAATCAGAACTTTTTTTAGGAAGCAATGGGGAGCTATGGAAGCTGTTGGGGGATAGTAGTGATGTGATCACAGTGGTTCATTAATAATAATCATAACTAGCATTTCTATAGCACACTGAGATTTACAAAGAAGTTTGCAAATACTATCTCCTTTGATCCTTACAAAACCCTGGGGGGTAGGCCTTGTTATTTTCCCCATTTTTCCAGTTGAGGAAATGAAGGCATGCAGGGGTGAGGGGACTTGCCCAGGGTCCTATAGCTAGAAAGTGTCTGAGCTCACATAACTTCACTGTCTCTCTGAGCTGCATTAGGAGTATGGCCACACTTAGGAAGATGGAGAGGAGAACACTGGAGGTGAGAGGAATGGGGAGGAGGTTTAAATATTGGAATAAGGGGAGCCGTCTGTGAAATGGGCAGCATGTCAAGGGTAGATTTTTATTGGGGGTGGGGCTTATGGTGGAGATCAAGGAAGGAACCAGGGCACTATCAACAAAAGAGGAAATGAAAGAAAGGAGCCTTAATAATCATTGAAAAATGGAGCCACGTGGGCACTTGATTCCATGTCCACCCAAGCATCAAGCCCTGCTGCTCATAAGAGGGAGTCCCAGTTTTATATTCCCTCTCCTTTCCTCCTTGGTAGAAGGATGCTTATCACATTCATAATAATTAAAAGAAAATGTAACCAAAAGGAAAAACTAGACAAAAACATCAAAGGACTTGAACTTTGTGACTACCAAATCTGTTGCTTGAAGGATCAGATCAGATTCCTCAGTAGTCCTGTGGAGGAGGCATCTGAATTCTACCTGGGAGAAAATGGAGGCTCATATTTGTTTGAGGTCACACAGTGGGAACATGGACCCTGAGGCATGGCTCTGAGTCCCCGGTCCCATGTTATTTTCACCAGATGCTGCAGCACCTCTCACCATACCACTTGGTCCATCCTTCTCTCATGGTTCTTAGCATCTTCTGCCTTGCATTATAGGTCTCTGCTCAGAATGGAAGGGCTGCCGCAAAAGACAGGTATGACCTGGAGAATGGGAGGCAATAGGTAATGAGTGAGAATCAATCAATAAGCATTCATTGAATGCCACTTCTATGCCAGGCATTAGGTAGCTAGAGGCAGAAAGGAGCCCATTCCATGGTGGATCTGAGGATTAGCTGGAAAGGCTTAGCCTGGAAAAGAGTAGCCTGGGGAGGAGTGTTCATGAGAATTGCCTTTAGCTTTGTGAAGGTCCACCTTAGAGAAGAGAGACTAGATTGGTTTGACCCTCAAAGGAAGAAGTAAGAACAGTGAGTGGACATTGGAGTGAGTCAGAATTAGTTTCAACATCGGAAAACCAGACAACACAAAACCTTCCTACTGTAAGCTCCTGGAGAGCAGGGAATGTCTTGTGCCTTTCTTCTCTCCCAGAGCTTAGCACATTTGTCTTTTCCAAAACACAGTGATAGGCACATATGCACTCACTCAGTGTTTGAGGTCTCATTGCCCATAGTTTAAGAAATACATCACCAGGATGGTGAAGAACTCAGAATGCAGACCATAGGAGGATCAGCAGAAGGAAGTGGGGATGTTAAGTCTGGAGAAGAAAAGACTCAGGGGACACTCAAAAGCCTCCTTGAAACATGTTGCAAGACTGTGCTGGATAGGAGGGATTAGGTCAGTTCCACTTGACTGCAGAAGGCAGAACCAGGAACAATGGGGGATCTTAAAAGGAGACCAAACTAGGCTTCTAATAAGGAAAACCAACTTTCTTGCCCTAAGAGCTGTCCCCAATGGAAGGAGCCACCTCTGAAGATGTCTGGCTCCCCTACCTTAGGGGCTTCCATGTAGAGGTGGACTCTAAATTATAAGAAGTCTGTAGAGAGGATTATTTTTCAGATCCAGGTTGGGCTGGATGCCTTTGAGCTTCTAATTCTGTGACTTTGTGCCCTGGGTGAATAAGTTAATAAATGAAGCCAAGATCATACCCCTCCTGCCACAGCCTCTGGAATACAGCATTTTCAATATGAGCCTAAGAGAAAAGTTGCCCAAGTTCTCTGGGTCTTTTAGTTTTCCTTTCTAGTTTTCTCTGATTTTTAGCACCTGTCTTCCTCCCCTGCTGAGGCAGGTCAGGCTTCCCTGCTGAGCTGCCCCTTCTCACTCCCTACTATCTCCACTCCAAATGCTTCTATCACTTGCTGTTTTATCTTAGGTAATTTGAGAGAGTTAAGGAAAAAAAGCATCTCTCTAAATCCTCCTTTGAGGAGCCTGAGAATCCATCTCCCAGACCCCTCCCTCTTCCCAGCAGGAGAGCCTAGTGGTTTCCCAGTCACCCAAGCCCCAGGCTCAAGGTCACACAGGCACCAAGTTCAATTAACTTTCAACCTCAGGTAAGAAACAGGAGCTCAGTGAAAGTGAGCTAGGGCCTCTCAGGAGGGGCTTTGGATGAAAATGTTTATAGAACAGTGGAGCAGAAGTCAAAGTAAGACAACAGTTTTAATGAGACTCTAGATAAGGATAGCTGAAAGAGAAGAATCCTCCTTAAAGAGTTGGACATGAAGGGCTCCACAGGATGGGTTTTCCTTTGTGTCTGCTTGCTCTGTTTTGTGTTCTATTACTTTGTTACATATCCCAGAATTGGGTTGCCTCCCCTCCCCTCACGTCCCCTTCTGGAGAGGAGGGATTAGTTCCCTTCCCTTCCCTTCCCTTCCCTTCCCTTCCCTTCCCTTCCCTTCCCTTCCCTTCCCTTCCCTTCCCTTCCCTTCCCTTCCCTTCCCTCATCTTCTACTCAAAGCCACAGAACTATATTTTCTCCTTCCCTGAAACCCTCTTGCCCTAAACCACAGGATAGATTCCAGATAGAAGAAAGCACAGGGCTCATAGAAATCACTGCCCTCACTTTACATGGAGGCCACTCAGGTCCAGGAGTTTGGACCTGCTCAAGGTTACACAGGTCTGGAAGCAGTAGGACTTAGCACAGTGCCTGGCACATAATAGGTGTTTAATAAATGCTTATTTACTGAATGGCCAAGCTTTGGACCTATGTGCTTTGATTCAAAATTCAGTGCTCTTTCCAGCCAACACTCCAAAGTCATTATGCCTGATAAACTCAAAACTGAATTCTCCATCTTCCGCATAGCCAGTCTGTGAATAAACACTTATTAAGTGCCTTCTATGTACCAGGCGTGGTGCAAAGCACTGGGAATACAAAAAAGAGGCAAAAACAGTTCCTGACTGAAGGGAGCTCATGGTCTAATGGGAGTGCCAACAAGCAAACATGTGTGCACAAGCAAAATGTGTATAAGTAGGAAATAATTAAGAAAGGGGTGGTTCTAGAATAGGCGGTGGGAAAGACTTCTGGTAGAAGACAGAACTATAGCTGGAACTTGAAGGAGGTCTGGGAAGCCAGGAGGCAGAGAGGAGCAGGGAAAGCTGGAGAAAGTATCTGGAACTGAGAGATGAAGTCATACCTGACCCCTCCCTCTGACTTCTATCTGTGCACTTTGTACTTACTTCTTCTTCCTTCCCTGTCCTCCCCTTTGGAGCTGACCTGCTGCTCCTCATCTCTCACATCCGGGCTCTCTTTTCTGTCCTCACCATCACTAGATCCCAGTGATTCTCAATCACTGTGACCTTAGAGGCCATCCTGCCTAACCTGGTCATTTTACATGAGGCAACTGGGGCCTGGTGAGCTTAATTGATCTGCCCAAGGATGCGCAGGTAGGAAGCATCGAAGGCAAGATTTGGACCTGAGACCTCAGACTCCAGAGGCAGGGCCCTCCTCTTTATACCAATGCCTTCTTTCCAAAAAAGAGAGGGCGATTTTGAACAGAGAGTGAGCAACAGGCCATCTCCTGGGCTGCGCTCCAAGGGTGGTTATTTACTACACATTTGACGTCAGCTATGGCTCCTCCTCTCCCAGGCCTTCACTTTCCTTTTAAAAAACATATTTATTTTATTCTGAACTTTAAAAAATAAAAAAGCATTTCCACAACATAGCAGAATAGAAAAAAAAGATGAGTGTACATGAAACTGCAAATCTATTGTATACATCTTGCTATTCTCTTTATAATAAAATTATCATGTACTTTTTTTCCCCTTTTTTTCTTCCCTCTCCCCTGCCCTAGAGGTGGCTACCATTAGACATAAATAGGTCTTTCTATCTATCTATCTATCTATCTATCTATCTATCTATCTATCTCTCTCTCTATCTATCTATCATCTACACACACACATATATGCATTGTTCTTTCTCAGATAGCATCTTCTTTCATAGGACCTTTGTAGTTATTATGGGTATTTATAGTAGTCAGAATGACTTACTCTCAAAATTGTTCTTAAAACAATACTGTTGTTACTGTATACATTGTTCTCTTGGTTTGGCTCATTCACTCTTCATTATTTCATGTAAGTCTATCCATGTTTTGCAAAGCTCATCGAACTCATCATTTCGTATAGCACGGTAGTATTTTATTGGGATCATACACCACAACTTGTTCAGCCGTTCCCTGCTTGATGGACGTCCCTGCAATGAGCTTCATTCTCTGCCTCTTTAGAATGATGGGGGTGGGCAAGGTGATCACTAAATTTTCTCTAAGATCCTAGGAACCTACATGAACCAGAGAAAACAACACCACTATGGAATATTTCGAAAATTTTTGTTGTCCCATTTTTGAAAGTAAATGATGTATGCTTTACCTTGAGTGGTGACTGTGAAGGGGATCATTGGTTCATCAGCTTTTTGGTTCTCTCCCCCAAGGATTTTCTGGAAACTAATTATGGACTTGGGAAGATAAATGGAAACCCTGAAGTTTGTCAGAGATGAATGTGCAGGTCTGGATAATTCATCCCCAGCTTCTTTCTATGGGACATTATTGCCAGGGTCTGAATGCCTGGGGCTGGTTCTGACCTTTGGAATTAGCCATCTGAAGACCTTGGCCTCCAATCCCAAATGGGATTCTTAATGGCTACTGTCCCTTGGGCAAGGGTGAAGTCCTGTCTCTCTCAGCTGTGGTCTGTACTTCTCAAAGGCATTGATTTACTATTTAAGTCACCTGCAAATTGGCAAAGTCATTTATCCATTGAGCACCTATTATACACAGCTATGAAGAAAGAGGCCCTGCTTCCAGGGGCTTACATTCTATTACGTGATTTCCTTCTTCCTTACCTGGACTCCTCTCCTCTCCCTTCCCCTTACATTTTCTCTCTTCCTCTTTCCTTCCTCCCTCCCTTCCTTCCTTCCTCCCTCTCTCTCTTCCTGCCTTCCTCCCTCCTTCCCTCCTTCTCTCTCTTCTTCCCTTCCCTTGCACCTCCCCCTCTTCAACCACACAATTTGGTATAACCTTTTGCATTTAATATTGAGGGAGATGTAAAGATAAGTAAGACCTGATCCATACTCTGAAGCCCAGTAGAGGAGATAAGGCAAATGCCCAGACAAACACAGATCAAGGTTGGGTGTGGTTGATCCCCCAGGAGATGTCTGAACCAGGTGTTCAGAAAGGATCTTGGAGGGGAGATCCCTTCTGGCAATAAAAATAAGTAGTGAAGCCCCCTTAAGTATATGGGATTATTGTTCTTCATGTGATTTGAGAATAGGGTCAGGGCAGCATTCCAAGTGATACAGTTATAGGAGGGGTCCAGACTGCTCTCCTTCTAAAGACCCCAAAATCATGATGAAAGATGTAGATGTTGTCCCTATGAATCTAAGCCCAAACTCTCAGGCTTCTCTGAACATGGTGATCTTCTTCCTGAGCTGAGACAAATAACTCATCTCAGAGTCACTGTCTTTTCTTCTTTCATCCTTCCTCCTTTGGTTGAAATGTTCATTTTTATATTTAAATGTATATCTATCTATCTATCTATCTATCTATCTACTCATCTATCTACCTATATCTGTCAATCTATCTGTCTATCCATATCTGTCTATCTTTATCTATCTGTCTATCTATCTATCTGTCTGTCTGTCTGTCTGTCTTTCTCCCCACAAAAGGCTCTGTATAGGGAAAGCTGATGGAGTGGGCAGAATCTTGACTCTCCAGCTCTGGTTTGGCCATCTGCTGGCTTCTTGGTCTTGGACATATAGCTTAAGCTCTTTGACTCCCAGTTTCCTCCACTGTAAAATAGGAATTAATAGTAATTATGGCATCTCTACTTAGAAGAGTTTTTCCAAAGATCAAATGGAGTGGTATCTGTGAAGATGTCTTGACATGTATAAAGACTATTAAACCTTCAAGGGAAAGTGATTTTGAGAGCAACCCAGGAGCCCATCTGCTCTCTCTTTATCTTGCAGCATGACTGAGCCATAGCCTGTTCTGTCCATAGAGATAGGTGGTCCAAGGTTTCCCCCACCATGAGGAAGGGCTCCAGTGTGTGTATCTCTCTGTGTGTATTTGAGTATGTGTATGTATGTGTATATGTGGTGGAACTTCTATGGCGACTCATGGAAAGTCATAGATCAGTATTGGGCAGGATGTGAAGACATGGAGTGGGGCTAATCTTTATGCTTGGGAGATGTCTTCACATCAGTAAGATCATGGAACGTCAACATGTCAATGTATTACCATAACACTACACATATGTACTGGTGAAACTTTAGTTAACTTCAATCTTTTCACATGTATCTACAACCCTGCAAGTAAATGGAAAAGGTTCCAGAGTAGCAGAAGCAGCCATTCCAAAACCCATCTACTTTACTCCCCAGGAGAAGGAGCAGTTTTTAGTCTTCTAGTTGACATCCTTCTAATAAGCTGGATGTTTGCTCCCCCAGACCCAGTCCAAAGTAAATTAAAGAGAGAACATTAGACTAGACTGAGAGTGACTGAGAGAGATGGAGACACTGGCAAAAAGGCCACATGAAGGCTGCTAGCCTGGCAGCCAGGAAGGAGACAGAAGAAAATGGAAAAGCAGACAAAGAGCTATAAAAACCAAGGAGTCTGGGTGCTCGACAGCTTAATGGCCATGAGGGCATAATAGGATGGCAGCCCAGTGCCATCATTAATGTTTATGGTGGTGGCCTGCCTCTGAGTCATCATCAAAGGTCACATTGTGTCCACTGTCCTCTGTGAAAGGAGGCAGGGGCAGCAGATATATCTTAGAGAGATTTCTCCCCAAAATGATTAAGAAAAATATGATGCCAAAAGGAGCAAGATTTCAGTGTTCTAGGAAATTCATTTGTGAGGACCAATGCAATTCCTAATAGAGCCAGAGATACCCAATGTACCTCTCATATTCCATTTCTACTTCAGGAAAGGCTTAATGCTAAGGTAAATAGGAATGGCTATGAGCTGAGGATCCCAAATCCTAGGATCATAGGCTTAGAACTGAAGGAAACCCCAGGTCTTCTAGCCCAATCACTTAATTTTACAGATATGAAAAGTGAGGCCCAGAGAGGTTATGTGAGTATGTAAGTAACAGGCAATAGTGCAGGGATACTGCCCCTCCCCCACCTCCCCAGGTCATCTGGCTCCAGATGCTTCACTCTCTCCTCTCCATCATGAAGCCTTTCATCAGAGAATAGGGTTCTCTTTTACAGAAAACATAGATGTCTCCCTTCCTCCCCAGAACGCTTAAGCAAGACACTCCTTATTGATGGTCTCATTGGCCCTGCAATGTCCAAGGGCCAGTTCACTATCTAGTATCAAGTCTATGTTGTAAGCATCAAGGAAGGGAAGACAGTGGTCTGGGGTTAAGAGTCGGGAGAGAGAGAGAGAGAGAGAGAGAGAGAGAGAGAGAGAGAGAGAGAGTCAGGCAGAGACAAAGATATAAAGGTACATAGATGGAGACAAAGAGATAGAGAAGAGAAGGGAAGAAGGAAGGACAGAGACAGAAAGTGACAAAGGAGGGATATAAATAGACAGAGATAGAGATATAGATACAGAGATGGAGACAGAAACAGAAAGGAAGGGAGGTAAGGGGACAGCAACAGAGAGGAACAGAGACAGAGAGCAGATATAGATTTAGGGAGAGACAACAGACCAGAAAAAGACAGAGAGACAGAGAGAGATAGAGAGAGAGATAAAGACAGAGACAGAGAAAGTTCTACCTGCTGATTGCAGAGAAGTCAGTGAGAGGGGATTATACAGGAATATCATGCCCCTTCTTAATGGATCGTGAGGTACCCTGCATGCTCCTTCACTGGGCCCTATCATTCTTTGCACAAATGTTTGCCAAGCACTCAGTGTGGCAGAGCCCAAAGCTGGCATGAGGATGATCCAAGGTTCAGAGAAGACATAGATCCTACAATTTTGGGGCTCAGCAGATGCCAGGAACAGATGGTATTTGAATGGAGCTTTTTAGGATGGTCAGAATTCCAATGTATTGCCAATAGAGGGGAGGAGGGATGGTACTCCAGGTGTTGGGAATGGGAAGGGCTAAGGTAGACAGAGGCCCTGAGCATGCTGATGGATGCTGGCACTGAATGCCACCAATATTCAACATTTCACTAGACTTATGCCCAAGATATGGTAAAGGGAAGGGAAGTATCCACAGCAGCACTGCAGGCTAGCCATTGGGGTATCAGGGACCCATACTGGGTGTTGGAGGGAATCTAGATCCAAGATAGCTGAATGGAGTTAGCCAGCCTGTTGTTGGACATTCCAATGTGATGCTAGAAAATAAAGGTGATGAGAAGAGAGGGTGAATCAAGAGAAACAGAGGCTCTGAGTGGCTGAAGAGCCCTGGCCTGGTTCCACCTAGGTGTGGGGCTTACAGTGCTCAGAAGAGTCTAGAGGCCTCTGAAGGCAGGAGAACTTATCCCTACCAACTATGTTAGCAGCCCTCCCTGTGAGCACCCTTTGTGACCGGTCTGGAGGCCAGCCAAGCTATGCTGTAAACAGAGATGTATGAACCATAGTTCCTCCCTCAAGGGACTTTTCAAGCCTTTCTTGTACACATCTGGTCATTGTCCTGGTTTTCCTGGTGAACCTCAGGTGCCCTTGCTCTTGAAACCTTCCTGAGTCCTTTACCGTTGGAAGTAGAATCCTTCCTATAAGTTTGCATCTGAGTCTCCCAAACATTTTCCTCCCCCTCCACATGGAATGGAAGATGGGCATAGCCCAATGTCTGATCTATCAGTAGGGACCTAGGCTCAGTGGTTTACCAATTGGAATCAGAGGACCAGGGCTATCTGACCATTGTCATGCTCAGGGACAGTGGGGAGCAGATATCCTCCAAGGTTTCTTATAGTTCTGGAATCCTAGGCAACCTGCTTTTGCCTTTTAATGTCTAGGCTCCCTCTGGTCCCCAGGATGAAATTCTAGCTCCTTAGCCTGGTCCTTTCACAGTGTGGCTCCAGCCAACCCAGCTGGACTTAGGTACCCTTGTTCTCCACATTCTTTTATGACTCTGTCTCCCACTCCACTGGCCTTCTGGCCATCTTTTCAATGCCACTACTGCACCGCCCCCCATTTCTGTATCATTACCCAGGCAGGCCTTTGCCTGTCCTGGAATATTCTTCCCATTCACCTCAACTGCACCTGTTAGACTTTTGTTCTTTCTTCAAGATTCAGCTCAGTCCTTGAAGGAGCTTTCAGAGTATCTCAGGCTCCAACTAGAAGAGGCATGCTATTTATGGGTACTTCACTCTCATTGACTTCTCTGGGCTCAGCACACAGAGACTTTTTCCCTTTCTTCCTCTATCTTGGTCTCTCTCCATCTTTCAGTCTCTTTTTATATCTGTTGTCTCTTTGACTCTGTCTCTTCCTTCAAGGCTCATCTCCTGGTCACATGATAGGATCCTTCCCTTGTTCCCTGAGTTGCCTGTGCCCTCTACCTTCTCAAATCTCCTCATCTATATTCACTCCCCACTAAAAAGGAAGTCCTTTGAGGAAAGAGCCTAGCCCAGAGCCTGGCATATGGGTCATCCATTCCAACCCATGCCTAGGTAGGAATCTATCCCCCATTCAACATGACTGCATTCTTGCCAAAACTTGTCTTGCCTTTGCTTGAACACCCCTCTCCGACCTCTTGAAGCTGCCACACAGTGAGCCAGCTCTCATTCCCAGAATCCCAGAATCTTTGAGTTAGACGAGACCTTGGAAGCCATGTGGTTAAAGCTCAGGGGGAACAGGAATCTTCACTCCAATGCTCCCCCGTAGTTGGGTGTCTTGGGTGGATTGAGTATGTCAAGTGCATGATCTCTTTGGAGTCCTCTTCATAGAGAGTAGTTAGTGCCAAAAAGGACGGAAAAATGTTTTTGTGTAAAGGAAGAGATTTATATTGATTGTTAATATTCTCAAAAGACCAATTCCTGTAAAACTTGTTCCTGAGTTTGTACCAGCCAGATTATCAAACCTGGTGGGCTCATTTTCTAAACAATCCATAGCATTTCCATTCTGACAGCTATTCTTCCAAGTAGTCGCTTCTCTTACTGTGGAGATGCAGTCATTCCCTGGGCCTGTCTGGACTCTTCTTGGGAAATTGCCTTCAGTGTCAGATGATGCAAGGTATCTCACTGAGGATGCCACTGTCTTTGCACTCACTGAAGTGTGGATGGATGATGAAGATGCTGTGTGTGCTGGGATCAGAGGCCAATATGAGCACTGTCGAGACAGGTCAAAAATAAAGAAGTAAACCATGGGGGCCTTGCACAAGCTCCCCCAAGAGGAGGCTGATTTCTTCATCATTGATCTACTCAAGAAGACTCTCTGGGAGTAAATTCATACTTGGAGCAGAGAAAAGCCATGGCCCTCTGATACCCAGTGAGCTTCTACACCATGGATAACAAGCACTTGGGAGATCAGCCAAACACAGCTGGGGCTGTGAGGACTTTCACAATGACAGTCTGGTCCTGTCTCTGCAAAGAGATAGGATTTACATGTCTACTTTTACATATGTTTATACCTGTTTTCTCAGTCTTTATTGGCTTGAACCAAAGCTGTGGAGGGAGGGGAAAATCAATAACCTGTCAAAATGAATTGATTAAGCAGCTTCTATGTGCCAGGCACTGTGCTAGGTACTAGGGACCCAAATCAAGAGAGAAGCTGGCCCTGACCTCTTAGGCTTTCCATTCTATTGTACAGAAGGTGAAGCCCCTCTTGTGCATTTCTATGGCCAACCTAAATCCCTGCCTGCTCTCCATGGCTTTCTACTTCCTCTAAGGTATCATGAGCCAGGCATGCACATGGAAGCAGCAGGGCATAGTGGGGAAAGAGCTGGGCTTAGAGTCAAGAAGTTGTTGTTTAGCCATGCCTGAACTCTTTGTGAACCCCAGTTGGGGTTTTCTTGGCAGAGATACTGAAGTGGTTTGCAATTTCCTTCTCCAACTCATTTTACAGATGAGAAAACTGAGGCAAACAGAGTCAAGTGACTTGCCCCGGGTCACACAGCCTGTAAGTGTCTGGGGCCACTTTTGTACTCAGGAAGATGAATCTTCCTTATTCTAGGAGCTCTATCTGCTGTACCACCCAGTTGACCCAGTCACGAAGACCTGAGTTTAAATCCTGTCTCTGATCATTGGAGCTGAATCCATGTTGGATGGGAAGGGAGCTGGTTGCAGGGTAAGGTGGAAGTGGTTGTGCTCTTCTGATTTAGCTGCCTGGCTATGTGTAGGAGGTTCAGGTTAGGGGAGGGAGGCTCAGCCCTGCACTGAGTACCATTCCAAAATAATGTGAGAGCTATATTTGGGGGGTTGAGTTGGCCAAGTTGGAGCAATGGCTCCCTCCACATCTAGTATAATGGAGTCTGGGGGGGCATAGTGGTGACAACACAAGCATCTGGAACTTGTTGAGTGCTTGATGCTGAGAATGTGTTTGGTTGTCCCATTTTACAAATGAGGAAACTGAGAGTTAAAGATCTTTGATGCCTTATCTAAGACCATGAAGCCATCAAGCATTTGGATCTAGAGTACTCATTTCCACAGGAGGAGCACTTGAGGTTGCATAAAGCACTTTTCTCCCAACTTCCTAGGAAGGAAGCAGTATCAACATCTTTATCCTCATGTTGGGGTGGGACTGGGGGTTATTTCCAATCTTGTGGTTGTTTTAAGGAACTCCAAGATAGCAAACCATCCACAACTGACAGTCTTAGAGGGTTGCCTGGTATACTGAGAAGTTAAATGTTTCACCCAGGGTTACCCCTTTAGGGTGTGTTAGAATTAGAATTTGAACTCAGTCATCCTGACTTCAAGACTGGTCCTATTTTCATTAAAACAAGCTATCTCTTTAGCCTCCCCCCTACCCTGTTTTCCCCCTTTTATAGCAACATAAGTGGTTCAGACTGTTTTGGATTGGGCTGTATTTGTCACTTTGTTCTGCAGAGCAAGGCAGAGTGGGTCTCCAAAATGAGCAGAGCCCTGCCATCCTCCAATGAAGCATTACATCAGTGGGTGAATCTGGCATAACTAGCTCTCCTTCCAAATTGCTCAAGATTGTTGGTTTTTTTTTTTTAATTTGGTAAACATTCTGTGGATTTATTTATTTATTTTAATGTAAAAACCTCAGGCTCACCTCCTTTAGATACCTACCCTCCTGGGGAGCCAGGGACAGAACAGGGAGGTGGAGAAGTCATCTCAAGACATGCATGTGAAACCCTCTCTTTTTTCAATGGTAGCCAGCTGGACCTTAACGGCCTAACTCTGGGGGTGGGTCCTGAAGCTGTTTCATAACCGATTATCACTGAGCCCTGCTTCCCGACAATTTCATTTTAAGTGTTAAGAACTGACCCTCATTTTGCCTGGATGCCTCATTAATATTCATTTGTGTATAATTGCCTTTATTTCAGTGATAATGACTTCGGCTACCAATAGCTTGATTGATGGGACTTGTGTCTTCTCTATGAAGGAGCAGAGATATAAAAATCCCACCATTCATGCCTGCCTGGTATTTTTAGCCGCCTTTAATTACTAACCAACTAAATAAGCATGCAAACCACGCCATGATTGATAGCATCTCCCAGTTGAATTTTTTTTCCAAAAGTTGGAAGTTGCTCGAATCAATTGGGTCCTAAAAATAACTAGTTGAGAGATGGATTCTACGGAGTCAGGAAATTCTTGAACAAGGACATGGAAGCTTCAGAGAAGAGGGGCACGAAAGCCGAGCACCAGGCAAGGGAATTCTGGAGGAAGGGGACCTTGGTATGGAAAAGACTGGAACCATGACTGACTCTGAAGCTGCAGACCTTGAAAGAAGCATATTGTAGTAAAAACCTCCATGAACAAGACAGGGACTTAGAACATGGGGTTTCTTCTTTTTTCCTTAATAATATATTTTTCCCAATTATATGTAAAGATAGTTTTTCAACATTCATTTTTTGTAAAATTTTGAGTAACAAGTTTTTCCCTCTCTTCCTCCCCTCCCCCTTCCTTTTCCTTCCCCCTTCCCAAGACAGAATGTAGTCTGATGTAAGTTATACATGTACAATCATGTTAAACATATTTCCAAATTAATCATGTTGTGAAAGAAGACTCCAAACAAAAGAGAAAAAACATGAGAAATAAAACACAAAAAACAAAAAACAAAAAAATGAAAATAGTATGTTTGATTTGCATTCAGGTTCCATAGTTCTTTCTCTGAATGTGGATAGCGTTTTCGTCATGAGTCTTTTTGGATTGTCTTGGATCATTGAATTGCTGGGCAAAGCCAAGTTTATCACAGTTGATAACTGTACAATGTGGCCATTACTGCGTACAATGTTCTCTTGGTTTTGCTCACTTCACTTAGCATCAGTTCATGTAAGTCTTCCCAGGTTTTTCTGAATCCTACTTATCATTTATTATAGCATGATAGTATTCCATTACCACCATATGTCACAGTTTGCTCAGCCATTCCCCAATTGATGGGCATCCATTCAATTTCCAATTCTTTGCCACCACAAAAAAAAGCTACTATAAATTTTTTTTTGTACACATGGGTCCTTTTCCATTTTTTATGATCTCTTTGGGATACAGCCCTAGCAGTATTATTGCTGGATCGAAAGGTATGCACAGTTTTGTTACCCTTTGAGCATAGCTCCAAATTGGTCTTCAGACTAGTTAGATCAGTTCACAACTCCACCAACAATGCATTAGTGTTCAAATTTTAAAGTAACTAATGCAGGTGCTATACCTGAAGTAATGTAAATTTTGATGGCTGAAACCTAGCAAGATATCTGGAGTTTGTGGGCTAGATTTCTTTTTTAAAGACAGTGCCTTAAACTGACTTCACTGGCTCTCATTGATTGCCCAACAATAGGTCCCAGAACAAGCCCTGCTTAGTTGTCTTTGTTCTGGTGCTGAAGGCTCAGAGTGAATGTAAATAGTAATTGTTTCTATTTTGGCCACAAACCCTGAAGGTCTTCCCATTCTAGACTGATTTTTTTATTAGGTGTAAGGGACCATTCTTTGGCTCATTTCTTACCTATCCTTAATCAATGAATGGGCAATGCCAAAGTGACAACTCGGAGAGACCTTAGCTTAAAAAGGCCAAGGTCACATTCTCTTTGGTCCCAGTGGCTGGAGGCAGATGACAAAGGGGACGTCTTCATTTGGTAAGCACTGGAATAAGACTCACACTATGTGCCATCATTGTGGTTCTAAGGCATACAATCTTCAGAAGTCAACGTGTGGCAAATGTGGATATCCTGCTAAACACAAGAGAAAGTATAATTGGAGTGCAAAAGCTAAGTGACGCAACACCACTGGTACTGGTTGAATGAGGCACCTAAAAATTGTCTATTGCCGATTCAGAAATGGATTCCGTGAAGGAACAACACCCAAACCTAAGTTAACAGCTGTTGCAGCATTTAGTTCATCTTAAGGATTCAACTGTTTGTTAAAACAAATGTCCTGAATGAAAAATGTAAAAAGAAAGACCAAGTTCTCCCACTGCATCCTGGTCCATCTCCAGTCATTCTGATCAGTATCTTGCCACTGGACCCAGATGGCTCTGGAGGAGGAAGTAAGGCTGGTGACTTTGCACAGCCTCCCTTACTTAAATCCAATTAATTTTCAAGTCATGGCAAGACCTTCCTGATGTCACAGTTCTCTTTGAGAATGAAGGACAAACAACAACAACCATTTATTATAATATTTCCTATTGGGGCAAATGCCCTTAAGTCTAAGTAATTACAAGCAGATGTCATTTTACTGTGGAGTAAAAATTCATTCTACTATCTCCATTATGTGCAATTGCATTGAGTCAATGGGAGTAGCTTGGTCCTTCAAGCTATTGTTAAATTCCTGTTCCTCTAGTGGAAATCCTCCCTCATATGAAGACTAAATCTGCTTCATCCTAACTTTTACCCATCACTTCTGGTTCTGCCCACTGGGTCCAAGCCGAACAAGTCTAATATCTCTCCTATGAGACAACCCTTCCAGTATTAGTAAACCACAAACATGCACCTCTATCCTCAGCCTTCTCTTCTCCAGGCTACACCTTCCCACTTCCTTTGGCTGATCCTCACACATGTTCTCTGTGTCCCTGGCAATCTTATTCAATTTTTTATGGATGTGGAGATTCTCCAGTTTCTCTCCCTTTTGTGTCTATATCACTCCCTCACATATTCTATGATTCAGCCTAGTTACCCTACTTGCTGTTCTTCATATTTAACACTCTATTACTCCTCTTTGCTTTTTATAGACTGTACTTCATATTTGGATTCTCTGTCTCCTCACCTTTTTCCTCCTAGAATTGATAATATCTTACTCAAGTGCCATGTCCCGCAAAACACCTTTCCTTAAACCATCATATGTCAATATCCCCTTACCCCTGAAGAAAGTCACTATGGTTTACCTTCAAATGCTGTGTGTATGTACCTAACTATGGACTGCTATCCTTGTCCAGCCTCATCTACCTTAGGAAAACCTTGGGAACCTGCTCCCCTGATTGGTGGGTCATTGCCTGGGATTGCCATTTCTTGAGGGATCTCAGCTATACTCACCTCATTCCTGGATCAAATCACTTTCAGGACCTCTCTGTCATTCCACTAGCAGCATCTCCCCACCCTTTATGTTTTGTCTTCAGCATTAGAATATAAGCTCCTTCAGCATAGGGGCTGTTTTGTCTTCTTGTATATCTATTGTCAACATTTAATGCAGCACCTGGCACATAATAAACAGTCAAGTGGTCTATCTATCTATCCATCCATCCATCTATCCATCTATCCAACCATCCATCATCCACCTATCTATCCATTCATCCATCCATCCATCCATCTGTCTATCACCTATCAATCTATCTAGGTATCTATGTGTGTGTATGTATCATGTATGTATGTATGTATGTATGTATGTATGTATGTATGTATGTGTATGTATGTAGTTGTATATGTATGCATCCATATATCTAAGCAGGTATACATGTATGTATGTATCTAGGTATCTATGTGTGTGTATGTATGCATGTATGTATGTGTATATCTCTGTAATGACAATTTATATTTGAAGATCTTTCCCACCCATTAATAGGTCATGGGATCTGATGACTTGTGACAAGTCACATGTGACATGTGACTTAGGCTTCCTGTGACGGGAGGAGCTTGCTGAGAGGAAAAGGAAAGTAAGATGCAGGAAATGTGGAGAAAGCAAATTAAAGCTGAGGGAGAGAGCAGACGTGTCCCAACTGCAGGAATGACAAGGACCTCTATGCATTAAACTATGTGCAACTTCAATAAAGATACAGTCAAACACTGTGGTGTCTCCTGGCTCATGTTTCTGAGGTTGGTCTTGTATTGAAGGTAGTTCCCAGGGTGCCAAGCCCTGCCCAGTCATGTGACCAAAACAGTCCAGGAGGCTGGAAGTTTTTGTGGGAGATTTAGACTGGGAAATTTGAATTCAAATTTTGCCTGGAAATGGACCTGAGGTAGGAAGCAGAAAGGTGTGGCATTACCTTGACTATAAGGGTCTCTTCAATGCTGACTGCATTGACCCTCAATAGGCCAAGGAAAGGCCCCTTCCCCCTCCTTTTGCCCCTCCCCCTCCCTTTACCTCTCCCTCTTTCTCTTCTCTGTGCTCTATTTCAATGGCCTGAAGGCTGCCTCCTTAACTTTGGGTTTACTGGCTAGGTTTCCTTCTCAAAAACCAAGACTTAACCCCACCTCAAACTGGAGCTCATAGATTGGACACTAGGTCCCTGCCCTCCTAACACAGAGTGAATATAAATACTAAATAGTAATTGTTTCTCTTTTGGCCAGGAACCCTAAGGGTCTTCCCCTCCCAGCTTGATGTTTTTTTCTTTTTTCTAATTGAAGTGGCCATCCCTTGACTCACTTCTTAAAGAGACCTATTCACTGAATGGGCTTTACCTCACTCCACGTGAGAACTGGAAAAGGCCTTAGCCTAAAAGGGCCAGGGTCTCCCACTAAATCTGGGTCATCTCCAATCATCCTGATGAATGTCCGGCCACTGCACCCAGATGGCCCTGGAGGAGAAAGTGAGGCTGGTGACCTTGCACAGCACTCCCCCACTCAAATCAAAGTCAACTGCAAGTCGTGTCATCATTTTCCTGATGCCATGGTCTTCTTTGAAAATGAAGGACAAACACAACAACAACCTCTATTAATGTACCTTAGGATGGCATTAGTTGTTTTAAAGTCACTCTTTCCCTCAGAAGGAAACTGACTCCCAGAATAATTGTTTAACTTATTACATAATGTCATACAAGTAAAAAGTGACAAAGGCAAGATTCAAATCCAGATCTTTTGGTTCCTAATTTCCCAAAGAAAGGTGAGGCCCTTCTAAAGTCTAGGGTCACAGAACAATAGTGCTCTGCCGGTGTCAGCCTCTTTTCCTGAAGGTGTGTGAAAGAACCGCCTCCCCACCCCTAGCAATAGATAAGATGGGCAACAAATATCTTTTACTAAATATTTTTCCAGATGGAGCCCTTGCCCTCCCCTGAGGCACCAAGCCCAGAATTTTATGGTTTCTGAGGGTATGAAGTGCTTACACTAAGCTTGTCTCTGATGCTCAGTTTCATGGGGCTGCCCTTCTTCAGAAGTGACTCTATCCTGCCCCCACTTTCAAACCTCTTTGTGCTTATTTTCCTCCAATCAAATGTAAATTTCTTGAGGGCAGTGGTTATTTTCATTTGTGTCTGTGCCAATGCCAATATGCTGCCAGATGCATAACAGGTGCTTAGTACAGTAAACCTTGCTGTATTGAGTGGGCTGATATCATTCCCTGTGAGGGAGGAGCACAGCAAAATAGGCGAACAGCAGATATATTATCTGTCACTAACAGAAGGCCAACCACAGGGTTACCCCTAGAACTTGAGGTAGTAATTGCACTTTTGGGGGCCAACCTGCCAGTGCCCATGTTAGTTTGGAGGAAAGATCCTGCAGGGCAACTACTGCGCACAGCTTCTGCCAGTCTAGACTGGGGAAATTGCCTGACAGGGCTGACTATTCACAGGGTGTACGCTTTCTAATGGACACTATAGTCTTCCAGACTACCTGGGCTCACTCTTTGATGGGCAACTGTAGTGTTTGTGCCACTACTACTCTATATCTTGGCTGGTAGTTACTGGGCTTTTTCCCAATGGGGTGTTACAGTACTATGCTTTTTATCTGGAATGCTGTTATGCTCTTTTCTCTTGGCTTAGGATGGGTAGAAGACTCTCCTCTTTGATTCCCTCAGGGCCTCAGCTCTGAGGTTTGTCATTTTCAAGCAGAAGATAGGAGACTCTAGCCCTAACCCTTAAGGCCTTAAACCTTGCTGAAGTGTTAATAGGGCCCGTGCTTTCATCTACATTTTATCCTAGATGCAATGGGGAGCAAACAGGCAAGTGGCATGGTTAGACTTGTGGTTTTGGAATGGCAATTTAGCCACTTTGTATGAAGGGAAATTTGAAAGGTTGAGAAACTTGGGCCATTGAAAGCCATTCCAACAATCTAGTCAAGAGAAGATGAGGGCCCAAATGAAAGTTGGGGCTGTGAAATCAGAAAGTAGGGGTCAGATGTGGGAGACAGTATGGAAGGGGAATTGACCAGCCTTGGCACTGATTGGATACTGGCATGGGGGTGGGGTAAACAGGATGATGGAAAATGGAAAATACTGAGGCTGAAAACCCAGCAAACTAGAAGAAGGGTCATACCTTCAGTAGATATACAGACATTTGAGAAAGCTAATGAGATGTACTGCGTGCATTGGGTCATCTAAGATAAAGTTTATAGAAAAATAAAGGGACAGGAACCAGGACAGAGCCTGGGGTTCAAATACACATGAGACACAATGTGGATGATCCTAGAACTAAAATGGAGATGGAACAGTCATAGAGGAAAGAATAAAAGCAGTAAAGAAGACAGTCATAAAGGCCATGGAGACCCAGGAAGAAGAGAGGTCTCAGGAGCAAAGGATCATCAACAGTGTCAAATGCTGCAGAAAAATGAGGAAGGATGGGGCCTGAGAAATGGCTAATGTGATTAAGCAATGAGATCTTTGGAAACCTTTGAGAGCTCCAGCTCAGCTGATGAAGAGGTCAGAAGCCACAGTGACAGAGGAGAAAAATGAGTGAGAGGTAAGAAAGTGAAGGGAAGGAGCTTGGACAGCTTTTTTCCCTTAGAGTTCAGGAACAGAACGAAAGAATGGGGAGAAGGCAGAATCAAGCAAAGCCCTTTTTTTACATGAGGGGGAACATTCATATAGCAGCACACAAGGATAGATTGAAGACTGGGCAATTCAGGATAGGATGACTGAAGGGGCAAGTTCACAGAGGAGATCGAGATGGGGTCTGGGTACATGAAGTTGGGATAGACTTGGTAAACAGAGGGCCACCTCCTTCTCAAAATCTGGAATAGGGAGAATCTATAAGGTTATAACCAAGAATTACAAGTGATATCAAAGGCCATCTAACTTAACCCCCTTGATTTTACAGGTGATAAAACTGAGACCCAGAGAAATTAAGTGATTTGCCTGTGGCCATGAAGGTCATATCAGAGGTAGGATATGAACTCAGTGCCTCTCATCCCAGAGCCAAGCCATCAGAGGGGAAATAGGGGGCAATGTTAAGCGGATTACATGTATTAAAAAGGGAACAGAGATCATGGTAAATGTACTTCTTTGCTTTGTATCATTTGGTGAGTTGAGGTCCTCAGCTATTGGGAATGGGGTGGAGAAGGATTTTACATCATGTGATCACTGGGTCTTTCTCACTATGTACAAGGTTGCTGTCACATTACAGGTGCTGAACCCATATCCAATTAGATTGAACAAACTTCTGCCCTGAAGCAAGGGAAGCTTATATCTGTTGAGATAAGCCAATTAACTTGGGCATTTTTCACAGAGATGAAAAATTCTAATCAGCTGTTATATTTTCATATCATTGAAAACTACTGGATCTGAGAAGCAGTGGGGCATAATAGGAAGGCCCCAGGCATGCAGAATCAAGGAACCTGGGTTTTAGTTCTGGTACTTTCTCATAACTGTGTGACCCTGAGTCAGACATAGCCCCTGAAGGCAGGGAGAGGCCCTGAACTAGGGCCCCAGGGTTGGAGTCAAAAGAGATAATGTCCCTGTAGAAGGCTGTGAGGGCAGGTTCTAGGAGACTCCTCTGGGTGCCTGCACGGGAACCAGGGCCCCAGCTGGCAGTTCCCCAAGGAAAGTACTTGGAAACCATAAATACTGTAGACATGGCAGCTGATATTGTCCTTTTCCTTCACTGTTTTAATGACATTCAGATACACTCAAGGGACAAGTCACTAACCTGTGGTTATTTTTTATGTTTCATGTTCTGAAGACTGTTGTTCAGGTAGATAAAACACACACTTTCTGTACCTGGATAAAAGGGTCTGGAAGTGAACTCATGCTCTTTAGGCACACTGAGGCAGACAGAGCATCTTTAGCAGCAGGCAGGGCACCAGGAATGGGCTGTGACTGATCCTGCTCCTTCATGGATTTGATCTCCTTGTGCTGGTCTAGAGACTATAAAAGCTTTTCATTCCATGGGGTTTGGGAGTAGATTAAGAGTGTTTGGGATGGTGACATCTTTTAAAATACCATTCTTGTGTGTGTGTGTGTGTGTGTGTGTGTGTGTGTGTGTGTGTGTGTGGTGTTATGTGTGGGTGATTGTGGACAGAAGATCAGCCTGTGATCATGGTCAGTTCCTAGGACAGTTTCTTGGTTCAATTCTCTAAGATATTTTGAAAAATCTCTATTTGTAGTGTAGGGATTTGTCATCTGTTGGCCCATGAAAGATTTTGAACTTCAGATACAGAATTCCAGCAACCAGGACATATCTTGCACATATGTTCAGCAGATGCTAAACTTTTGCATAGGCAGTAATGTATTGCACAATTTCTACCATTTCCTTGTTTTGTATTTGTATTGACCATTAAGAACAGACACCATAAAATAACCTTCCTGTGGCTTATTGAGGCAAGGATCTAGTTCTGACTTGCCTTCATAAACCTCATATCTATCTCTACAAACAAACCTGCCTGATTCAGTTATTTGATACATCTTTGTCAACATATTGGTGGTTGAGCTGGCATTAATGTGATTTTTGTTGTTATTTGCATTCCATTTATCTTTTATTCCATAGAGCTTAGTTAGAAGCTATCATCCTTATCCTCCCCATCCTCCTCTTTCTCCTTTCTGGGAAGATGGCAGTGCTGCTGACCAGTTCAATGAGAAGAGTTCCCTGTTGGGTCACTGATCAAGTGGTGGAAATTGCAAAGATGTGTAAGCAAACAAAAACAACCCCATGAAACACCTTCCTGACAGGGAGAGCTTTTTCAAAGTGGAATCAGATGCCTCAAAGAGTTGTAGGTTTTCCTTTTTGGAAGCTTTCAAGCAAAATCTAGATGAGCATTGGAGGCATTGTATGGGGTTCTTATTGCTATATGGAGTCATAGGAGGATAAAATCAGACAACGAGAGCTAGTCAGGATCACAGAGGCCAACTGCTCTCCTCTCAGTTTTGCAAATGGGGTAACTGAAGTCCAGAGACAGGACGTGATGCCACAAGTAGTGATGCCATAAGAGGCAGAGGTGAGATTCAAAGCTAGCTCCTCAGATTCCAAACTCAGTTGGTTTTCTACTTTTTAAAAATAGAAATTTGCTATGAAGTCAGCCCCCTGTGAATGGATCTCTTCTTTAAGTGAGTCATAGTCACAATTTAAAGTGCAATCTTTAAAGCTGAGTAAAGATCAGTGATTTGGCTGGACTTGGACCCAATACTTTCTCTATACCTTATTCCCAGTGGAATCCAGTAATATTTGATTTCAGTACAGATTTGAAAAGTTCTCTGTGGTTCCCTTGCAGCTCTGGAGGCACCTATTGATTGGATTATTATTATTATTATTATTGTAATTATTATTATTATTATTATTATTTTACTGAGGCACCTATTGATTGCATCATATATTTTGTCTGCATTATTTTTTAAATAAATGAGCATTTTTCTCTCTTTCCCATTTTCCCTTAAAATGGAGGGGGGGGGGACCCTTTTAATAAATAAGCAACATCAAAGGAAATGCATTCTCATATTGACCATACCCAAAACTATGCATCTCTTTGTCAGGAGGTGGGGGGGTCTGCTTTATCCTCAGTGCTTGGGAGTGTGGTTGTTCAATGCACTGATCAGAATTCTTAGTCTTTCCATGTTATTAATTTTACAGCAGTGTCGTGATTGTATAAATTCTCACTCTGCCCGCTTCACTCAGCATCAGTTCAAGCAAGTCTTTTGAGGTTTCTCTGAAAGCATCCCCTTTGTCATAGTAGGATTCTGTTGTATTCATATGTCATCATTGACACAGCTATTCATCTATTGGTGAGTCCATTTAGATTTAAGGGGAAAGGCACTTTAGAGGCTATCAAGGCCAACCCCCATTTTACATATGAAGAAACTGAATGATATGATATTTGTAAGGCTCTTGGCACTTCTGGCACACAGTAAGTGTTTTTATTAGACATTCTGCTTGGTCACTTCCCTTCACCCCTGAAGCTTAAAGAGATGAGATGACTTGCCTAGGATATTCCAGAGCTTCTTTCCAATGTCTCTGAATCCTGAGCTCTGGGCATGCTGCCATATGGCACGAAGTCAGCCTGGAGAAAATATGGATATTTAGAAATTTATTGTTGGAAAATGTTCTGGAGAGAGGATAGTCAGTGGCCTATAAACTCTATCAGAATCCAGTATCGGTCAATCAGTCACCAAGCAACACATTTATTGAGTATCTATCTACTGTATTCCAGGAAACATGCTTAATTCTGGGATTACAAAGAAACTCTCAAAGAACAGTAACTCTCAAGGAGCTTCCATTTGGTGATGTGGCAGCCAGAGAAGCTGTAACAGCAACCACACTGGCATACCCAGGATGGCTGCTGCTAGCACAGTTATTAGATCTGTTTTACTAGGAAAGATAGCTTTGAAAGAGGTCAACAATCTTACTTTTAATTGCATTCACTAATTCAGGGGAAGGGCCAGCACCCTGATTGTCAGAGAAAATGCAAACAGAGAAAATACAGAAAAAAGGTACAAGCAGAGAAATTAGCAGAGACCAACAGACAGGGCTCTGACTGCCTGAATCAAAGTAATATTGCTATACACTTTACACACACCACTGGATTGAGAGAGCCTTTACATCTGAGCAGTTGGTGGAGTCTGAACATACAACTACTCGGAGTCTCGACCAGGAATCATAAGATCTTTCTCATAAGTAAACCTCCAAAGCAAAAGCTCACCTCTCGGAATATATACTCTTTCAGCTAATAGACTCCAAGCCAGAAGGCATCACAAGCCTCATGACTCAGTGACTAATTAGAAATTAGCAACAGGCATTAAAACCTTCTTACAAGCAAGCTTCCCCTAAGCAAGCTTCTCTTAATGGACTCCATATAAGGCCTATTAATGAGTGGGGAAGATCTTACCTCCCATTAACATTATAGAGGTTTATGCAATTTTGGGTGGTATTAGGAGAGGCAGAGCTTTCATGATCAGGGAGGTGACTGTCCCTTTATAGTCATCCAGGGTCAGACTTCATCTGGAGTTTTGTTTAGTTTGGGGCACTATTGTTTGGGAAGGACATTGATAAGCTTTGGAGTAGGATTGCCAGGATGGGGAAGGGCCACCTAAAGAAGATGTCCTGGCCTAGGATTCAAGAGGCCAGATTTTGCCAATAGCCAGCTAGATCAAGCCATGTCCTGCCCCTGCGCTGTGGTCTCCCCAACTGCAAAATAAAGCACATGAATTAGATCATCTCCAGAATCATAAGATCCTAGACTGAGAGCTGGAAAAGACCTTAAAAGCTATCTAGCCCAAGTCTATTATCTTTTAGGGGAGGAAACTGATGGGTGAATAGTGAAAGAGGCTGGATCTGAACTCAGGTCCACTTTCCTAGAGAGCCAGTGTTCTTTCCCAAATGCTCACTAAGACAGCACTGAGTATTCAGTGCAAAAAGCAGTGATTTCCCCATGCCCTCCCATTGCAAAGCTCCCAAAGGGAGCAGGGGGGAGGCTGCTCCAGCAATCTCAGCAGCTTCCCACCAGTCTGAAACATGGCATGGGGCCATAGAAAAGGGCTTCAGCCCAGCTGCTCAGTGACTCACTTTGGCTTTGTGCATCTTGGTTTCTCTGACAATTTGTCCTTTCTTGTTCCTCAAAAATCCCTGAACCTCTGGAGGAGGTTCTTCTCTGCTACCAGCCAGGTTACTGAAAACCCCTTGAACTTGGAAAGAAAAAGGGCCTTACAATGAAAACTTCCCTAAAGCAAGTAAGTGAGCTTTTCCATAATTGGAAGTCTTCAAACAGTCTGGATGCTCACTTGCCTGGAATACTGCTGAGAAGATTCTTGTTCAGCTACATGTTGGAATTTATAGTCTCAGGTCCCTTCTGGCTCAGAGATTCTTGAGTTCTAGAATTCATGTGCCCAGATTCTCCCCTGGAGTGAGTAGTCTTGTTGGTGTTAATGGGCCTTGGTGATCAGCTAGTTCAGTCTCTCAGGGCACAACAACCTCACAGATGTTTCCTTATAGGGACTGCAGTAGAGGGATTCTTCATTGAATGTGAGGCTGGCTATTTCTATCCCCCTCTGCTGCTTCACTCACAGGCTGCTGTCTGTGCCTCATCATAAGGGGCTGGCATCCCTCAGGTAGGGCATTCACTCAAAGGAAGCATCTTTCCTCAAAGGAGCATGAGTGCTCCTCAGACTATTTGACAAAGACTAAATTCCTCTTCTTGGTTCCATGGAGTGGAAGGGAGAAATGGATTCCAGGAGGAACATGCTATGTTTAATCTTTGTCTCTGTTCCATGGACACTTTGGGCTGTTGTTCATTCCACAGCTGCTCACACTTTAGAGAGCCAATTCTCTCCTAATCTCTGAATTCAGCAATTTGGTCTTACCCCCTACAAATGGCTCTCACTGCATGAGGGCTGAGCCCCTGCTGTTTCTCTAGGAATACTGAAACTGAGAGAAATTTCATATAGTGTCAGAGGCAGAATTGGAATTCAAGTATTTCTGATTCCAAGTTCAGTGTTCCATCTGCTGGTGACTTGCCCACTTTTGAGACAGAGGCAGTGGAATTTAGTGGAAAGAGTTCAGACTGGGTCCTTGTCCTGGCTCTAGAGTGTTCTGTCTGTGTGATCCCAAGTAAGTCTATTCAGCTTTCTATACCTGTCAACTTTCCATACCTGTAAAATGAGCTTGATCAGGGGACCTCTGACTGCACTGACACAATTGTTTTGAGGAACCAATGAGATCAAGGAAGCTGGAAAGATCTATGTAAAAATGGGGTTATGATATATTTATTGGATATGGTCAACATTGGCATGAGTTTCGCTTGACTCTGAATATCTGTTACAAAGGTTTGCTTTGTTTTTGTTTTTGACCAGTGGAAGTGGATGTTGAAGGGACATAAAATGAATGCTTGTTAATTGGAAAAAATGAATAATATAACCATCCTAGTGAGGCTCTTTTCCCCTCCTGGACTTCACAGCCCAATCCTAGGGATGACATCTACTGACGCTGTGAGTAAAGTTTGGAGATGTCTCCATCAGGCCTTGGCCCAGAGAAATCAATGACGGGGCACTTTCCAACCAGGATTTTCTCACTCTGCAGACATGATGACTCTGTTAAAGCAGGAAATGAAATTAGAAACAGGTGCAAGATAATGTTGGCAGAGAGGCCAATCTCCAGGACCTTTGGGACCACTGAACTCATTAGCTGAAGGCGGACTGGAGGGCTATCCTTTACAAAAACCTGCCATCCCCTCACCACAGTCTGGGGTGGGGGAGGGACTGGGAACATCTCCAAGGCAGAGAATCACAGCACCTCTGAGATGGGAGCGGCCTTGGAAGGCATCTGGTCTACTTTGCTCCTTTTGGAGAGGAGGAGGCTCAAAGAGGCTCAGAGAAGGTGAGCCCCTCGCCCAAGTTCTCACAGCAAAGCTTAGCCTAGGATTTAGTACTGTGGACTCCCAGCCCTTCTTCCAGCCCATTCAATCATGCATCCATTGCTTTCCCAAACTGGGGGACTTGGTCTTTCCCAACATTGCTATCTCTATAGAGAAGGACTGAATAAACTTCGGGAAGTAGAGCTCTCTGAATACAATGGGTTTGCTCTGTTCCATCCCCTTTCAAGAGGCTTCCAGAGAGATCGTAATCTGGCAATATGGGTATACAAAAAGTGGAAACAGTGATTCATGCAGGGAATGGCAGCTAAGATGTTGGAGGGTCTCGAGTCCATAAGTTCTGCCAATGAAGTGAAGGACCTGGGCATCGTTAGAGTGGAGAAGAGAAGACCCGGTGGGGGAGGGAGGTTGTGTCAGAAATGAGAGCTGCCTTCAAGTATCTGAAGGGCCTCAGATGGAAGATTTGCTCATCTTGACTCTAGAGGGCACACCAGCAGTGTCAGGGCAAGTTGTGGAGGGAGGGTTTGGACTTCAGGAAAAGCTTCCTTTATTTTTTCTCAATTATATGTAAACAAAATTTTAAACATTCATTTCTTAAAATTTTGAGTTCCAAATTCTCTCCCTCTCTCTCTTCCATCCCCCTTCCTTGAGAAGGTAAGCAATTTGATGTAGATTATACATGTGCAGTCATGCAAAACATTTCCATATTAGCTATGTTGCAAAAGAAAACACAGACCAAAAAACAACCCCAAGAATAATAAAGGAAGTAAAAATCATGTTTCAATCTGCATTCAGACTCCGTCATTTCTTTCTCTGGAGAGGGATAGCATTTTTCATCTTAAGTCCTTTGGAATTTTCCTGCATCATTGTATTGCTGAGAAAAGTTAATTCACTTGATCATTGTTCAATATTGTTGTTAGTTTGTGCAATGTTGTCCAGATTCTGTTCACTTCCACTTTGCATCAGTTAGCACAATAGTATTCCATCACAATTGTATACCACAGCTTGTTCAGCCATTCCCCAATTGATGGGCATCCCTTCACTTTCCAATTCTTTGCCACCACAAAAAGAGCTGCTATAAATATTTTTGTACATATAGGTGCTTTTCCTTTTTCTTTGATTTCTTTGGGGTACAGACCTATTAGTAGTATTTCTGGGTCAAAGGGTATACACACATATACATACATATATACATACAGAAATACATATACACACATATGTATATGTATACATATGTGTGTATATGTGTGTGTGTGTATACACACACAGTTTTATAGCCTTTTGAGCACAGTTCCAAATTGCTCTTCAGAATGGTTGGATCAGTTCACAACTCCACCAACTGTGTATTGCTGTCCCTATTTTTCCATATTCCTTCAAACATTTTCTTTTTCTATCATATTAACCAACTTGATAGGTGTGAGATAGTACCTCAGAGTTGTTTTAATTTGCATTTCTTTAATCAATTAGATTCAAAGAATTTTTTTCATATCACTATAGATAGCTTTGGTTTCTCCTGGAAACTGCCTGTTCATATCCTTTGACCATTTATCAATTTAGGAATGACTCATATTTCTATAAATTTGACTCAGTTCTCTATATATTTGAGAAATGAGGCCTTTATCAGAGAAATTTGCTGTATATTTCCCCATTTTCCTGCTTTCCTTCTAATCTTAGATCCATTGGTTTTGTTTGTACAAAAGCTTTTTAATTTGATGGAGTCAAAATTGCTCATTTTTCATATCATACTACTTTCTATCTCTTGTTTGGACATAAATTCTTACCTTCTCCATAAATCTGACAGGTAAAACATTTCAGGAAGAGCTTCCTAATCAGAGCTTCCCCAATGTGAAATGAGGTTCCCTGGGAGGCAATATTTATACCCAGTTACTGATTTCTACTTCCTTGGGTATCATAGGTAGGACTTGTGTGAGCTGTACCCTAAATCTCCATCCTACTCAGAGATCTTAAATCAGATCCTTCTAATTCCAGATGGGATCAGAGTGATGCAATACAAGAGGTACTAATATCTACCTTCCTTTTCCAGCATGGTGTTAAGCCCAAAGAGGAGCATCTGGAAGACATCAGCATCCTCAGGGAATGCCTCTTTGACCAGACTTCTGTCGTGAATTTCTTCAGTACTAATGGTGACCTTTGGCCAGCACACGTTTCCATGTTTTATGCCTTCCTCACCTGATGTTTATGATCAGAGGGTCATTGAACAGGATTAGTTTTGGGCCTTCCTAGAAAAAATCTGTAATTGATCAAAGGAATTTGGCTTAATCACACCTATTGGTTATATCAAGTGGATGAAGAATTGCAGACATTTCAACATACATTTGAATGGATACCCTATAGAACATCTCTAGCAGTATTCATATCTAATGACCAGCAAGTTGGGTCCAAAGTTGAGCAGGAGGAATAAGGTGGGGAAGATTAATTTAAGGAAACTAGAAAGTTCTTAAAATGACTCTAAGGTTCTCACAAAAGCAAAAGTTACCATACTAATACCCACATTCTACCAGTGTTGATCTTTGGCAGCAAAACATGGAATCTAACTGCCTCCAAATAATTAAAAATGAATATCACGTAGGGAGCAACAGAGAAGTGCATTGTGGGTAAGAGCTAGAGGTAGCGTATAATCATTAAGGAACTTGGAAAAAGAAACAGAGTAAAATATGCCTTTAAGGAATTTTGTGGTAGAAGAGCAAGAATAAATCAACTCTTTATTAAGTGCTTACTTTGTCTTTTTTAATGTATACATATGTGTGTGTAATTTATTTTTTAAAATACAATGAGTTCTAAACTCTCTCCTTTCCTTCAGTCCTTCCCCCACCCATTGAGAAGGCAAGCAATGTGATATAAATTATACATGTGCAGTCATGCAAAACATAGTTCCATATTAGCCATGTTGCAAAATATCAAGAAAAATGAAGTGGAAAAAGTCTGTTTCAATCTGTGCTCAGAGTTCAGCAGTTCTCTCTCTGGAGGAGGAAAGCATTTTTCACAATGTATCCTTTGGATTGTCTTGGATCATCCTCTTTGTCAAAGCAGCCAAATATTTCACAGTTGATCATTGTTGTAAGATTTCTGTTACAGTGTAAAATTCCTGATTCTACTCACTTTACTTTGTATCAGTTCACGTAAGTCTTCCCAGATTTTTCTGAAACCATCCTTCTTGCCACTTCTATAGCACAATGATATTCCATCACAATCATACACCACAACCAGTTCAGCCATTCCCCAATTGATGGGCATCCTTTCAATTTCCAATTCCTTGCTGCCACAGAAAGAGTTGCTATAAATATGTTTGTACATATGTGTCCCTTTCCCTTTTTCTTTCACGTCTTTAGGACACATATTTAGTTGTGGTATTGTTGGGTCAAAGGGTATGCACAGTTTGATAGTCCTTTGGACATAGTTCCAAATCATTCTCCAGAATGATTGAACTAGCTCACAATTCCACCAACAGTACATTGGCATATCTATTTTTTCACATCCCTTAAAGCATTTATCATTTTTCTTTTCCGTCATATTTTCCAATGTGGCAGCTGTGAGATGGTATGTCAGAGTTGTTTTAATTTGCATTTTTCTAATCACTAGTGAATTAGAGTACCGTATATGACAATTGATAGCTTTGATTTGTTCTGAAAACTGCAAAGTCATATTCCTTGACCATTTATCAATTAGAGAATGGCTCTTATTTTGTAAATTTGGCTCAGCTTCCTATGTATTTGAGAAATGAGGCCTTTATTAGGTAAACTTGCTGGAAAAAATTTTTCCCTAACTTCCTGCTTTCTTTCTAATTTTAGATGCATTGGTTTTGTTTTCATAAAACCCTTCTAATTTCATGTAATCAGAATTATCTATTTTACCTTCTATGATTGACTCTGTCTCTTGTTTAGTCATAAGCTCTTCCCTTCTCCATAGATCTGACAGATAAAATCTTTAACCTCCCCTAATTTGTTTATATCATCCTTTATGTCTAAATCATGTACCCTTTTCGAGCTTATCTTAGTGCTTAGTGTGAGATGTTTGTCTATGCTTAGTTTTTGCCAAACTGCTTTCCTGCTTTCCCAGAAATTTTTGTTAAATAGTAAGTGCTTGCCCCCAAAGCTTGGCCCTTTGAGTTAAATGCTTACTTTGTGCAAAGCACTTTTCTAGGTGCTAGGACTCCCAACAAGCTTGCTCCCAAGGGGGGCCTGTTCCAGTGGAGGAGATGGTAGTTAGGAGAGTGTGGCTGCAGGACAAGTGGAAAGATTGAAACATGCCATGGGTACAGGGCCAGGTCAGATGACAGCTTGCTAAAGGCACAGTCCTTTCCATCTGACCTCCTGCTAGACCTTCCAGACATCTGGGCACTGTCCTCTGAATTACTGATGCACTTAAATGCCTCACTCTCATCCCTTGTTCCTACACTACATGGCCTGCCCATCTTCTCAGTCCTTATCTGCTCCAGCTGGGCATTGTGGAGGCCTGCCACCAGCAGGTGTGCCCTCCCTTCATCTTCCCCTCCTCTTGACTGTCCAGACCTCATGCAGGCTGCTTTACTACTCACACTGCTTGGATGATATACAAGTTATGAAGTTAAGATTAGTGCTTCAGTGAGAAAAGTCAACCTTCTTCCCTCCTCCCCCAAACACTCACAGACATTCCTGGAAGAAGTCTTTTTCTAGAGATGAGGTCTTATGTCTCTCAGAGTGGAATCTAAATAGGAATATAGAATAACTAGCAATGATTTCATATAGATTCCAAACTCTTTTAATTTCTCCCTCTTTCCCCAGCCTCTCCCTTTCTTCAAATCCTGTCCTCAGATTTCCCCACATAATAGTTAAAGTCACTTTCCAACCCTCAGAGTGAGGTCATTTGAATGCCTTGTATTCCCAAGGAAAGAGTTCGGAATTGGAATTTTTGAATCCCAGATTCCCTGGGCTGGAAGTATCTCAGAAGACACTAAAGTGGCTCAGTCCAGTATAGGTGGTTGTCCAGATTTTGCTTGAAGCCCTTCATGGAGGGGAAGCCTAACATTTTCCCAGGCAAAGTATTCCACTCTGTTAGGGAGCTCTCCCTGACATCCAGCCTAAATTGGCTTCTTTGTAACTGCTCTCCCCGCCTCCCTCCATGACTCCTGGTTCTATTCTCTGTGGCCCAAGAGAACATGTCTCATCTCTATTCCATGTGACAATGTCTTGATTTCAGCTATCATGCCCTCCTAAGGACAAAACGAGATCACGTTTGTAAAGTATTTAGCACAATGCCTGAAACAGAATGTGCTAGATCAATGCTGATTCCCATCCCTTCCTAAGTCTTCTTCAGGCTAAATATTCAGCACCTTCACTTGATCCCCATGCAGGTGACCTCCAGGTTCTCCATCCTTTGGATGCTCAATGTAAGGGTTGTGCTCTCCTGGACTTCTCAGTCAGCAATATGAACAAGGCATGGATAATGCCTAGATAACTAAGTCAATCACCAATAAAAGGCATTGCAACTAAATGTGCCAGAATTGATTGGAGAAACTTGGCCATGTCCTGTGAGTTCTAGATAAAATAGCAAGTCATTTTGGAACCCAGAACTTCAATACCTCCCAGGTTTGAGAAAGAACCATTCAGTAACTCCCTGTCCCTGAGGGAATCTCTTTCAAGGATGAGAGGAAGATATAATGTCCTTGTTTCCTCTGTGCTCCCCTCAAACAGAGGACAAGCTTATTAATTTCAGAGAGTCAGGGGCTTAAGATTTCTCCTAAGTACCCTAGCAGGGTACCTGGAGGTGGCTGATAGCAGCACCTCTGTCAGGCTCCAAGGACAAAACAGACACCCTAAGAAAAAGTAACTGCAGAATTCTCCCTAGAAGAAGTCTGCACTATATCTAAGTAGAACTTCTGTGCACCTCATGATGGGGAGGAGAAGCCTTTCAGCAGTCAGGAGCTGGGAGCCACACTTGCCATCCATAGGTGCTCACTGAGTTTGGCCCCACTTTTCCTGGGACTCTGTACCAGTAGGAGTTTGCTTCAGAAATCTGGGGGATGATCTTTTGTACCAACTGTTCTGACTAGAATTCCTTAGACAATACTCCCTTCTAAAAGCTAATCAGGTCTAGCTGTCTAGGCAATGCTAATTCATAATCACTGGATGAATCACACTGGGGGGAAGCTTGTGGATTGTAGCATTAGAAAGATGCCCCCCCCACCCCCACCAACACCTCAGGGCTATCCCTAGAACCTTGACAAGAGATTTTGTAACTGACCTCTGAGTACCCGAATTGCCCATATGAGTGTAAGTTGGGGGAGTAGCTCCAGATTTTGTGTCATTTGGAGAAGTAGTACAGAACACAGGATAGACTAGGCCACTGAAAAGCCAAGAATATCCCTGAGTGCTTGTCCTGAGTGCCTTTCTCTGTGCTCCGTGAATGGATCTTGGGGGTTGTAACAAAGCCCTCCAGTAGGAGAAGGGGTCCTGGAGGACCTTAGTCTTCATCTCAAAGTCAGGGCCAAGTCTACAATATACAAAAAAGAAAAAAAACAACCCTGAACAAACAGCTCTGACAAATGCCATTCTGTCCCTGTTTCCCAGATAACCTCAGACTTGTGACTCCTCCAGACAACTGTTAACGTCTTGTACTGTAATTCTCGATGAGTTTCTTATCATTTTAACACAAGGAAACCCTCAGCTGAAAATTAATTTCAGGAGATTGTTTGGCTTTTCTCTGTGTTTACCTGTTTGTAAATGATAAGGACCCAACGAGCCCTTTTAATAACTGAGTCTCCAGCTCAGCAGCGGCACTCTCCAGTCCAAGTCACCAACACGTGCACACATGCTAGGGCTCCATTTGAATTGAATGCCTGCATTCCACTGGCTCATCCTAATTTAATCCATGGCTGGCTTCATGGGGCAGACGTGACCCAGGAGGGCTGGCAAGGCTGGGTTTCTTAAGTCTTCCCATCACAGTCAGAAAATCCTCCAAGGAAACAAAACATGACACACATCTCATGTACCCCCTCTCCCCTTGCCTGTGTGCCTCCAAGGACTCAAAAGGCTCTTCTGGAAATGATCTCGGGCATGTGGTCAGAGAGGCAGACAGCTGAGCAAGCTGATAAACCAAGGAATCAGCCTATGGGAAAAGCCCTTCACAGGCTGTTGTGTTCAGCTTAGTGGGAGAGCAGAATCCAGCTGTGGTCCACTGTGGCCTGGGCAACAGCACCAGGCATTTAGGAATGTGGTTTGGGGAGCCTTTAAGGAAACAAAGATGAACATGCAGTGAGCCCAAACCAAGATGGTGAATGGGCTTTAAAGGGAGAGGTCTTTGGAAAACAGAGACTGAGCTGAGCGGTCTTCGTTTCTGTGTCAGAAAGGGAGAAGCATTTATATAGTGCCTCACACATGCCTGGCACTGTGCTAAGCACTTTTTTGGCAAATATTATTTCATCTGATCTTCACAACAACCCTGAGAGGTGGGTGCTATTATGATCCCGATTTTGCAGTTCCTGGTCTTGAGGCAAACAGAGGGCAAGTGACTTGCCCAGGGTCACAAAGCTAGAAAGTGTCTGGAGTTAGATTTGAATTCAGGTCTTCCTGACTCCAGGCCCAGTGTTCTATCCACTATACTACCAGCTAGAAAGGGTAGGCATGTTTTCCTATACTGATATACAGATGGACAAGTAGATGTTCTGAGAAAGGAAGCGACTTAGCTGTAACTCCAGTTAGTAACTGGCATAGCTGGGATTCAAACTCAAGCCCAGTTAACAAGCATTTATTAAGCACCTAAAGTGGACCAGAAGCTGTGTTAAAGGGTGGAAATAAAAATAAAGGCAAAAGACAGTTTCTGACTTCAAAGAGTACATGGGCTGATGGGGAAGACAACATGCAAGCAATGATATACAAATGAGATAGAGCCATATGGAGAGATTATCTATCTATCTATCTATCTATTTATCTATCTATCTATCTATCTATCTATCTATCTGTCATGTATCTACTGATCTATATATGTCTATCTTGTTTGTACCTGGTTGTTTGTATGCATGTATATAAGTGTATATACAACATATATACACATGACATACATATACATATGTATAAACATATACATATATACATGCAGATAGATGGATGGATGAATGATAGAGAGATAGATATAGATAGATAGATAGATAGATAGATAGATAGATAGATAGATAAATTGGCAGATGGATGGATGGGCAGATGGATGGATGGATAGATGGATGGATGGATAGATAATCTCTGGGGAAAGCAGGAGCATTGAGAAAAACCAGGAAAGGCTTCTTGCAGACGGTGGGATTTTAGCTGAGACTTGAAGAAGGAAGGCAAGAAAGTAAGGAGGAAGAGAGCAAGAAGGAGAGAATGCCGGGAATAGGTGACAACCAGAAGCAATGCATTGAGAAGAGAGATGAAATGTCTTCTAAAGGCCAGTGATGCTGTTTAGAGGGAAGTAAAGTATAAAAAACAACAGAAAGGTAGGAAGGAGTCAGGTTATGAAGGGCTTCAAAATCTTGGAGGTGATTGGGAGCCATTGATGTTTTATGAGTAGGGGCAGTGGCTTAGTCAGACCTGCCCTTTAGGAAAATCCCTTTGCTGGCCAAATGGAAGATGGACGGGAGTGGGGAGACACTGGAGGCCAGAGAGTGCCCCACTTCAGCAGCTGCTACAATAGTCCAGGCATGAGGGAATAAGGGCTTACAGTAGGATGAGAGCAGTCTCAGAGGAGAGAAGGGAGTATATTCAAGAGATACAAGTCATATACTCAAAGACATGTCATTTGACTCTATATCAAGGTCCATACCCATCACGCCATGGAATCTCAGCCTGTGTATTTTCAGAGGCAGCAAACACTGGAGATCAAAACAAAATTAATAATACATTTTAATGTTTTGACTTTGATCAGCCTTAACCAGCATTCAAATATATAAATAAATAAGGAGAATGGGCAAACAAAATAAACACTCATAAATATCATCTACTGACAGCTAAAAGAAATGTTCCCTTCAACAGTGTAGTGAGTCAATGAACATTAATGAAGTGCTTACCATGTGCCAGGCACTGTGCTAAGTGCTGATGATACAAAGACAAACAAAATCCCCCAAACCAAACCAAACCAAACCAAATCAAACCAAAAATGACAATCCCTGACCCCAGGGAGTATGCCTTCTAAAGGGGGAGATGGTATGTAAATAACTAGGGAACTAGGTGTATGTGAGTTCTATACATTCATACACAGACCCCCCACACACACACATACATATTAGATGGAAGGTCAAAGGTGTTCTATTTATTCAATTCTGATTCTGTTGCTGTCAAAGGTCCTTTGTAGATTATGAGGTTGCTCTAAGTGTGTTCATTGCTCTCTTGTTCTTGCTCTCCTCCATCTGTATCCCTCCTCTAAACCTCCCCCTATTTTCTCGAAGTCTTCATATCTGTTATTTGTTATGGTGAGGTCTGTTGGATTAGATTAGATCTCTTCCAGCTCTGCTTGGATTCTGGGATTGGGGCATTAAGCTCAGATGAATAATGTCCTGAACCATTCTCCCAAATGCTTCTGGTTTTCTTTTGCTATTGCTATTATAAATGGTGTTGTTATGAATATTTTTGTACAGACAAGACTCTCTGCCCAGCCTCCCCCTACTCAGCTCCTGTCACCCAAATCCTTAGGGACAGTCAGATTGGTCAAAGGGAATATGCTTTAAAAAACACTGTATAATTGCCTTCAATACCAAAAGTTCATGTTACTTGTTAAAGAGATTGAAGCAGTACCACTGTCCATCTAGTGTTTCTTTTGAGTTACTTCGATTCTGATTTGCTCATAGAGCACAGCACCTTCTTTGATGTGGGCACATTATGCTGGATCCTGTGCCAGTGTCTGCTATGTCACATAATCAATTCCAAAGTTCTTAAGAGAGACATCGAGAGAGTCCTTGGATTGCTTCTTCTGATCACCATGTGAATGCTTGCCTTATATGAGTTCTCCATAAAAAAAATAGTCTTTTAGGCAAATGTACATTTGGCATTGAAACAACGTTGCCAAACCAGTTGCACTCTCTGAAGTAGAGTTTGAATGCTTGGCAGTTTAATTTGAGAAAGGACTTCAGTGCCTGGTATCTTATCCTGACAGGTGATCTTCAGAATCTTCCTAAGACAATTCAAATGGAAGCGATTCAGTTTCCTGGAATGATGCTGGTATACCATCCTGGTTTCACAGGTATACAGTGATGAGGTTAGGTTTCATAGGATGAGGCAACTAAGTGACTCAATAAATAGAGTGCCAGTCCTGGAGTCAAGTGGACCAGCGTTCAAATCCAGCCTCATATACTTACTAGTTATGTGGCCCTGGGCAAGTCACTTCACCTTGCTTGCCTCAGTTTCCTCATCTGTAAAATGAGCTAGAGAAGGAAATGGTAAACCACTCAGTTATCTTTGCCAAGAAAACCCCAGATGGGGTCATGAAGAATCAGACATAACTGAAAACAACTGAACAACAAAAGCAAATTTGATGTATTGGTGTTTTTGTTGGATTTGATGTATCTGATGAATTGAGATGACAAAGGAAAGCTGGGCTTTCTTATGGCCTCTTATTTCAGAGTATTCCAATGAACTCAGTTAATCCTCCATGATTTCCAACTCCATCCCTGGCTGCTGAGCACTGAGTGTTTCTGTATCTTCTGGCAGGCCCAAAATGAGTAGTCTTCTTTAAACCCTTTCCCAGAACTGAGTTAGAAAAGAGTTGGGAGTGGGGGAAAGGTGAGTTTGTTAAAAGGGATCTTCTACAATAAGAGACACAAAAGGATGAACAACACACAATGGGGAGCTCCATTGGCTCCATATTAGCTGAAGATTCAAGTATTGAGTACTCTGCTCGGCATTTAAGGCCCTTCACAAAATGGCCCCAACCAACACTCTTAGTTGGCATGTTCTCTACTCCGCTCCTACAATCCGACTCTATGACCTTTCTGCTTGTTCCACATACACACAGTCCCTCCATAACTCCAACTCTTGGAACCCCTGGTTGTCTTTAAGCCTCAGTCAAGAACTGCTTTTTACCAGAAAACTATCCCGATTGCTCTGGCTGCTAGTGCCCTCTGTCCTCTTGGATTCTCTCTCTCTCTGTCTCTCTCTCTCTGTCTCTCTGTCTCTGTCTCTCTCTCTCTGTCTCTCTCTCTCTCTGTGTTTCTCTCTGTCTCTGTCTCCATCTCTGCCTGTCTGTCTGTCTGTCTGTCTCTCTCTCTCTCTTGCCTGTCTCTGCTCACAGATGCTCACATTGTCTAGTCTGTTAGCTTGTAAGCTCATTGAGATCAGGGGTTATTTTACTTTTGATTTTTTATCCCCAGCACTAGGGTACACTATACTAAGGTACAGTGCCCTTAAGATTGTTGTTGTGGTTCAGTTGTGTCTGACTCTTCATGACCATAGCACACCAATACTGTCAATGGGATTTTCTTGGCAAAGATATTAGAGTGGTTTGCCATTTTCTCCTCCAGTGGATTAAGACAAACAGAAGTTACATGACTTGACCAGGGTCACACAGCTAATGTCTGAGGCTGAATTTGAACTCAGGTCTTCCTGACTCTCTGGTTCAGAGCTCTTTCCACTACTCTGCCTGGCTGCCTCATCTGTTAGTCACTATGCATATAGAAAAAAAAAACAACTGGCTGATGAATATCTGTTGCCTAGACCATATTCTACAGTCAAGTGATGAAACTTCAGGGAGGTTCCAGCATGGCCCAGACCTTGACCAGACATTAGAGATTTCTAGGCACCTAGGACCTGAATTCAATAGAACAAGAGTACTCTGGGTCCCATTTGCAGAACTGACCAATGTGGTTTCCAGATATTCATAGGATCATAGACCTGGAGTAGTAAGGGACCTCAGAGGGCTATCAAGGACAACCTCCTCATTTTACAGATGAAAACATTGAGGGACAGAGCAGTGAAGTGACTTACCCAGGGTTACAGAGCTAATAAGTATTTAAAGCAGGCTTTGAACTCAGTCATTCCTGCCTCCCAGTCCATTGTTGTCCATTGAAATACCTAACTTCTTCCAGCTACAAAGCTCATCTTTTGATTACAAATATTCTCTCTGGGAAACTCTGTGGCAGTGATGATCAAACCTGAGGATCTCTTGAGAACTCAACCCACAAATCCTCCCAAGGGAAATGAAGAAAGAGATGGTGGGCTAGCGAGCCTGACTAGAGAGGCACCCAAGATACTGTCAGGGACATATACGATAGGAAAAGGAGAAATTCTGGATGAGTGGGAAAAGTGAGGAAAGACAGGTGGATGTGAGCAATCAGGATGCTGAGGCTCCTATCTGTAGTGGTGGTTGGAGAGGCCACAGATAAACGAGGTATTGAAGGCTCAAAACACAGCCAATCCACAACCATCAGCAGACATTTATGAAACACCTACTCTGTGCCAAAACTTGGCAAGGCACTGAGGGCACAAAGGTCTTGGAGGAGGGAAAACTGGATTTGCATTTGACCTTGGACTACTGTACTACCTGTGTAACCTGAAGCAGGTCACTTAAAACTTCCTGTACTTCATTTTCTTCTTCTGTAGATTGAAGGTGTTGGATTAGTTAACCTCTGACCTCTCTTCAAGCTTTGATCTATGATCCCTTAGCCTGATGAAGTGACTTGTCCCATTCACAGCTCTTCAGTGAGGAGAAAGAGAAATGATGAACTTTTCTCTCATGAAAACTGATCCACTGATTGCAGCCTCATGACATGCCCAGTCCACTCCATGACAGTCACCTCAGCCTAGGCATCTAAGGCCTCAGAAGCTCAAGATGGGGCACCTCACTCCCCAGGAAATTTCAGCCTTTGCCAAACTCCAAGCAGGAGAAAAAGCCTGGCTTTCTTGATCTCTCTTAATTCTAGGGTCTTCTCTCTGTTGATTATTTCCAAAACATCCTGTATATAGCTCATCTGCATACAGTTGTTTGCATGTCTTCTTCCTCATTAGACCATAAGCTCCTTGAGAGCAGGGATGATCTTTGACCTTTCTTGTATCCCCAATATTTAGCAAAGTGTCTGACACATAGTGGATGGTTAATACATTATCAATTGACTGGCTGTTAGTCACCTTATGGATAGTCACATCTATGTACCTCTCTATGGTCAGCTGCAGTATGGGAAGCAGTGTGTGTGTGTGTGTGTGTGTGTGTGTGTGTGTGTGTGACTAGGCTTATCATCACCCCTGGTGCCTTGTGATGCCATTGATAAGCTGGCAAGCCTCCAGAGAAGGGTGTCCAAAATGGTTGTAGGCCCTGAGCTGAGGCTGTAGGAGGATTCATTGAAGCAACTTAGATGACTGAATCTTGAGAAGAGAAGACTTGGGGTTCCACATGGCTGTCTTGGGTATTTGAAAGTCTCTTTGTTCATAGGATCTTGAGCAGAAAAGAACCATGGACATGACCTGGTCTGATCCTTTTTTTCTTTTATAGGTGAGGAAAATGGGGTTCAAAGTTCCCAAGGTCCTATTTTAACCCTAAAATGTTAATTCAACCAGTTGTCCAAGGTTATCTCCAGTTCCAACAGTCATAGTTTAAATTTTATAATAACAATAACTAACATTCGTATAGCATGGTGAGGTTTGCAAAGTACTAGCTAAGTCTATAATCTCATTTGAGATTCTTCCAGGTCTAACTTTCATGGACTCATGTGTGCATGTGTGTATTTATTTAGCTTCTTAAATTTGGCAAAAGCTTTTCCAGGCCTCAAATGTACAGTTTATTCTATCTAGAATCAGACAACGTAAGTTTTTTTTTCAAATCCATTTACTGTGTCTGGGGTGATAGTCAAAACAGTGCATTTTATCTTTAAAGAACAAGCCAGTTTTATATAAAAATATATAGAAGTAGAGGGCTGGGCCCGGGGAAATTCACTGATGAATGCGTTCTGGTAGGCAATTAAGCAGGGGACAGGATAATGCAGGGGAATTCTATTTCTCTCATTGGGCACAAGATTCAGTGCTGGTCTAGTCCAATCCATCAACAGCTTCTATCCCTGCACCACATTGGACTCTTTCTTCCTCCTGGAAATTTATGAGCAAACATTGGCTGTGTACCATTGCTCTTATTTAATTTCATGGCAAACACAAGCATATCCACACTCCCTCCTGAGCTCTACCTTGTTGCAAACTACAAATCGGAAAACATATGCTTTCTCCTGGATCATTCAGCTCTGGGTATGCGTGGTTCTGGAGGGAGGGAGGAAGGGAAAGAGGGAGCAGTGTGTCTTCGCACTCCTCCCCCTGGAGTTTAGAGAGCCCTGATGCCTAGTCTTATCCTGGGATGTTATTGCCTCTTGGGGATGACCAGAGAGTGAGCTGTCCCATTCTCTTCTGTGATGTCCTTCACCTGGGGCAATGTAGGCAGTAGGCAGCATTGTCTGATTTGGAGAGAGAAAGATTTGGGTTTGGATTTTGATTCTGTCATTTGCCATCATTATGACCTCAGGTTAAGTGCCTCTATTGTGTGTGCTGTAGGAACCCATTTGTAAAATGAGGGAGATGTATTTGATCATCTCTAAGGCACATTTCTGGCTCAAAACTCAAGTATATTATGACTCTTCTCACTATTCACTCCATCCCCCCTCTTAATAGGGGCAGAAATACCTCTGGGGATTATGTGGAAATGAAGGGAAATAAGAGGGCAGAGGAGGAGGAGGAAAGAGGCTGCCTATGGACGAAGGCAAAGGGATTTTGTTCAGTCATGTGTGGATGCTGGAGGATTAAGGGAGCCTGCCAGGCAGGAGAGAGAGGTTGTAGGCCAGACTAGGGGGGTATTAGAGTAAAGGATGTAGTGGATAATCCTTTCCTTCAAGGAAAGGAAGGCACGGATTTTCCTTTTGTGATATTGGGCAAGAACCAGTGTACTGTCTTTCCATCCCCAAGCCAGAACCACCCTCCCCTTGACCAGGGAAAGGGGAGGGTGGGTTATAATCCTAAAAGGCCCAGTCAATAGGCATCTACACTGAGAAACAGCAAGAAGGTGGGTTAAGAGATCTCAGAAAGCAGGAAAAAAGGAAGTAATTGGTACCATGGGAGCCAAGTTTTCCCCATTCAGTGGACATTGACTCTTAGAAAGTGCTGCATGGAAGATCAAATGGGGTGTACCTGCAGCTGAGTTTTAGCACCTGAACTTGTCAGTCTAGAGGTGTTGTCCATTTGGAAGCCCATGAGCTCTCCAGATTGGGGCATGCCTCCAGAGTGGCTCAGGGATGGCAGGATTCAGGGGGATTGCAAATACCTTCTATGGGAGCCATTTCATTGGATTTGGTATGTTCCTTTTGTCTCTGTGATTATGAATGGAGGCCATGTGCTGTTAAACCAGGTTTTGCTGGTTGGCTCCAAATTACCATACTCATGTGGTCAGGTTCCATTGAAATGCAGCATAAAGAAGGAAGAAAGTTTTCCTGGTGGATAGGGGCTGAGCCAAGAGGCTAATTGGTTAAATTCACATGGACTACACCCACAGACCTGGAAAATGAATGCTGTCCTCCTGTACGGGAGTCTTCAGTTCTCTGACATTTCCCCTGAGAGCCTTCTGGGAATGGGTGAAGTACATAACCAGCAGGGGGAGCTTGGGATTCCAACTCCTGGGTACCTGTTGAATAGGATCAGGTGCTTGGCTAGAAGTGCCCACTGGTGATTAAAAATTGATACCCTCTTTTATTTCTGCTACAGGCTCTTTAACCATCCTCCTTCTGGAGGCAGCATGGCCCAGGGGCTGGAGAACTACAGGAATAACTGGGTTCAAGCCCCACTTCTGATACATATCAGCAATATGACCTTGGGCAAGTCACTTGCTTCTCAGTGTCCCAGGCTACATCTATGAGTATCAGTTATAGAGAAGGTGCTGACCTGCCTTGGTAGATGGAGTTTCCTCACCTGGTAGTGGTGTAGCTGTTATGGAGCCAGGTCAAATTGTCAGTCTATATTTGTTAAATTGTCAGTGTGAAGATTTACAACTCTGAAATGGTCAAATGCCACAAATCAGAGCTTGATTTATTGTTCTTTTGGTCTTTCCGACTTCAGAAAGTGATGGAAAATGGTAATAATGTGTATTAAACTTAAAAGTGTGTCATCCACAATTTTTTTTGGGGGGATGGGGAAAGCCAGTTGTTAAATATTTAGCAGCACACACTTTCCTGCCTGGCAGTTTCCTGTATTAATGACATCATGGGTACAATATGGTTTCTATCCTTATAACACCTCTGGGAATGTGTATGTAAGAAATATTCCTGTGGGATTCCAAAGGTACTCAGAAATATTCATCTGTAGCTTACCCAAAAATTGTCTGTTTCTGCAGATGCAAGCCAGTATCCCAGTCTCATTGTATTCATTGCTGGCACTGGGAGGGGGCCCAAACTCTAGAGGATCATTGCATATAGACTGTCACAAGTATATGGCTTCAGAAAATCTCTCAAGACGTGAATCCTAGTACAAAGGAAGGACCACAGCCAGGCCAATAGAATAATAGCATTACTGAAACCAAGCATTTCAAACTTGGAGAGGGCCTTAGACATCATTAAGCCCAGCCTCCTCCCTCTGCTCCCCCCCACCACTATTTTACTGATGAGAATACTAAGACCCAGAGGAAGGAAGAGAACTGTTCATGGTCACACAGTAAGCAAAGCAGTGGCCCATGTGGTGGCATGAGTGGAGGGATGCTGGGAAAGGTCTGAAATAACCCCCTTAAGCAGCATCATCCAATTCCTGAAATTCTTTCCATGAAGGATTCTTTGTGGTGAAGGCATCAGAGACTTGTAAAAATGTCTAGTTGGAAAAAATTCTACCTGCCATTAACATGTCTAGATCAATGGCCTTCTTAGTTAGGGAGGGGCCCTGGGGGACAGGACAGGTGCAGTTGGATTGCCGGAAGGGGACAGAAGACCTCTTGGCTCAAGAATGAGTTTGGTGGGATTGGGGGGAATGAAAAAGGTGCATAAGACTGAAGAACTTGGGGGGGAGAGAGAGAGAGAGAGAGAGAGAGAGAGAGAGAGAGAGAGAGAGAGGAGAGAAAAATTATAGTCTTATAGTCTTAGAGTTTTACCTGAATTATCTGATGACACTGAGAAGTTAGATGACTTACCTAGGGTCACACGGGCTGTATGTGTCATGGGCAGGACTTGAACACAGATCGATCTGCCTTAGTGCTGACGCCGACCGTCTATACATTATGCTATGCTGTCTCTCATTTGTAATCTCTCTTTATCTCTTTCTCTCTGTCTCTCTCTGTCTCTGTCTCTCTCCCTTCCCAAAAAATCTTAGTGCAGTAGTTTTTAACAGCTTAAAAGCTGCACTAAGACTTTTGGGACATCATGTGTATGTAGATATTCTTTAAAATTTGCAAAATGCTTTACATACAAAATCTCATCAAAGCTGTACTCTAGTCCTATTGGGGGTAGTTACCATAAGGACGTGGATCTCCATTTCACAGATAAAGATAACTATAGAGAGATCCACAAATTTACAGGATAGAAAAAAATATGAAGAGTGTCAATAGTGAAACCCAGGACCTGTGATGGTCACCACCAATAGCCTAAGTATGGATTTCCCTTTCCCTGTCAGGACTACCTTTCCTCACCATGTCCATGTGCCCAGGCCTGTGGGGGGAGTGCAATGACCAAATTAGCTGCCCCTACCTCCAGCTCTGGGAGCTATTGAGGTTGTGATGTATGAAATGGCCTTACCCAGGCCTGTATGACAGGGAGAACTTTTATGTCATGACAGGGGAGAAGGCACAAGCACATGGAGGGATGGCAGGAACAAGAGAGCAGTAGAGAACAAGCTGTTAGAGGGAAAAGTGAGGAGAGACTGCTGCTCCTACTGCAATCTGTGTCCCTGAGTCATGCCTGGGAGGTGTGACCAGAGAGGTTGCTGAGGTGCTCAAACTACCAGAGACTGTCATGGGATTCAGTGATGGGGCAGAGCTGCTGCACCATCCAGAACGGAACTGGTGGCCCTTATGCTCAGTCTTTTGGCCCCTCCCTTTCTCCCAAAGGAGACATGAATAGGTTTTATTTGCTTTCTTGGTGCAGACAAGGTTTATTTGCTCTCTGTATTTTGCACATTCTTTCAAAAGAAATAGATGTCTCTTAAATATCAGTGTGTGTGTGTGTGTGTGTGTGTGTGTGTGTGTGTGTGTGTGCATACGTGAGCAGATTTACTGCTGTCTCAGTGACTACAATGACTCCCACAACCTGAAAGCCAAGTGGGTTCTCCCATGTTTCTCCAGTGTTCTTTAATTTTTTTTTATTTAGGAATTTACTTTTCCCCAATTATGTGTGGAAACTATATTTAACATGTGTATAAAAGTTTGAGTTCCAAATGCTCTCCCCTCTTCCTTCCCTGCCTCATTCATTGAAAAGACAAACAATTCAATATAGGTTTTATACATGTAGTAATGCAAAGCATTTCTATATTAGTCATGTTGTGAACAAAAACATAAACTCCTACCTCCCCTAAAAAAACTGAAGAAAAATAAAGTAGAAAACAAGCTTTAATCCGTATTCATATGCCATAAATTCTTTCTCTGGGGATGGATAGCGGTTTTCATCACAAGTCCTTCCAAGTTGTCTTGTATCATTTCATTGCTGAAAACAACTAAGTCATTCACAGCTGATCATCACACAATATTACTATCACTTTGTACACAGTACATTTCACTTTGCATCAACTTATGTAAGTCTTTTCAGTTTTTCTGAGAGCATCCTGCTCATCATTTGCTGTACCACAATAGTATTCTATCACAATCACAAAACATAGTTTGATCAGTCATTCCACAATTGATGGACATCCCTTCAATTTCCAATTCTTTGCCCTGAGAAAAGATTTGCTATAAATATTTTTGCATGTGTAGGTGCTTTTCTTTTCTGTTTTTTTTATGTCTTTTGGGATACAGACCTAGCAATGGTATTGTCAGGACAAAGGGTATGCATGGTTTTATAGTCCTTTGAGTATAGTTCCAAATTGCTCTATAGAATGGTTGAATCAGTTTACAATTCCACAAACAGTGCATTAATATCTCATTTTTCCCACATCCCCTCCACCATCCATCATTTGCCTTTTCTTTCCTATTAGCCAATCTAATAGATACAAGGTAGTATCTCAGAAATGTTTTAATTTGCATTTCTCCAATCAATAGTGAGTTAGAGCATTTTTATGGCTATAGATGGCTTTAATTACTTCATTTGAAAATTGCTCATATCTTTTGATCATTTATGAATTGGGGAATGGCTCTTATTTTTATACATTTGACTCAGTTCTCTCTATGAGGGCTGTCCAAAATGCAGCCTGCCGTGCGATTTATGTGGCCTGACTGCAAGCATAGAAATGTACATAAATGCTTTAGTAAACAAAGCCAAGCTACCACAGAGCTCTCACTAAAATGGCAAATCAAAATATATTGTCTACTGTTTCAATAAAAACCTAAGGTTGGACAGCCCTGTTCTGTATGCTTGAGAAATTAGTCCTTTATCAGAGAAACTTGTTTTGAAATTTTTTTCAGTTACTATTGCTGACTATATTTCCCTCCATCCTACCCCTCATTTATTCTATTCTCTCTCTCCTTTCATCCTGTCCTTCCTCAAAAGTATTTTGCTTCTGACTATCCCCTCCCCCAATATGCCCCTCTCTTCTATGACCACCACCTTTTTTATCCACTTCTCCTCCTAATTTCTTGTAGGGTAAGATTTCTATACCCAATTGAGTATGTGTTATCTCATTTTTGGGCTGATTACGATAAGGGTAAGGTTCACTCACTTCCCATCACCTCCCCCCTCTTCCCCTCCACTGTAAATGCTTTTTCTTGCTTCTTTTATGTGAGATAACTTACCTCATTCTACCTCTCCCTTTCCCTTTCTCCCAGTACATTCCTCTCTCACCCTTTTATCTTATCTTTTTAGATATCATCCCTTAATATTCAACTCATGATTGTGCCCTCTGTCTGTACTCCTTCTATCTATCCAAATAATGAGAAAGTTCCTATGAGTTATGAGTTTCATCTCCCCATGTAGTAATGCAAACAGTTTAACCTTATTAAGTTCCTTATGATTTTCCTTTCCTGTTCACCTTTTTATGCATCTCTTGAGTCTTGTATTTGAAAGTGAAATTTTTCTATTCAACTTTGTTCTTTTCATCAAGAATGCTTGAAAGTACCCTATCTAATTCAATGTCCATTTCCCCCCAGAAGGATTATATTGGGTTTTGCTGGGTAGGTGATTCTTGGTTGTAATCCTGGCCCCATTGCCCTCTGGAATATCATTTTCAAAGCTCCCCAATTCTTTAATCTAGAAACTGTTAAATCTTGTGTTATCTGGACTGTGGCACCATAATACTTGAATTGTTTCTTTTGGCTATTTGCAATATTTTCTCTGTGACCTGGGACCTCTGGAATTTGCTTATAATATTCCTGGGAGTTTTCGCTTTAAGATCTCTTTCAAGGGGTCATTGGTTGATTCTTTCAATTTCTATTTTAGCCTCTGGTTCTAGAATATTAGGGCAATTTTCCTTGATAATTTCTTGAAAATTAATGTCTAGGCTCTTTTTTTATCATGGCTTTCGTGTAGTCCAATAGTTTTTAAATTATCTCTCCTGGATCTATTTTCCAGGTCAGTGTTTTTTCCAATGAAATATTTCACATTGTCTTCTATTTTTTCATTCTTTTGGTTTTGTTTTATTGTTTCTTGATTTCTCATAAAGTCATTAACTTCAATTTACTCAATTCTAATTTTTAAGGAACTATTTTCTTCAGTGAGATTTTGTTCCTCCTTTTCCATTTTTCCAATTCTACTTTTTAAGGAGTTTTTCTTTTCTTCAGTGGATTTTTGTACCTCTTTTTCCATTTGGCCACATTTGCTTTTTAAGGCATTCCTCTTTGGCTTTTTGGACCTCTTTTACTATTTGGTGTAGTCTGTTTTTTAAGGTGTCATTTTCTTCAGTATTTTTTCATGTCTCTTTTACCAAGCTGTTGACTTGTTTTTCATGATTTTCTTGCATTGCTCTCATTTTTCTCCTCAATTTTTCCTCTACCTCTCTGATCTCATTTTCAAAACCATTTTTGAGCTCTTCCATGGCCTGAGACCAATTTGTATTTTTCTTGGAGGCTCTGGACATAGGAACTTTGTCTTTGTTGTCTTCTGAGTATGAGTTTTGATCTTCCTTGTCACCATAGTTTCCTTCTACAGTCAGAATGTTTTTCTTGTTTGCTCATTTTCCTAGCCTATTACTTGACTTTTAACTCTGTTAAAGTGGAGCTCTGCTTCTAGGGTGGAGGGCGCATATCCCAAGCTTCAAGGATTTTATGCAGTTGTTTGCAGAGACACTTCTAGGGACCTATAATTTTTCAGTTCTTCCAAGGTGATATGATCTAAGGAGAGTTGTTTACTACTGTCCTGGACTGTGCTCTAGCCTGTGAGTGACCATAAGCACTTGTTTTTGTCCTGAAAGTGTGAGGAGGGTCCCCCGCTCCACTGCGGCCATAAGCTCTGCTGTGTTTATGCTCCTCCTTACCCTGGGACTGCCACCCAGGACTGTAACCTAGATCTGAGTATGGGCAAAACAACAGAGTCCTGCCTCAGTGCTAGTAGAAAGACCCCTATAATGTCCTTCTTACCAGTTGTTTAACCCCTCTAGTATCTGTGGGCTGAGAGTTTTGGATGCAGCTGCTGCTGCTGCTGATTCAGTAGCTCCCAAGGTCTGCTTCTGGCTTGCTGTGGCCAGGGCTGTGCTGGTGTGGCCTGCAATGGACTACGCTCCACTCTCACCCAGATGTGACAGACCTTTCTTGCTGACCCTCCAAGCTATCTTTGACATCTGTGGACTGAGAGTTCTGGAAGTAGCTGCTGCTGCCACTAATTCAGTCATTCCCAAGGCCTCTCCAGGATTGCTGGGGCCAGGGCTGTGCTGATATGGCCTGTACTGGACTGAGCTCCTCTCTCGCCTTGGTGCGATAGAACATTTTTGCTGATCTTCCAAATCGTCTTGGGCTGGAAAGTTGTTTTACTCCATCTTTTTGTGGGTCCTTCTGCTCTCGAATTTTAGAATCATTATTTAAAAAGTATTTGAAGGGTTTTGGGGGAGGGCTCAGGTGAATCCCTGACTTTTCTCTGCCATCTTGGCTGTACCCCTTTTCCAGCATTCTTAATGGAATTTGGGGTGTGCAGGCAATCTATCATTGCTTTCAGCTTCCCCCATTGATGTTCCCCCAATTTTAAAGAACTGTCTGTATCCTGGTTCCATTTATCCACTTAGCAGTCAGATTGGCTTTTAGAAAAAAATATTTCCTTCAAAGGAGTAGCAAGCATAATCATACCTCCAATAGCTGGGGTCATAGTTCCCCTCCCAGCTCATATACTAGGTAAGGAACTAGTTTTGCTAGCTTCAGTTCCTATAGAGTATAGTCCTAAATTCCAAGTCTGAAGACCCACTTGTGCTCAAAATGCCCCCCCAAACCCTGACTTCTCAGGCCTTCTCTGCTAGGATGGCTAGCTATAATATCTGCCCTGGAATCCTGGTTCCATGTTCACCAGGGCCTGAGCTCCTGGGTCTAGTGGGCATTCCATTACTTGTATCTAGAACTAAAAGAGGATGAACAGACTGATCAAAACACAACCCCAGCCTGATTTTCAGGGTCATGGGGAGAAAAGGGGAAAAGGGGGAGGTCACACTTCTCTCATCACCACCACTCTTTGTGCCGGGACCTTCTCTCTGGATGCTGTGGGGAAGAGTAAGAATATCCCAACTCATCAGTTTTTAAAGACACAACCTGTTCTAGCTACATAGGCAATGGAATGAGGCTGTTCCCCTCCATGTGGTAGGGAAACACAGAAAGTCTTCTTCCAGAAACATGGAGCCTCCATGTTAAATGACCTAGGCATTCTCAAAACCCTCATTATACCATGAGTAAACAAAGCTATGATTCTTTAAGCACACACAAATACATCACACGTGCACAGGGTGCTTTTCTTTCTAATTACTGAGATTACAACCTGGCTGGTAGAGATGAACCAAAACTGTTTTATTGATATATATTGATTGATACACATGACTCTATTATCTATCTGTCTATCTATCTATCTGTCTGTCTGTCTGTCTCTCTATCTTTCTACATGCTATCTACTTTATTAGAATCTAAGCCTTCTCACAGTTAGGGACTACTTCACTATTATAACTCTCCAGTAACAGGAAAAAGATTGAATTAATCTGAAACATCCAGAAGTTCCCTGTATATGAATAAGTTGACAATGTTCTGGTGGGGTGGAACTGGGCAAAAGTCCTTCTGACATGACAAATTTTTCTTCTCTTGTTTCCCCCAAACAGGTTGGGTGGGGGGCGGGAAGTAATGATGGCAGTGACTAAGGGACAGTCATGTCAAAAAAGACCCTTGATGCAAAGAGCAGGGAAAGAGTCACTTCACTCCCATAAAGATGTATACCATAGAGGAAGATGTTCTTTTTAAGCAAAACACTCATTTCCAATGACTGCTACATGTATATTCTATTTAGAAATAAAGCATATATACATGTATATATGTGTACATTTTTCCATATATATGTGTATGTATAAATACATACATCTGTCTATCAAGCCTATCATCTATCTATCTATCTGTCTATCTGTCATCTGGCTATCAATCTACATGCTGTCTCCTTGATTGGAATCTAAGCCCTCTGAAAGTCAGGGACTGTTTCACTTTTGTCTCTGTATCCCCATAAGCTACCACAGACACTGGCATGTAGTAAATACTTAATAAATGCTTGTTGATTCATTGAGCAATTTTCAGGGAATATTCCTGATAGAGGAATTAGCCCGATACAGAGTTATGTTATAATAATGATGGAGAAGTTCCATTATCCTGACATTCCCTGGATTCCTCTTTCTCCTAAAGCAGACTAGGTAACAATTTCCTTTTTCTAATTCCATATTTTACTATTTAATATTTTTTAGTTTTCAGCATTGATTTCCACAAGATTTTGAGTTACAAATTTTCTCCCCATTTCTACCCCCCCCCCACTGTAAGATGGCGTATATTCTGATTGCCCCACACTCCAGTCAGCCCTCCCTTCTGTCACCCCACTTCCTCCATCCCCTTTCCCCTTATTTTCTTGTAGGGCAAGATAGATTTCTGTGCCCCATTCCACATATACCTTATTTTTCAGTTGCATGCAAAAACAACTTCTTTTGATCATCTGCTTTTTAAACTTTGAGTTTCAAATTCTCTCCCCTCTTTCCTCCCCACCCACCCTCCCTAGGAAGGCAAGCAATTCAACTTAGGCCACACATGTATCATTATGTAAAATACTTCCACAATACTCAGGCTGTGAAAGACTAACTATATTTCGCTCCATCCTATCTTATCCCCCCTTATTCAATTTTCTCCCTTGACCCTGTTCCTTTTCAAAAGTGTTTGCTTTTGATTACCTCCTCCCCCTATCTGCCCTCTCTTTTTATTGTCCCCCCTTTGTGATCTCCTTCCCCCAACTTTCCTGTGGGGTAAGATACCCAGTTGAGTGTGTATGTTATTCCTGCCTCAAATTAAATCTGATGAGAGCAAGATTCACTCATTCCCCATCACCTGCCCCCTCTTCCCTTCCTACAGAACTGCTTTTTCTTGCCACTTTTATGTGGGATAATTCGCCCCATTCTATCTCTCCCTTTCTCCCTCTCAATATATTCCTCTCTCATCCCTTAATTTGATTTTATTTTTTTAGATATCATCCCTTCATATTCAATTCACCCTGTGCTCTCTGTCTATGTACACACACACACACACACATATATGTATGCATACATATACATACATATATATATATCGAGATATATATATATATATATATTCCCTTCAACTACCCTAATACTGAGAAAGATCTCATGAATTACACACATCAGCTTTCCATGTAGGAATGTAAACAAAACAGTTCAACTTTAGTAAGTCCTTTATGATTTCTCTTTCTAGTTTACCTTTACATGCTTCTCTTGATTCTTGTGTTTGAAAGTCAAATTTTCTATTCAGCTCTGATTTTTTCACTGAGAAAGCTTGAAAGTCCTCTGTTTTATTGAAAGTCCAAATTTTGCCTTGGAGTATGATACTTGGTTTTCCTGGGTGGGTGATTCTTGATTTTAATCCTAACTCCTTTGACCTCCGGAATGTTGTATTCCAAGCCCCATCGATCCCTTAATGTAGAAGTTGCTAGCTCTTGTGTTATCCTGATTGTGTTTCCACAATACTCAAATTGTTTCTTTCTGGCTGCTTGCAGTATTTTCTCCTTGACCTGGAAACTCTGGAATTTGGTGACAATATTCCTAGGAGTTTTCTTTTTGGAATCTTTTTCAGGAGGCAATCAGTTGATTCTTTCAATTTCTATTTGACCTTCTGTTTCTAGAATATCAAGGCACCTTTCCCTAATAATTTCTTGAAAGATGATGTCTAGGTTCTTTTTTTGATCATGGCTTTCAGGTAGTCCAATGATTTTTAAATTATCTCTCCTGGATCTATTCTCCAGGTCAGTGGTTTTTCCAATGAGATATTTCACATTGTCTTCTATTTTTTCATTCCTTTGGTTCCGTTTTATAATATCTTGATTTCTCATAAAGTCACTAGCTTCTACTTCCTCCAATCTGATTATTAAGGTAGCATTTTCTTTAGTGGTCTTTTGGACCTCCTTCTCCATTTGGCTAATTCTGCCTTTCAAGGCATTCTTCTCCTCATTGGCTTTTTGGAGTTCTTTTGTCATTTGAGTTAGTCTATTTTTTAAGGTGTTATTTTCTTGAGTATTTTTGGGGGTCTCCTTTAGCAGGTCATTGACTTGTTTTTTTGTGATTTTCTCACATCACTCTCATTTCTTTCCCCAATTTCTCCTCTACTTCTCTTACTTGCTTTTCCAAATCCTTTTGGAGCTCTTCCATGGTCTGAGACCGATTCATATTTTTCTTCGAGGCTTTTGGTGTAGGCTCTTTGACTTCTTCTGGCTGTATGTTTTGATCTTCTTTGTCACCAAAAAGGAAGATGCTAAAATCTAAGTCTGAATCTGAGTCTGTTTTCACTGCCTGTTTATGTTCCCAGTCAACTACTTGGCCCTTGAGCTTTTTGTCAGGGTATGACTGCTTGTAGACCAGTGAGTACTTTGTCCCAAGCTTTAGGGACTGTCCTGCTGTTTTTAGAGCTACTTCTACACAGCAAGCTCTGCCACACCAGCACTCCTCCTCCCCCAAGAACCACCAACCAGGACTGCAACCCAGATCCAAGCAGGGCAAAGCAGGCTCTGCACTTCTGCTCTGATCCACTGCTTAATTCCTCCCAGCGGGTGTGCCTGGGGCCAGAAGCAACTGCAGCTGGAGGTCTGGAAGCAGCCGCAGAGCTGCACCACATCTGCTGCCCCTAGTGCTGGGGCTGACCGTGAACTCCTCTCACTCTGGTCCAGCAGGCTTTCCACTAACCTGCTCTGTTGTCTTCGGCGTTTGTGGGTTGAGAAGTCTGGTAACTGCCACAGCTCAATGATTCAGGGCCCTATGGCCTGTTTCCCCTGGCTCCTATCTGGTTGGTCCTGGCACAGCCCACACTGGGCTGTGCTCAACTGTGCTCTCAGCTCCATTTGATAGACCCCTCCCGGCAACCATCCAGGTTGTTCTGGGCTGGAGCCCTGCTTCCCTCTGCTATTTTGTGGGTTCTGCAGCTCTAGAAATTGTTCAAAGCCATTTTTTACAGGAGTTTGGAGGGACTTGGGGGAGAGCTTAAGCAAGTCTCTGCTTTCCAGCCTCCATCTTGGCTCCGCCCCCCAGGTAACAATTTCTTGACTTGCATTATAGGCAACTTTGCACTTCAAAAGGTGGAGGAGCCAGAAAAGGGGGGAAATCTACTCCTAACAAAATTCTTACTAACAGTCAGCATCTAGTGGCTGGGGTGGACAGGATGAGGATCATGGGAAGAGACGGGCACTTCATATTAGCATCTATCCCAGAGAAGCCAGACAATCTCATCTGGCTCCTGGATGTGGGGAGAGTAGATTTTAAATTGTTCAAAACAAAGGTAGGTAGGGTTCCATGAACTAATATTGTATAGCTGGAATTAGTCCTTGAAAGATAGGTAACTCGCTGATGGAATTTGGATATATAAAAAAGAAAAAAAATGATAACAAAGGAAGGATGTTGTTTAAAACAAACAAACAAGCAACATGAATGCCTGGTGAACTCATTCATTCATCTGGACTTTAAGGAGTCCAACTTGAAGCCAGGGAAGGTGATGATAGAAGAACATGACATGTTCTTCTGAGAAATGTATCAGCAACTGCTAGAGCTCAGAACAAATTGGGACTGTCAAGGAAAGCTAACAAAAAGCTCTTCACCTTTAGTGAATATTTGTGAAAGAGGAAGTTTGAAAAATGTAGAGGATGACTGCTTAGGGGAGATGAGAGAATGGAAACTGAGAATAGATAGAAGTCAGAGGGAATCAGTGGGTTTTTTCCCTTTGTTTTCTCTGTCAAAGGAAAACAATCTTTGGGTTGGAAAGGGCAGAGCAAAACTAGGCAATAGGGAGTTGATACTAAAGGTTTTTTTGAAGTTGCCTTTGATGAGTTTGAGACCCCTGGCCCAAATGAGCTATGTTCTAGCTTTCTGAAACAAGGTAAAGCAAATGCCCTGACCAATGGGAAAGCCAAGCCATTCATTTTTATTTATGAAAGATAATGGAGAAGGGAAAGAGGCTGCAGGGTTAGAGGAGGACAGATGTCTCCTTTTAATGAAGAGAATGGAGTCTACACACTATGGGCAGGGGAGCTCAACTCCTTGATTCCAAGCAAAATTCAAAAACACTTTCTTTAAAGGGCAGGTAAATGGATTTTGCTCCATTGGGTCTCTCATCAAGCTTCCTAGAAACTTGTTTATCCTCCCACTGCTTCTTGCTGTTTTATGAGGTGACACTGTTCATTACACTCCACCATCCTTCTCAGTAAGATTTTGCAAATGAGTTAATATTTAAAACCGGTCCCCACTCAGCTGCCATAGCTCTCTGCTTGGCAGGCAAGTAGATCAACTCTTTGCTGACTTAGGTGGTCTGAAGCTCTTTTGGTCTCCTCATTAGAACAATTTATTTACAGCAGTTAAACTTCTGTTTGAAATTGTTATAATTGTGGTCCATAGCTTTTTCTCCATTCATTTCCCATTTTTAATTGCCAGTGACTTATTTAAATAGGTCAAGATGGAATTATTTTAATTGCTCAACTTATATTTTTTCTCAAGCTTATTCTTCTCTGGTTTTTTTCAAAAACTGATTTTGATATTAGCTCTAAAAAACTTAGTCTGACTACACAAAAACAGTTGAATTATGGACATCAACAAATGACTATTTCAGGCTGTTAAAATACAATGAAATTCAAGTGTACATTTCTTTTTGACATTTAAAGTGACATCCTTAACATTCTTGAAGAATGCACCCATTATATAGACATAAATATACATAGGTTGGGGGGAGGAGAGATGACAGAGGGGGGTAGACAAGGAGGGGAGAGAGAGAGAGAGAGAGAGAGAGAGAGAGAGAGAGAGAGAGAGAAAGAGAGAGACAGAGAGATATGTGAGGCTTACGTGTGGTGGTCAATCAGTCTTTGGTCTTTCTCATTCCTTAGCATTATTTTTCCAACATATTGTTGTGCAGACACCATCAAAGACCACCATGTCATCGATTTTACCAATGATCATAACATACTCTAGGATTCGGTGACACCAGATCTTGCTTTTCCTTACACACACCACTTCATCTCTAACTTCGTTCCTTTGCACTGGCCATCTCCCATGCCTGGATTTGCTTCCCTTGCTCCCTTCACGACTTAGCAAGAAGCCTTTTCTGCTCCTCTCCACACTCCTCAAGTCTTCTCTCTTAGATGACATTCCATTTACCCTGTATAGATTTTGTATGTCCCAGTTTTTTGCCTGTTGTCTCCTCCATTAGAATGGGAGCTCTTTAAGTGCAGGGAGAGTTTGGTTTGGTTGTGATTTTTTTGTCTTGTGTCCCCAGCCCTTGTTGTAGTGCTTCGTACAGTGTTGAATAACTTATTAAATGTTTATTAAATGCAGAATAGATGATTAATCAATGCCTGCTGCTGATGATACATATTGGCTTAATTTCCATGGTTCAATCAAATTCTTCACAGTATTTCTCTACTTCTTCATCCTCTGTAACAGATGCTGGTGTGTAACTTGCAATTATTTTGATGATATGTAATTAGTTAGATATAGTCACTGATTTCCATGCATATCTCTGTCTCTGTCTGTCTGTCTGTCTCTCTCTGTCTCTTTCTCACTCTGTTTCTTTCTGTCTCCATCTCTGTCTTTCTCTTTCACTCTCTGTCTCTTTCTATGTGTCTCTGTGTGTGTTTCCGTCTTTCTCTTTTGCTCTCTGTCTCTGTGTGTCTCTGTCTATCTCTCTGTGTCTCTGTTTTTCTGTCTCTCTCCTTCTGGCTCACTGTTCCAGTGCTTGGATTCTGGTCCACTTTTGCTGTTTTACAGAAGACCCACAGGATGTGAATGAATCTCTTCAATTAATCCCAACCCATTCCCTGTAAAGTGTCACCTCACTTCATGTAATGGACTCCATTCCTTTCAAATAAATTAGTCAGGTTGTTCAATGTCTTGGACTGATTGATCAATTGACTCACCCTTGTGTATGCTTAATTATTCATTACTAGCATTACCTGTTGGTTTATGTATATTCCAAGTGGCTGCCATTTGTCTGCTTTTATTGTGACTTCTACTCAAACTCTTTCCTGGTTATCCAGTGAAATTTCAACTTGATGTCTCCTTTCAGCTTCTAGTCCTAGAATCACTGAATCCGAGCATTAGAAGGGCCTCCAGTGGCCATCAAGTCTACCTCATGATGGCATGCAATGAAAGGCCTCTGATGTCTGATTTGGAGTATGCACAGACATCCTATAATTGGTTTTGATCCACTAACCATGTGGTGAAGAGATGTATTTCTAGTTAACTATGGTGTAATTGGGACACTATTCACTGATGGTTAACAGTATGGGAGAGGCATTGGAATGGAGGCTCAAGCTGACAGAATTAAGAAAGAATCCCTTCATCTCTTAAGAGGTACCCTAGAATCCTGAGTGGGGAGATGTAGCCGGTTTAGTTCTGTACACATGATCAGTCAGTGTGTATATGTATTGAGAGAATAAGGCCGGATCCTTACTACATATGTGTATGAAAGTACACATGTGTACATGAGGTACATGATGTATGTGTGTATGTGCTTACATGTATGGGATTATATAATCATGTAGATTTAGAACTGGTTAAATGGCTGGACCGAAGGGGTAGTTATTAATGCTTCAACAATAACATAGAAGGGATCCTCAGATGGAAGGTCCCTGGGCTCTGGTTTTTTTTGGGGGGGGGCTCTGTTCTTAATCCAATGCATAAATATTTTCATTTTTAAAGGCCTAAGTAAAGCAAAGAGAGCATGCGTCCTTAATCTGCAGATGATTTTCTGAGATACATAACTAACCAACTAGATGACAGGCTGAGTATTCCAAAAGAGACTGACAGGCAAGAACATTAGGTCACATCTAAGAAAATGAAATTTAATAGGGATAAATTAGTCTTACACATGAGAGAGACAAAAATAGTCAACTTCTGAGGTATAATGAGCAGAAAAATACCACTAGGCAATAGTTTGAGAAGTTTAGTGAGTTCTAAATCCAATGTAAGTCAGCAGTGCTGGTAAAAAAAAAAGCCTCAGTTCTAATCTTAGGCTTCTTCAAGAGAGGCCATAGTGAGCATGTCTGTAGTGTTGTATTCAGTTCTCAGTGATACATTTTCAGAAGATAGAAGACATGGTCTCCTCGAATACACTAATCACTCTCTTCACCCAATGTGCAGATTCTTCCCCGTAACACAGAATTCAACCCATCCCTTCCTGCCCAACCTGTGGGAGCCTTGTCCATGTGTTCTCATGGATCTCCCACTGGAAGTCTACCCAATGTCCTTCTCCCTTTTTGCTTGCTCCTCACACAACTCTGGCTGTCCATCTGTCATCCCTGACCCCAGTCATCTTTTCTCCCTACTGTAACTTCCCTCTTGACACCTTTCTTTTCTGTTTTTCCTTTGAAAATCCTCATTAGTTATATGGGGCACCACACACGCATCCATTATCTCCTTTAGTTTTCTGGAGGCTGTTTTGGTCTATGTTTCTGCCATGAAGCAACATTGGTGGAATATGGATGTTAAAAAGTTGGTGCTTTGGCCCAGCTTTGGTATTATTTACAGGAACTTAATTCCAAGGAAAACACTTTCCTGGGGTGGGGGTGATGTGGTGAGTACAACACAGCATCCTCCTCAGGGACTGGCTTTGGCCCTTAGCCACACACAGGCTGTAAACCCTTTAATCTCCCTCACCCTTGGGGCAATAAGCAAGCTGAATCCTTGTGTGGAGTGATGCTGGGCACAGTCATCATGGGCTGCGTCCTGTTACTTATACTCAGCAGACACTCATTCTGTTCTCTGTTCTGCTTTGTACATAATTAGTTAGAAGTGGTATCCTTAGCTTCCTCAAGTCATTATCTTTTCATATAGACATATTCAGTTCATTACTAGACTAACCTATTGATTTAAGGATGTTCCAACACAGAACAAAGAGGGGAGGCAGGCATATACTCATATCGACATCCACATATACCCTTCCACACCCACACTAACTTCACATTCACATACCCACCCACAACACATTCTTATACAGATACATACACATAGAGATGGTTCCCTGTCCTTCATTGTCCAACAGAGTATTGTACCCCCTGGACAAAAACATCACATGGAGTTAGCAGAAGTCATGTGGCATAGGACAGGGCACCTTGGATCCTGAATCTCGAGTACCACAAGGGTCCAGGATGAGTTAAGACTGCTCACATGACAATCCTCTAATGACGTTATTCTCAACGTGGGCAATAAATGAGGGGGCAGCTCCTTAATAGTTACTCTGGCAAGAAACGTACAACACAGACATGTCAGACAGCCATAGCCTGGAGTCAGGCTTCCTAGGGCCCAAGGGGAGCTATGTGAGTAATGTTGGCATGGTGTCATAGGCAAGGGATGCCTTTGGAATCAGGAAGCCTTGATTCAAATCAAACCTTTGACGCTTACACTGTGTGACCATGGGCATATCACTTAAATGTCTTGTGCCTCAGTTTTTTTTATCTGTAAAATGAAGGGATTGGACTTTATGGCCTTTATGTCTCTTCCAATTCCAAGGCTCTGATCCTACCATGGGGTTCAAGTTCTTATAGACCAGAGCTGAATCTCCTTTAAATGGCCAAGCCCCTATAGTCAGGGAGATGATTGTTCCTTTGCCCAAATCTTGCAGTAGTCTGATCTCAGATCAAAGAGCCCCTGGAGAGTATTGGGCTCCATTCTCCTCAGCAGCCCTGGGGAACGCCTTAGTGGTCATTCAATGTCTGGTGTGATCAACCACTCAGAGTCTGAGGGGTCAGCAACATAAGACTTTAGTTAAAAAGTCATTCCAATGGCCTTGGGTGGAAACAATTCCAAAGTGAATAAATGCTACTAGCAAGGAGGTTAAAAGCAATGAGCAAAGAACTTTCCTGGGGCCTGGAGAGCTCCCTAGGAGAATCACAGAGTTGACTAGTGATGAAGAAACACTACTCCCAAAGGGCTTTCAGCTAGATCCCAGGTCAATCCATTGGGGGCAAAGCTCATGCAAGCCACTCCAGGTCCTTCGTTCCCAAAACTTGATTTGCATTGTGGGAATGTGCATGCATGCATGCGTGCATGTGTGTGAATGTGAGGGTATGTGGGTGTGTGTGTATGAGTATGTATGAATGTGTGTTTGTGTGTGGCCAATTCAAGCCTTCCCATTTTCACCAGTGGCAGGACTCACAACACCAAGCCCACTTTTCTGGGACTGAAGGCTGAATGTGGTCTTGCAGCAATGTCACCTTAAGTCAGATCCAGGCCATTAGGGTGATTCTGTGGTATTGCCAGAGTTAGAGCTCAGTGGGTACTGGTGGGGGCTGAGAAGCAATTATTAATTCAGGAGCTGAAGGTTGTGACATGTGCCATCGAAAAGATAATTTCCCTTAGATTTAATCATCACCGTTAATTCTTGGATTTGATTTTAATTTCAGACCTTGGTGTCATGAAGTATTAATTATCTCCATTACCGAAGGAGAATATTCCTGCAAACACGCACAGGTTTGATTGGCAGGAATTCTTATTAATTTACAAGGATGAACTCAATTAGCAAAGCTCGTTCTCAGCACCGTCTTCCCTCGATCCCTGGCCTTAGCATTGTCCTGGCAATGTTCCCCTTGTTGCATCCGGGGGCCATGGGGGCCCATTGAGACAGAATGAAGATTGACAAAAGTTTCACTGTCAGATTGCTAGGATGTTGTTTTTGAAAGAGAAGGAACACCTCTGGGGCTCATTAAGGTTTTATAGGAAAGGAAGGAGAAATTTTCCTTTTTTACTCTCTCTCTCTCTCTCTCTCTTTTGTCACTGACTCTCTGTCTCTCTGTCTCTTTCTCTGTCTCTCTGTCTCTCTCTGTCTCTGTCTCTGTCTCTGTCTGTGTGTGTGTGTGTGTGTGTGTGTGTGTGTGTGTGTGTATGTGTGTGTGTGTGTGTGTGTGTCTGTCTGTCTCTGGTTCTTCTACCCACCCACACTTATGCTAAAGCTAATTCTTGGGCTAGAAACAGTGCTGCTTACTGTCAAGGCATTTCTATGACACAGCTCTGAGACACAGGGATCTCAGGTGCCCAGACTCTCTTTGACATGGGCCTGGTTTCCTGACAGGGCCCCCAGCAGGGAGCATGGCAAACCAAAGGTCAGTCAGCATGAGCTGATGCTGTCCTTTCCAAGGGCCTTAGGCCTTACAGAAACCAGACTTGACTCCTCCAGTCCCCCAGAATACACAATACTTTACCCCAACCAGCAAGCAAGTTCTTCATATTAAATAAACATTGAGGAGCTCAAAAGGCAGTCATTCCCCATTCCCAATGCGGGCATTGGAGACTCTCCCTCAGCAGAGTTGTTCAGGCTATCATGAGCTGACTCTCCTCCCTATAGAACACAGCTTTGCCAAATGCTATGGCAGGGTAGGATGCTCTGGGTGCACATGGGAAGAAACAGCTATTCCCAGACCCAAGGACCAACAACAGGCCATTATAGTAATTCAGTCCTTGTTTCAGGATCAGCAGGATACATTATACCTGAATTGAGCCAAACAAACCACCTCACTTAGCCATCCAGCATAGATGAGGAGCTCCCTCTGTGCTGGGTATAGGGCTAAGCTTAGCCACACAGGGACCACCTCTGTTGGAACAGCCTATTGATTGGCTGAGACAGGTGTCAGTTATCATTAAAGTGCCCAGCATGCCTGCTATTAAAACACTTGCTTTTGATGTTGGTTCCAGTGCAGCCACAAACACATGACCCTATGCCATTGGTGAACCAAAGAAAATCCACATAGACTTTGCCTGGAGCAAAGGATGGGCTTAGAGTTGCTTCAAGGCCTTGAGGAGGATTTAGTCGATAACATTTTTTCTATGAACAGTTAGCCTCCCCACACCCCCCAATAATGTTATGCTTAGATTCCTGGAGGCATCAGCCATCTGGAACACAACTGCACAAAATCAAAACATCTCCAGGTAGCAAGGAAATGACTTTCATGAAGCTCATACACTTTTCTCTGTGGGGATGATGTGGAACTACCCTGAATCACTCAAGTCAGAATGGATTAAAATTACAATTATGCCTTAAACAAACATGAAATCATATTCATTAGACTCTTGCCCAATGAAGCAGAGAAAAGATTCTTCAATTTTAGGGAGACTTTGACCCCAAATTGCAGAACCATGACCCATTCCAATGTTCGATGCGTGAGCCCCTGTGTTGTGGACCATTGCTTGCTATGGGGGTAGCTCCCATCTGATAACACAGAGAAGTGGACATGCCACCTCAGTATTGGGAGGGAAGGATTTAGTGTTATAGACCATTAACTTTCTGCCCTGCTCTAGCCTTTGGACATTCCTTGAAGGCAACCAGAGAGTGCAGCATCTTATCTCTCCCTTGTAGATAGGGAAAGCCAAATCCAAAGTGAGAACAGAAGGTCCTCTCACTCTTGTTTCAGTGAGCAGGGCTGAGTACCTTTTGGCTATGGGTACAAAGGAGATTTTTCTGGGATGAGGGGTCAGACAGATGCATGTTATCCCTCAGGAATAATGCCTACTTCTTGGTGGAAGACTATGAGCCAAGAAGTCCATCTGCTTTTTGAAGAGGACCAATGACATCATGGAGTGACGTCTTCACTTGTGTGTGATTTGGATTTATGAGAGACAGAGTTCTACAAAGTCTTCAGCCCTGCTCACTCCTCCAGAGTCAGTGGCAAGAAGAAAGTCAGAATGACTGGTGATGGCTTAGGATGCACTTGATGACACTGGCATCTTCAATGTCTGACCAAGCTCTAAGCAATCCACAGTGCCTGCTTTCAGCTGCCTTCATGACTATTGGAACGTATTTTTCTCATCGCCCATTCTGCTGGGGAAAGTCTTCACATTCTTGGGGTAGACATTCCACTAATTCACAGATGGGTTTGAAGCCTCTTGGTTATCCTCATCTTGGGTTTATCCCATCTGCCAACACAGTTTTACTGGGGTGAGGGTGCTGTGCATGCTACAGCTTCTTGGAGCTGCAGATGAGAGTTGGGTGAAGGTGGATACCAAAGGTTGGATGAACAGCCCTGAAAAAGACATGTTAAGTTTTCACAGCAGAGGTGCTAGTCCTCTTAGAACATCCATCTGGAACCCAGAATAAAGAAGCAATGAGCCCACAGGCTCTGGTTTGCTCTCTCACAAGAGAGGGAGCTGCAGATGGCTGAGTCCTCAGGAAGAAGACTCTCTCTTAGGCTGATGGCTAATATTGCCTTGCTCTGAACTCTCTCAATACTTCTTTGTCTGGCACTTAATCATGTTCTAAATAATAAAGATATTTCATTCTCCTTGGTATCATAAGACTGTGAGCTTCTTGGGGAAGGTACATGATTTAATCCTTCAGTCCTAGGACTCGAGAGGCAGCAGACCCTCTATAATTAAAACAACCACAACAACAACCCAAAAGCAAAACCAAAATTCTCAACCTGTGTTTTTGTCTTCTCCCCTTCCTGGACTGTGTAGTACAAGGTGTGACCTGGGGCCACCTCCTAGTGCTGCTGGTAAAACTGTTCATTTGTAACTTGGATAAGTTACATCTCTGGATTTCATCAGCTCCACTGTAAAATGAGGGCTTTGGATGAAATGCCTTTCGATGGCCCTTCAGCTTGAAAACTGACTGTGGCAGTGACAAAATTTCCTTCACATTTAATTCTCTGATCTCCCTGGAACCCGGGCTTCCTCAGGGATGACAATGACAGAGCCTTCAGGGCTTGTCTCTATCTGCTCATAGCCATATGAGCAGATACACTCAAAGATCTTTTCACCAAGCATTGATTAGTTTCAAAAACACAAGGAATTGCTGGGGGAGGGGGAAGGAGGCACAATGAGACTGTCTTGTCACCGTAACTTCCTCTATCTGGCTACTCCTGGCGTGATCTCCACTTAGACTACTGGTTGGCAGCCACTCAATGACTTCACCAACTAGGCACTGAATCACAGAATGAGAGAGTTGGAAGGAATATCGATAGCCAATGGGTACAAACTATGTACAAAAAGTGTCCCCACCACAACATACTCAAGAAGTAATCATCTGGCTTTTGACTGAAGGCCTCCAATGAGTGAGAAGACAGCAGCACCCAAGAAAGTGTGTTTCACTCTAGGGCAGCTTTCAATCTGCATCTTTTCACTCTTCTTCCATTGTTCCTGATTTGTCCTTCTGGAGCCAAGCAAAAGATGACTAGCCCTTCCTCTACAATCCTTCAACTACTCTACTGGAAGAAAATTATCAGCCTCTCCCTTCTGATGAGTCTTTCAAAAAGTAATTTTATTTAACTTTTCAATTGACAAGCATTCTTTTCTCTCCCTTCCACTGGACCTTATTTAAAAAGAAAGAAAACCCTAGCAGGCAGCAGTATGTTAATTATTGAGATGTGAGTTAAGGCAGGCTATCCCTGTCTATTGGGATTCATTCCGATGCAGAGTTGCCATCAGATTGCTGGGTGTGGCTGGAAGAAGGGAGATGTGGAGGGTGAGGCAATCACTGCAGAGAATGCCTGGAGCCCGGTGGCATGGCTGCTTAGGCAAGCAAGCACAAGAGAGGGTCAGTACTGGGGGATTGTGTTGTTGTTGTTGTTGGTGGTGGTGATGGTTTTTATCTGAACCCAAATGGAAGATGTTTCATTTTTTCCTATTGATTTTCAGCTTATCTGATTTAACCAGGTGCTACAGATGTCAAGCTCTTTTTGAATCTTGACTCTAATCTGTCAACTGTCCCTCCTCATTTTATTTCTTCTGAAAATTTCATGAAATCCATGCCTTCATTTAAGTCCCAGATTATTCTGTCCAATTCAACATACCCTATCACATATGAGGAATTAGAATAGGCTCTAGAAATACAAAGGGAAAAACAAAAACAAATTGTGCTTGTCCTCACGGAGATTATATTCTAGGGGCAGTGGAAGCACTGTGTAAGTGGGGAAGAAAAGGTCAGCACAAGATACTATGGAAATGCCCTAGACTAAGGGTATCAACAAAGACATCCCATGGGAGGGGGTCCATGCCCTGAGCATTGGAGAAGGTTGAGAATGCTAAGAACTTTGTCTAGGTGAGGACAAAGTGCATTCAAGGCAAGGAGCATAGCCTGAGTGCAGACATGGAGGTGGCAGATGGGAAGTCAAATGCAAGGATCAGTCAATGGGCCAGTTTTACTGGAAGATAGTGCATGAAGAAAAACAATGGGCAATGTACCTGAAAAGGCAAGGCTGGAGGGGCCTTTGATGATGATCTAAAGAGGTTGTATTTGGTTCTAGAAGCAATAGGGAACTCTTGAAATTCCTTGATCAGAGGATATAATGGTCAGACTTGTTCTTGAGGAATTTTACTTTGGAAAATGTGTGGAGGAGATAAGCAGAAGGGAGAGGCCAAAGCCAGACTCTTTCTGACTCTTGTGATCATCTCTGCCATTTCTTTATGCCCACAATCAGTTTCTTAACACATTGTAAAATTTTGTTAGGAATTAAAGACAAACTTACTGGTCCTTAGCTTGTAGATTCTATTCTCTTCATGCCCAGAACTGTGCTAGGCACTTTACAAATGTTTTTGTCCTTCATTTTGAAGAGGACTAATATCATCATGGGGTGATGTCTTGACTTGCTCGTGAATTGAATTTAAGTGAGGCAGAGTTGCGCAAAGTCATCAGCCTCACTCTTCCAGAGCCTTTGATGTCCAGTTGCAGGGCAAAAGTCAAGATGACTGGTGATGGTCTGGGACACAGTGGATGACCTTGGTGTCTTTGATGTCTGACCAAGCTTTAAGCGCTCCACAGAGCCCATTTTAGTCTCCGTCATGGCCTTTGGAACAAATTGTTCTCATCTTCCTATTCTACTGGGGAAAGTCTTCACATAGTTGGAGTAGTCATTCCCCTAACTCACCAACAGGTTTGAGGTCCGGGGTTACCTTCAATCTGGTTTAGCCCATCTGCTGAGAAAGTTTACTGGGTTATGACCACCGCACATGCTATAACTTTTTGGAGCCATAGGTGAGTGTATTAACAATCTGGCTAGCAGCTTCTGTGGGGGCATAAGATCCCTCCCCCCTCCACAGCCAGCACCCAGGAGGCTGCCGGCACCCAGGAGGCTGCTGGGATGCCGGGAAAGCACAGGTTCTTTTTGTCTGCTTAAACAAGGAAAGCACAGTGAAGGGTTGACCAGCTTACTTTAATCCAGAATTCAGTTAGCATACAGACAACATTCATTTAGTTCAGGGGAAAAATGCCAGCATTCAGTTAGCATTCAGTTAGTTCAGGGGAGCAAAGAGACAAGCATCAAGAGACATACCAAATACAGATTCATTCACGTACTTCAGGGGAAAAAACCAGCACCCTGAAGTTCAAAACATTCATTTAGTTCAGGGGAAAACAAACCAGCATCCCGAACCTCAAAACCAAAATACAAACAAATTACAAATATCAACAGACAGACCCAATACAATTCATAGTTACCAACATCTGGGCTCAGCCCGAGAGCAAGGGCTGGCCCAGAGTCACGCTCACCACTGCTCCCACGCCAACCGGAAAAGGAAAGAGAGCTCTTCAAGCTGTCCTCTCCCCTCTTATAGAGTTTTTGACATCATCAAGCACCGCTTGAATCACCAGGGCCCATTGGTTCTTGAGCTGGCCCCTCCCCCTAGCGTAGACTAGGTTAACACCCAATAGGGTGTGGCTCTGGAGTCAACACCTCCCCTCAGCCAGCCTCATGACTCATCACACAGGAAGTTCTCTGTTCCCAGGCATGGTCGCTGGGCTTCCTGCCTGGAAGAGAAGCCCCAGCACCCAGCGAGGCTCAATGAGGTAAGCTGAATCACTCAAAGAAAACAAAGGCCATTCTGGCCACAGTGAGTGTTGGGTAAATCAGGTGGACACCAAAGGTGGATAAGCAGCCCTGAGAAGGGCTTGGCAAGCCCTCCCAGCAGATGGGCTAGTCCTCCTGAACACCCCATATGCCACAAATTTACAAATATTATCTCATTTGAACCTGACAATAACTCTATGAGATAGGGGCTGGTTTTAACCCCATTTTACAGTTGAAGAAATTGAGACAGAAGTTAAGTGACTTGCCCAAGGTCACACAGCAAGTAAGTGTCTGAGGCCTCATTTAAACTCAGGCCTTCCTGAATCCAGACCCAGTCCTCTACCCACTATGCCACATAGCTTCAATAAGCCCTTCTCCATTCTTTTGGTACCTCTCCATCTGACCACAGTCTTCCCAAGACCACCAACAATGACCCATCAATGATTTGCACCAGGCCTTTCAGTCCCTGAAGATGTTATTTATCTAGGATAGAAGCCTAGACCTCATGCAGGGTGACTTGGGGCTCTTTTTTTTCCCCTGGCTACCTAGAAGATTAAATCCATCCTGTCCTTACCCTTCCCAGCTCATGGTGGGTGCATAATGTGGGACATCTCCAATCTGTTCATTCCTCTGTTCTAGGCTTTTTAGAGGGATCATTCTAGGGTGGGGATAGCTCCTGTTTCTGGGATCCTCTAAGAAGTATAAATTAGGAATGGAGAAGGGACTGAGCCCTTCAATTACTCAGGGCCCTGTTGGATAAATACAATGCAGAAATCAAATAGCCCAGCAAGGCATTCAATGGTAACAGCTGGGGAAGTGGGACATAGACTGAGTCCAGATCTTGCTGCAGACATTTACAAGATGCATGACTGAGGAAACATCTTAACTGGCTACCTCAGTTTCTTCCTCTGTCAAATGAAGATGTTTAGTTATAGCACGTACCTCCTCGGGCTATTATGAAGATCAAATGTTATAGTACTTGTAAAAAAATGTGCTACCCTTAAAGCACTATATAAATGAGGGCTATTGCTAATACTGTTGTCATCTTCATCCTCATCCTCATCATCACCATTGTGGTTGTCGTTGTCATTGTCTTCATCATCATCCTCCTCCTCAGACAGAATAGCTCAGAAGAGAGTCACTAGAAGCTGGGAATGAGCGACGGCTCCATGGTGGGAGCAGGTCTACATCTAAACTGGGGAGATGAGCTAACACAGACAGGGAGGGAATGTATGTTCTGCAAGGAAGTTTCAGCCTGAGTAAATGCCTACAGGTGGAAATAGGCATGGCTTATTGGGAAGATGGTGGGAAAGTTCCTCTCCCTGAGAATTTTAAGTAGCAAGGGAAGGGGGTTGAAGAGGAGGAAAAGTGACTAAATAGGAAGGGCCTTGAATATTAGCCCAAGAAGCTTGGACTTTGTCCTGTGGGCAGACTGTTCTTTTGTGGTTCTAGTTAGTTACTTTGCCAGACTGCCATCAGCTCACCCAGAGGGACAAGCCCTCCCCTGGGAAATGGCTTTGTTTTTCTTGGGATAATTGCTTATTTTGAATAATATCTGCCTTGGATAAATAATGAGCTGGGGGTAACTGTGTAAACATCATTTGTGACAACTGGTCTTGATTTCCTCTTGGGAGGCACATGGCTGGGAGGGGAGAGGCACATCCCTGTGCCCCCTGGAGCATGAGTCCTTTGCCAGGCCCTCCCCACAACGGTCTGCATTACAATTCTAACAATGCACTGTGCTCTGTGCCCAAGACATGGCTCTCACAGCTGCAGTGTCTGCTGAATGGAACCACCAGAGCACATGGTGGCATTGCCAGCACAAAGAAACATCTTCTGCCCCTGCATTGCACCAGTGGCACGTGGCTGCTTCTTCTTTGGGCATCTCCCTTCCTAAGGTTCAGCAGAACTGTCCTAGCAGAGAGGTGACTCTTTGCCCAATGGACAGAAGTCCTGGGAGAAGAAGGTAAAGAGCACTGTGCTCCTGCCAGCCTTAGTGCGGAGGAAGGTGACGGCAGGTACCTGGGCCACCTCTACCTAGACTTCCTCCTGAAAGTTGTGGTTAGTAAGAAAAGCATTTTCTGGCACATTTCTCTGAGTTACTAGCAGGACAACCTTATGACTGAATAGGCACTTACATGGCAAGATTCAAGATGGAGGCACCCCATGGGGCAGAGACAGGGATACCCTTACTGGGACCCATAGTGTCCACCCTGAAAGCTGCCGTGCCATTCTCCCATGGCCTTTTAGACACGTAAGCACAGGGTAAGAGGGACTATGGAATTTTTCTTCTCTTTTCTAATTTGTGGATAGAAAGTTAAATATGTGCCTGAAGGTGAACTTGATGAGATTCCAACCTAGGGGGAGGCTCTGAAACTGTTTTGGGGATCACGACAGCATCTACTTCACAGAGTTGTTGTGAAGATCAGATGAAAGAATTTGGATGAAGTGCTCTGTGAGCCAGAAAGTGCTCTGTGTATATACTAGCTAGTCAAATACTGTAGTAGTAGTAGCAGCAGCAGTAGTATGAGGATAGGGAGCCATTGTTGAGGGAGGCACAAAGCTTGTGTTTGAGGCTGGGATTGAGCATCATGGATAAAGCCATTTATTAGGGAGGCTGGCTATGAGGCCCAGAGTCCCAGGGAAGGCACAGTGGTTACGTTCTGCAGGGACTGGTAGAACAGTCAATCTCTTGAGGAAGCTGTGTTCTCATCAGTGTGGCCCACCCTTCCGTCAGCTCAGTTCACACGTCCCTTCTCATCCAATGTAATCTTCGTGGTCTTTGGTCATTTGATGGGTAACAGCTGAGCCCCTTGTCTACTCCTCAGCTAGCCTTTGCTCAGGCTCTGTGACTGGACCCATCTACTCGTTTGTGCTCCAAATCCTTGACATGTCTTTTGGAGGAATGGCTTTAACTAAATGATCGGGGGCGTAAAGATATGGGGACAGGGAAGGGGCCTCAGCCCCACTCCCTTGGAGGCCTCTGGATATCCTCAGTTGCTAGTACCTTGGACCTCCTTGCCATAACCTATCCCCAACTGCTTGGCATTTCTTTTGTGAAAATTTTGTATTTACTTACATGTATACATGTTGTTTGCCTTGGTGGAGGAGAAGGTCCTTCAGGATGAGGATAAGCTTATTTTTCTTTGCATCACTAGTACCCAGCATGGCATCTCTCATAGAGTAGGCCCTTAAACTCTTGTTGAATGTTTGCCTCCCTCCCATCATTGACAACTCAGTGGCTGCACCGAGAGGGACGCCCATGATCATCCCTGCTGGGAAGGCATCTAAACTCAGGATGGCATGGGGAGGAATGATGATTCCAACCTCCTCTGTAGCCTGAGGAAAGGGGCTAAGAGCTGGGCAAGGCTTTGCTCCAGCTACTTTAAGATGCTCCTTATAGCAATGGCTTGCATATGTATAGCAACTTCAGGTTTGCCAAGCACTTTACATATGGCACCTCATTTGGTTCTCTCAACAGCCCTCAAGGCAGGTACCATTATTGTCCCCATTTTTACAGATCAGAAAATAGAGGCACAGAGAGAAGTGAAGGGAGTTGGTGGCAAGTGTCTGAGGCAGGAATGTCCCACACTCTGTCTTGCTCCATGGAGCTGTTTTTCAGCACCTGGGATCATTTGGGAATGAGCTCCCCAAGACCTGAGGAGTCATCTTTCTATAACTCAATACTTAGAAATACAGCATTGCAGAACTGTCTCAGGGACCATTGAGTGCCTCCCCCAAGTCCTCCATCTGATAAGTGGTTCTCTGGCCTTTGGACCCCCTGGGAAGCCCACTTAGGGACAGCTCTCCCTATGGACATGGTCCTCCTGACAATGAGGATAAATTGGCTTTCCTGCCCCTCCCCCATTGCTCCTCTTTCTGGCCCTTGGCACTAAAACAGAAAAAGCCTGACCATCTTTTCTGTGGGAGCCTTCATATATTTGAAGAGATGGCTTCTGAGTCCCATTGAGTCTCTTCTCCAGGTCATTTATCCCCAGTTCCTTTAAAGGATCCCCAGATGATACGGGCTAAAGGCCTTGCCCATTGTGATGCTCTATCTCTGTAAACTCTGCAATCCAACCTTGCAATGCTTTTATTATCCTGTGGCAGCCAGACCTTAACCCAGGATCCCAGATGTGGTCTGGGCACATTGCTACAGAGAGTAAACCTGCCACCTCCTTATTCTCAGGGCATCTTAATGCAGTCCAAGATGGGCTTGGCTCTTATCTAATTTAATCTAGTTGAATTTAGATTTTGTGCTTGCCATCTCAGCTGCTGACTTGGGTCAAACCTGCAGGCCACTGAAAGCCCAGATCTTTTTTAGACAAACTAAGACTCACCCCCCCCCCCCACCTCTTTGTGCTCATGACATCAAGTACAAGGCTGTATATTTAACAGGGCTGGATTTCCCCTCCTTAGATTCAGCCCAGTGCTCCACCCTATCAAGATCTCCGTGGATCCTCGGTCTCTCTTCCACTGGATGAGCTTTTCCTCTCTCTGTGGGGTGACCTGCAGATGTGATGAGCTGTCTGTTTCCTTCTTTACCTAAGACACTGATAAAACCAGGAAAACTTTTTGTGGTCTCAGATTTCACCCAGATCTCATAATTATTATGGATATTACAGGGCTTAATTAGTTGATGCTTTTCATCTTTTAGCCCAAAGTTGGCATTTTAATATGCATTGTAAAATCTGACTTGCATGCTGTGAAAACATTATTTAAACAACTATTGTAGGTATTGTGTAATGAAAAGAGCTGCATCCTGGGAGTCAGGAGGCCTGGGCCAAGGTATCTTCTCTGTCACTAACTCTGTGTATGATCTAGGGAGGCGGTGTTTGACCACTCCTGATCTCACTTTCCTTATCTGCAAATAAGCAGATTGGAGGAGGTAATGTAAGGTACCTTCCTATACAAAGAAATTTAACACAGGGAGTGGCTGGATTGAGAGTGAAGAGCCCAAGTTTGCATCTCAATCCTGACATTTAGAAGCTGTGTGAATGTGGATAAATCACTTCTTTTTCTGAGCTTCAGTTTTCTCATCTTTTCAATGGACTGGTCACCTTTGCATGACATTAAGTATTATACATCCTGTAGCTGCATCTGTGTTGGGCTTCACTGACTCTTCCAATGTAGATCCTGGACCTGCTGATACTCACTGGATTGTGTTTTATGAATGCCTGGGGTCAGAAAAGTCATTCCTTGGGGCCTAGTCTCAGGTAGTGGGCGTTCCCTGCCTGCCTTCTGCAGGAGGCTCTCACTTGAAGCCTTCTAAGATTCGTAGAACCCTCTTAAGACTGGTCTCTGCTGACCCATCCTTTGAGGGGTCAGAGTTTTCTGCAGCTGTAGTGGGAGAGGGGTTAGTAGAGGTATATGGTTTCCAGGCCCAGGTGCCTCTTTGGCAGGTGGGTGGGCTGGGGCAGGAGGAGGCCTAAGTGACATTGGTGTGGTGCCTGACCAGAGGGCCTTCTAATCCCATGGAGCCCAGCCAGGCAAAGAATGAGGTTAAGGGTAAAACCAGGGCAAGAAGATGGTCCAAGTATTTTGGCATGTGCAGCAGTGGACTTTGGCCCAAAAGGATACCAGTTGTCTGTCTGCAACACTGCATGGGCCATTGCTTCACTATTTTTCCCCTTAAAATTCTTTTTCCAGTTTCAGTTTGGACAAAGCCTTAGGGGCAGCTGACCCTTTCCACGAGTCTCTGACTCACCTTCCAGCAGGGACAGAGAGGCCTGATGTGCATTAAGATGGGAGAACTAAGAGAAGCTCTGGGGTCAGTGGGGAGCCTAGTGTGACTGATGCATCAGGTGAGGCTTCTTTAGGGGACTGAGGCCTCTGAACCTCACCTACTGGGCCTCTCTTGGCATGGATCTAAGCTCCTTCCTGTCCTTTTTGGTCCCATCTGTCACCAGGGGAGGGAGGACTTGTAAGCTTTCCTCCCATCTGTCCTCCTTCCTTCTGGTATCCCAGGAAGTCTGAACTGCCTTATTGACCTGGGGAGCTGGGAGCTGATGTGGGTCTGCTCTGGTCTAGAGTATAGCAGAAGTCTAGTCATCTGACCATCTGTCTGTGCGTATTTCTGTCTACATGGTTGACCATATGTCTGTCCATCTTTGTGTGTCCATTTATATATCTAGCCATCTGTGTCTGCCTGTGTGGTTGATGTTTCTGTCCATTCATTTTGTCTATCTGTCTGTTTCTGTCTTCCTCTTCCTGTCTCTGTGTCCATCTGTGGGTCTGTCTCTGCCCACCCTCAGTTTCTCTCTACACCCTCCACGCTGGTCTTCTCCCTGAGTAAGGAGTTGAGAAGTAATTCACTTCCATACCACGGTGGGCTTAAGACAAGTATTGATCACCATCCCTGGTAATCCTCTTTGTGGAAATAATGGGGCATGTTCTATGACTGGGATTATCGCTAAGGAATGTACTTTTGGTCTCTAGCTATCATTACTGATCAATTCATGTGATGTTGAGCTAAAGATCCCCCAGTATGGGCCATAGGAGTGGTCTTTGGCACACTGGCTTCTGAGCTAGGAAGCCCCAAATATGCTTGAGGGAGAGAAACATGGGAAAAGACTCATCAGTTGGTAACAGGTGGCAGGGCCTTGCACACCTCTGTCCTGCCACCCACCAAAAAGCAGTGTAATGATAGCATTTCCTTAGCACTTTAGGGCTGGCAAAACACTTCTCACATGTCATCTCCTTTGGTCCTCACAACAAACCTGGCAAGTAGGGGCTATTATTATCCCCATTACTGTGGGTGAGGGGACTGAGGCACAGAGAGGTTAAATGACTTGTCTAGGACCCCATAGTTAGTAAGTGTGTGAAATCAGATTGGAACTCAAGTCTCTACTGACTCTTGGTTCAGTAGTCTGTTCACTGTCCCACCTAGCTGCCTAATAGAAGCCCTGGTTTGGAATCAGCATAGCTGACTTTAAATTCTGGCACTCCAATAGTGTGAATCTGGATCAATTACTTAACTCCTTCCTCCAAACCTCAGTTCAGTCAGCCACAAAATGAGACTAGATGAGCTCTCAAATTCCTCCCAGACCCTAGAATTGCCATTTCAGAGATGAGGACACCGAAACTAATGGATTCAATGAAATTTAAATTAAAAATAAATAAATAAAATTAAAAAAAAATGTCAACCCAGTGAGGCAGGACTTAAGTCCTTCATGTCCTGGTCTTTTGGTAACATTCTCTTCTAGAGTGTTGTTCACCCCTGTATTGACCACATGGGTTGATTATCTTGGTGCTAAGTAGTTAGAATAGAAAACAAAACCAGGTGGAAATATAGATCCCTCCTCACCAGTGTGGTTCCTGTGGCACCAAGCAGAGGATTTGCCTGGTTTCTGAGCCCATGTACCAAGACCAGGGAGAGCTTGTAGCCCTGTAGAAGGTAGCCCAGGGGCTCCCTAGCCCACCTGAGACTCTCCTGGGGAAGTTCCCAAAGGGCAGCTACCTCGAAGCCTGCTCCAAATGGAGAGATCATTCTACCTTTGTTTTCTTGGTGTCCATAGCATGGATTTCTGCCCAGCAGAAATCAGTGCCTGCCTCCCCGAGGGGAGCGGCAGAGGCATTCACCACTCGGTTCTTTCTCTGTCTCTATCTCTCTGTTTCTCTTTCTGTCTCTCTGTCTCTGTCTCTTTCTGTTTGGAGAGAATTAATAATAGCGCGTATATAGAGATTCAAGGTTTGCAAAGGACTGGACAAGTGTCTCATTTAATCCTCACAAGAACTTTGGACACTGTTATTAACCCTATTTTACAGTTAAAAAAACTGAAGCAAACAGAGTTTAAATGACTCGCCCAGGATCATATAAACAGTAAATATCTGAGTTTGGATTTGACATCAAGTTTGCCTGACTTCAGGTTTGACATCTCTCTATTATGTCACGTGCCATTCTTCCTTCGAATGGAACACACAGTATATATAAATATATAAACACACATATAATATGTACAAATACACATATGTATTATGTAATAATAGTATGTGTGTATGTATGTATATATTTATGTCACCATAGTTTATCACAGACAGCTTAGCAAAGCTCCCTGTTCCACCTTCAAGCCAGATTCATGTTCGAGTCCCAGATACAACTTTCTGGCCTTTGTCTGAAAATCTTCAAGTTCAGACATTCGCATGAGCCTTGTTCCTGGGGGTTGGGGGGGGGGGAATCAACTTGACTCAGTTTTGCAATAACAAGTATGGGAGGCTGTGGACAAAGGGGGACTCTGTCTAAAATGACAAGGCTGTTTAGATGCCTTATTTATGAGTATTTCAGACTCTTGAAATAATAATCACAGCCATTTGTAAACTCTCTTTCATTTAGCTGTCCCCAAGATCTTTCCTAATGAAACAGTGTTCCCCTGTTCTCCTCCTTTAGCCGCCAGGCATGACATGTGGTCACCCTGGGGTGGGAGCTTAGTCCGAGAGGGGCCATGTGCCTCAATGCTAGGAGGGGAACCCTCCAGACCAGGGCAGAAGCAAGTGAGGAGAGGCATGTGTGTGACAGTAATGGCCCCACACTGTATTACTTGGCTGATCTGGAGAATGGTCCTAGCTGGACAGAAGGCCCAGGAGGCATTACCTCCACCCCCTCCTGAGGCCACAGTGTACTGATTAAGGCCCTCTCTCAGCCTGAGCTAGGGGCTCCTCTGTAGAGCTGGCCCCAGGGCCACTCATTCCTTGTGGGCCTGAGGTTGGACAGCGGAGCCTGGGACAGCATAGCTCCCATCTATCCCCTCCCTAGGGGCTTCTCCACCTTCCCATCTCTAGCAGCTCATTATCCTAAGTTCTTCCTCATGTCCTACAGGCCTGGATCAGGGACAGGGAAGACGTAAACAGCACATCGCTCCAATCTGATCATTACTAAATGACACAGGAGCCTGACAGTGGCAGCGGCAGCTTCCAACGACTGTGGAACTGAACAGCCAAATAATCCTTCCTCGGCAACTCTCTGCTTCACATTCCAGCTATTTGCAACCAAGAAATATCCAATTACTCTTCCCTATTACATGGACTTTAGCTGCCTAAGGTGTGTGATAAGAGACCACAGAATTTTCCCCATTGCAGCCTTCCTCAGTATTTGCCAATTTAAAGTACCTATGACATCTCTGTCTATCTCTCTCCCCCTCCCCATATATTATAATTTAAAGAGGCTTGTTTCTCCTCAGTTGTTATGTATACATCTAATATATAGTAGCTTGGGTTTTTTAGGTTTATTTGGAGCAAAAACTGGGGAGAAGGAGCTTCTTATGCATGTCCAGCCCCTTCCCATCTCCCAGGCCCCCCATGGCTGTCTGGGGAGCCCAGGGAGCTTGAGTTGCAGCTTCTTTTGGGTCTCAAGCCTTCCCTGGAAACAGTGTCCCTTCTTTTTCCTTTTCCTAAGAGCCCTCGTAATGGTTCCCTTTGGACATCTACTTCCAGGGCACTGCTGCCCACTCGAGAATGTCCATCTGTCAATGAGCAGCCAGAATCAGTTGGGGATCAGAGCCAAGAAGTTGAACCCATGGTCTTGCATGCCAAGATACCCACTTGGCGTCAGCAAAACTGAAGCAAGAAAAAAATCCAATTAAGTTAATTTTCAAAAATAAAGATTCTCTAAAGTGACAGGGAGACAAAATTAGTTTAAAATGATGAAACTTTATTAAATTGTTGCTAACACACTATTTTTCAATTCAATGCAAGTGGTTTTTAAAGGAATGTCACAACTTTTTGAAGCCCCAATTTGTTGAAATTGACACAGGGGGATCACCTTGTGCGTGACCTTGGGAAAATCCCTTCACTTCCCCAGCCATGTCTCCCTGTGCAGTAAGGAAGCTGGACTAGACCAAGTCAAGTTCCACCACAGCTCTCTCTTTGGAATGTGAACTCCTCGAGGACAGAGGAGACCCTAGCTCAGGCTGAGAGAGAGCCTTCCAGAAAGCTGGGACTTTCTTTGTATCCCTATCATTTAGTGCAGAACCTAGAGCAGATACAAGCTTAAGAAATGCCTGTGGGATAAGGAACAGAATTTCTTTGACCTCTTGGGATCCTCTGAGATTTCAGGGCTCTTATTGAGTTGGCTTGGCTTTCTGGAGGCCACCAAGGGAACTGCCTCCTGCCCATCTCAAACTGGATGGTCAGTAGATGGCTTAAATCCAATGTGGCAAAACATATTCTCTTTCTCTCTAAGGCCTCCCCATTACTGTGAGGGACACCACCCTCCCAGTCCCCCAGGCTCCCAACCTAGAAGTCATCCTGACTCCTTATTCTTTCTTACCTACCACATCCAGTCTGCAGTTAAATTCTGTCTTTCCTGTATTTAGAGCATCTCTCATATATGCCCCCTTCTCTCCTCTGCCCCCATCCTGGTGCACAACCTCATCACCTCCTGTCTGGACCATTGCAATAGCGGCTTTGGGGTATGTGTGTGGGGGGTCTGCTTGCCTCCAGTCTCCCCCCATCCCAGTCCATCCTCCTCTCAGCCACTAAAATGATTTTCCTAAAGCACAGGTGTGACCATGTCCTTCCTGCTCCCAACCCCACCAAAGAACTCCAGTGGCTTTCTGGCCTCTAGGATGGAATTCAAAGTCCTCAAGTAGGCTTTTAAAGCCCCTCTTAATCTGGCCTCCTCTTACATCTTACTTCTCTCGATGAGTTCTCCTATCCAGTGACAATGGCTTCCTTGCTCTTCCTTGGATAAGATGTGTCACTGAGGCATCCAAGTGGGTTGGTGGATTAAATGACTGGTCTGAAGTGGGGAAGACCCAAGTACAAATCCAGCCACACAGACATACCATCTGTGGGACCCTGGGCAAGTCACAGTTTCTTCAACTGAAATGGGCATAATATACAACACCTGGCTTGCAGGGTTGTTGTGAGGATCAGATGAGGTGATATTTGTAAATCACTTGGCACAGTGCCAGGCACATAGTAGGTGCTTCCCAAATGTTTGTGGACTGTGGATCACTCGCAGTTAGTTTTTCCATCCAGTGGCTTGGCCTGTTGAACAACTTGGCCTGGGCCTACAAAGACACGGGGGAACCAGTCTTGGGCTGGGGGTTAACTCTAAGTCTCAGCACTAAGCCAGAGAATCCAAGGAAAAGTATGTGCCCCCAGCCAAGGTGGGCCAGGTCAGCCAATCCCAAGCTGTTATTCTGTATAGCAAAGGTGACCAGATTGGCTTGGTTTCAACAGATGGTTTCCTCCATCCAAGTAACTAATACTCCCCCTGCTCACCTCAACCTTTGGCCCCATTCCTACCCTTAAGATCCCTTCTCCTTTAAGGTTTCTAGGCATTGGAGGCTGTGTTTCCACAGGGAAATATAGGCAGGCACATACCGTGGAGGCCCAGACTCCAGGAGCACCTGAGGACACTTTCTACTGGTCTAAGCTTGGTTCAGGCACCACCCTCACCTCACTGTTTAGGCTCATGGTAGAGTGCAGGAAAAATATGGGCTGGGGCCTGGACCCTGAAAGTCTGAGCATGACTAAGTCCCAAATAGTACTAAAGCTGGTGAAGTCCACGGATTCAGCATAGGAGTTTGAGAAGGACTCCATAGTCGGGAGTGACCACAGAAAATTACAACTCCCCTGAGGGCAAGAGCAGATCTTTTGTCTGAGGGAACTCCACAGGGCCCTCTGCCATTGAAATAGCCCCAGGGAGCCCTAACCAGCTGGGTCATACTCACGGCAATGCCCAGGGCCAGAATCTTGTCAAGAGCATACCTTCTCACCCCTCCTGGTGGGATTTAGTAGTGTTGGGCACAGTAAGCACTTAATAAATGTTTATCAACTAATTGGGCCCCAGCAGACCCTTAGAAAAAGAATGAGGTGCATTCAAGAGGAGTAACCTTTCTGATACCCCCAGGAAAGACTCAGTACCACTCCTTGGGGCTTTCATTGAAAGTCTCTGAGGTTGGTGAGCAGGCTAAGTGAGATCATCCTGATTTTGCAAATGTAGAAACTGTGTTGCCACAAAGGGCAGTGATTCATATACACAATAGCTAGGGCTGGCACCCAGCTCTTCAGACCTCTGACCCAGGGCTCTTTCCAATACACCCCACTCCTCCTCTGGGTTCAACATGTAGGAGAGGGTGATGCCAGAGATGGAGGTGATATCTCTCCCAGAGGACCTGGTCCAACTGCCTCCTTCCCTCCTAAAATAGCAGATTGTCCCCATGGGAAAAAAGGGCCAGCCCATGCATGAGGTTGAGCTGCTTTGGGTAGGTGGCCAACTCACTCTCTGCCCAGGTTTCTTCCTGGCAGCCATCTCTGGGCACTTTCACAGGGCTGACTTACCCTGGGAAGTCAGGCCTGGCTTTCTGAAGCCTCCAATCCTCCATTTTCTACCTGGGGAAGTGGCTAAAGGGGCTGCCTCAATGAGTAGATTGTACCTTGGTGCTCTGAGCCTCTCAGACATTGGGTGAGGCCCTGCAGCCCCAGGGGCTTGCCTGCCTTGGAACGGCTGCTCTGCCTTGAAGTGTCTGTGGGTGGACATAGAGTGTGGGGCTCCTGCTCTGCACCCATGGGCTTGTGTCCTACACTCTGGGGGATTTAGAGCTGGGGGCGTAATTTATTCCAAGTTCCTTGATATACAGATGGGAAAACTGAGATCAAGAAAGGCTGGTTTTTAATTCAAGGTTTAGACCCTCTGATTGCAAATTGGGGACTTTCCTCATGTTGTATCCATAAATTCCTTGGGTCTGGTAGTGCCCTCAAATGGTCCTATCCTTCATGGGCGTCTCTGGCAGTGCATTGGACCCCTAGCTTCATTGCCACCCCAACCCCTGGAGCTGGGTTGCACGAAAGACAATGCTGGTGCTTGCCAGCTTTCCTCCCTCCCCACACCTATCAGAACCATTTCCCACTAAATGTTATTCTGAAAGATGCTTCTTCATCTATTTTTCATCATTTTCTCCCCTCCTCTGAATGTTTTCTGCGGCTCAGGAACCGGCTCGCTTCGGGGAGAGGTGGAAGGTTTTTAACTCCACTGCTAATGAGTGAGATGGAGCCTGACAAGGTGACTCATTAGCAGAATTCATTAATCGCAGCTGAAGGGAGGGCTCCAGATGGGAGGGGGAGAACAGGCTTTTCCAAGGGGGCTTTAGAACACAGAGCCCCCTTTTAAGGGGATGGTGGTCGTTTGGATTCTCTGAAGGGGGCCGGCATCATCTTGGCAGTTTCTGCTGTGCTCTGTAGAGGAATCCACACAAAAGAGACCATTCCCCTTATCCATCCTACCCACCCTCCCTCCACCCAGGTACATGGGGAAAGAAGCACATTTATAATGCAGAGAAGTCATGCAAAAGGCAAAGGAGGAAAAAAAAGACCAAGCAACAAAATCCTACCCAAAGCACAAAGCCCACACATTTAGTAAGGTTATGTTGCACCCACAGTCCCCTTCCCATCTTCCCTATTGCCCCACATCCACATGGTCCTTTAGGCATTGTACCCTCAGGGTCCCTATCCAAAGCTAATTTCCTGCAGTCCTCTCTCCTCTCTTCCCCTCCCCTGCCCTCCCCCTCTCCTCTCCTCTCTCTTCTCTTTACTTCTCTCTCTCTCCCCGCTTCTCTTCCCACCTCTCACTCTTCCTCTCTCCTCCTCTCCTCTTCTCTCCTCTCCTCTCCTCTCCTCTCCTCTCCTCTCCTCTCCTCTCCTCTCCTCTCCTCTCCTCTCCTCTCTTCTCCTCTCTTTTCCTCTTCTCTACTCTCCCCTACCCCTCTCCTCTCTCTTCTCTTCTCTCTTTCTCTCTTCCTCTTCATTTCACTTCTCTCTCTTCTCTCCTCCCCTCTCCTCCCCCCCTTCTTCTTCTCTTTTTATTCTTCTTCTTGTTCTTCTTGTTCTCCTTTTCCTCCTCCTCCTCTTCCTCCTTTTTCTCTCTCTCACCCTTGGCACTCTGTTCGTTTCTGTTTCAGACAGTCATTGATCTCAATCTGGAAGGGTCCTTGGAGGTGATATTGCTCATCTCCTTCATTTTACGGAGAAGAGGACTGGGCCCCAAAGACACAAAGAGCCACAGTTCAGATTCAGTTGCCCTTCCTCCAAGTCTGGGGCCCTTTTTCTATTGTTCTACATATGCCATAACTTGCCCTAATTGCTCCCAAGATGGAAGCTGTGATGCCTATCCATGAGAGAGGTGGCATCTGGCTCTGGACTCGGAGCCCAAAGAACTGGGTTCAACACAAACAAGTTGTAGACAGGATCCATTGGAGAGCTCTCCAAGAGAGGGCATTGGCAATGGAGGACTCGACAAAGTCTTTTGCAGAAAGTGGGATTTGAACTCAAGAAGTAACCCAGGAAAACAGCTCCTTCCTTTCCATTTTCATTGGGCACTTTTCTCCTCCATCTGAACCTCAGCCCATCCCTAAATGGGAGCATTAGTCTGGATGAACCAAGAGGTCCCTCTGGTCTCCAAATCTTTTGAAGATGTGTGCCATGTCACAGATCCATCCAAAGCTCCTTTGCCAAGCTCAGAATGAATATTAACTTAGGTCAATGAGCATTTACTAAGCACCTACTATGTGCCAGGCACTGTGCTAAGCACTTTGGATACAAAGAAAGGCAAAAGACAGTCCCTGTCCTCAAGGAGATCCCAGTCTAATGGGGGAGACAATATGCAAAGAACTAGACACAAACAAGTTATAGACAGGATCCATTGGAGAGCTCTCCAAGAGAGGGCATTAACAATAGAGGACTTGACAAGAATTTTTGTAGAAAGTGGGATTTGAACCCAGGAGGGAACCCCGGTAAACAGGATGTAGAGAAGATCTAGTGGAGCATTCTAAGCATGGGGGTAGCCAATGCAAAGCCATGGAGTCAGGATATGGAGTCTTGATAGCAGAACCCCCAGGAGGCCAATGTTACTGGCTCCCATATTATGTGGAGGGGAGACAGGTGTAAAAAGACCAGAAAGTGTGTATGCAGGTAAATTATGAAGGGTTTCAAAGGCTGAATAGAAGATTTTATTTATATTCCACCTGGCAGTAATAGGAAGACATCCAAGTAACAAGGAGAGGACCCTGGGGACCCTGCGCATCTCACCTGCATGGGAAGAGGCCTTGGCCAAAGGGTAAGTGTGGACAGGAGGAAGGAGAGGTGAGAGTGCTGATCTCAATTGACTCCTGGCTCAGTTAAACCCATACTCTCATTGGCTTGAGAGTAAGCCTGGCAGATTCAACTCAGCACACTGGAAGTGGGCATTGATCTGCCAAGCCCTGTGTTCAGCAGTGTGGGGAGCCCAGAGAGGAGGGAACTCAGAGAGATGGCACCCTAACATGTGAGACACCCTAGAGTCTGGCAACTGGGCCACAAAGCAGAGGGTGGTAAGTCTCTGAGACTGTGAGAGAGTTTTCCAAGAAAGGGGAGACATCCTCTGGGGGTCAGGGAGTCCATCATGGAGCTTGGCCTGCCTCTCTTGCCAGCATTATTTGGTTGTTATAGTTAAATATGGTGAGCAGAGAGATTCAGGGACCATCCCATGTCTCATTAGCTGTGGAGAGATGGAGGCTGGATTAAGGATGTAGGGAACCTTCTGTGGATCATGCCTAGGCTCTAATCTCTGCCATCTGGTTATTTCAGGAGCCTAGATCCCACCCAGGGCACAGTGCTCCCTCATGGGAGGAGTGGTCAGGACCACTGAGGAAGGTCCTCCAATGGAGGGGATGGGCACCTGCCAAGGCAGTTTTGAGAAGGAGTACAACTGAATCTTACAGAGTCAAAAGCTGAGCCAAAGACATCCTGCCCCTCCTTGTCCTCTCCAGCCCATGGGCCACCTAAGGGTGAGAAAGGAAGCACCAGAAGTCCTCCATTTCTGCCTCAAGGGTCTCCTGGGGCTCTGACTTGGAAGGGTAAGAGACATGAACAATAGCCAGGCAGGAGGAGGAGGGCTCTGGCATGAGCGGAGGGAGGGGTCATGGTCATCAGCAGGGCTTTAGTGCCAACATCTTCTGTGAGGTCAGGCCAGCAGGTTCAGCCTCAAAGACAGAATACAGGCTCCATGTTCTGTCTGTCTGTCTGAAGTGTGCGTGGGTGGGGTGGGGTATGTAGGGGAAAAGGCTGGGGACATCTGGGGCCAGATGTATAGGGCCTTGAATGCCAAGCTAAGGGCAAACAAGGGGAACCATTGAAAGTTAGCAGAACTATAAGGAGCCCCTGTGGTAGAAAGGGGAGGGTAGTGTATGGGAGTCCTAGGATGAGAGGCTTAGAGCTAGAAGGGTCCCCAGAGAGCATTTATTCAGACCCCATCTTTTTACAGAGGCAGAAACTGAGGCTCAGAAAAGTGAAATGATGTCCAGGGTGGGGTTTGAATCCAGGTCTCCTTGACGCTAAGTCCTGCACTGAGTCAGAAGACCTGGGTTCAAATGTTGCCCCTGTCTATGTGCGCTCTCCTTTCCTTCTCTGACCTATATGATTAGGAAGATGGGATTGGAGAGAAGATGACTTCTACTCCTCCTCCCAGCTCTTGGTCTTCTGAGTTGACTTTTCCTCAGGTCCCCCAAGATCCTGGGGCTGTGGACTCTGCTGCTTCATGGGTGCCCACAGATTCAGGGCAAATGGCAGGGGAGGAGGTCCCTTCCATGAGCTGGAAGGAGAAGCCAGCATCTGGGCAGGAAGGGGCAGGGGGTAACAGAGGAGACAAGAGGACAAGGTCAGCCAGCTCAGAAATGACATCTAGGAGCAGTGCGTTTGCACACATGGGTATGCATCTGTACATGTGTGTGTGTGTGTGTGTGCATACATGTGTGTGGGTGCATTTGTGTAAAAGTATGTGTCTGAATGTGTGTGAGTGTGTGTGAATGTGTATGAGCATGTGTATGTGAGTGTGTGTGTATGCATGTGAGTGTGTGTGTGTGTGTGTGTGTGTGAGTATATGTGTGTGTATACTTTCAGTTGGTGACTAAAAGGTTCCCCTTTCCCCTACGCCTTTCCTGGAGCCTGGAGATACAAGACATGGTCAAGAAGGAAGAGGTCGTTTCTCTCTCCTCCACTGAGTCCCATGGTCTGGGACAATGGGGCCAGTGCTACCACCTTTTCCAACCCCACATGGAATCCCTGTCGTAGGGGTGCCCAGTCCAGGTGCCAGGACAGAATTTAAGATAATTGAAAGGCATCACCAAAGAGTAGAGACCTGAGGTAGAAGGTGATGGAGTGACTCATAGACAAACCCTCCTGACTCTGGCCACTCCTGCCACATCTCAGCCGCTTTCTTGTCTTGATGCTCTTCCTTGACCCCAGAGGCCCCTTTTCCTGTTGACGAGCCTTTCTGAGGATCTATTGGAGGAAGGGCATGGGCCAGCCATTCTTCTGACCTCTCCTGGACCCTCTGCATTTCACTAGCCTGCCTCTCCTGTCCCTGCTACTTTCTAGATCTTTGGGGGGTTGTCCTCCCGCCAGAATGTAATCTTGAGCGCAGGCGCTGCCTGTCTTTTGCTTTCATTTGTGCCCCCAGTGCTTAGCACAGAGCCTGGCAGCCCAGAGGGGCCTAATAAATGCTCGTTACCTTGACTTGCACATTCAGTAGGTACTGTGAGGGCTAAGGAGAATGGAGAGGATGAGGACAAAGCAGCAGCCCCTTCTCCTAGAAGGCTGAGGAGCAGAAAAGCAGGCTGGAGAAAAGTCTGAAAGGAAGAGTAGAAGCATTGCCAGCCAGCTAAGTTCTAGAAACCAAAGAAACATTCTCTTGCAAAGTGAGGCTTCTCACCCCCTATGGAAAGGAGAATGTGGGTGGGAGGGGAGTGTCTGTCCAGTCACTGCAGCAGGGACCCCAGAGAACCCACCCTGGGAACCAAAGGCTCCATGAGCTTGTGGCCATGGTCTTTCCTAGGTGACAAAGCCCTCAGCAAGTAGCAGCAAGTATCATGACCAGGATGGGGTGAGGTTTAGGGAACCTCTCTTCCAAGCCCCTCACTGGATGGCAGGAGAAACTGAGGCCCAGAGAGGACCACTGCTCACATTCACACAGCTGGTGAAGGCAACACCCTATAGTGGGAGGGTGGCTTAAGCAATGGGGAGAGAGGCCAGTAGCAGGGCCACAAAGTGGGGGGAGGCAGACTCTGGTCTTCCTGGGGCAGAAGCCAGAGAAACTGTGAAGGGATACAAGCCTGACATTGAAGAAGCTTCTGAGGAGGCAGGAAGTTGAAGCAATGAACAGTGGGTTCTAGGGCGCCAAAGCAGGCAAGGAGGGAGGGACCCCTGCCCCTAGATAAACACCAAATTAAAAGGTAAGAGGAGAGGAAGAGAGGAGAGGAGGGGAGGGGAGGAGAAAGGAGAGGAGGGGAGGGAGGGGAGAGGAGAGGAAGGGAGGAAAGAAGAGAGGAGGGTAGGGTAGAGGAGAGGAGGGGAGGAGAGGAGAGGGGAGGGGAGGAAAAAGAGGGGAAAGGAGGGGAGGGAAGGGTGAGTGCAAAGGGTGCATAGCTGGATAGCTCCTATAACTGTTCAAATAAGGGACAGAGAGGAGAGGGCAAAGACTCTGGAAACAATAGACCACAAGTGAGATCAAAGGGTGAGGAGACACAAATGTTGTTGTGTGACAAATGCGAGAAGGTGATTTGGGGGATCACATTTCTCTCGAATCATGAATCCTTGGCTTTCTGCTCTTGTGCACACGTGACAGACATTTTGATATGTTTAATTTCTCAGTTCATTTATTTTCCCATTGGTTCTTCACCCCAGATTCCAGTGTTAAAGAAGCTCCCAAACCTCGTGTGTGTGTGTGTGTGTGTGTGTGTGTGTGTGTGTGTGTGTGTGTGTGTGTGTGTGTTTAGGACACATACACACACGCACACACAGGAAGACTTAGAGAAGAGAGACAGAGAGACAGACAGCTGAAGGGAGGGGCTTCAGGAGCTCATATTCCTCCCATCAAGGAATTTCTGGATCCAAATACCAGCCATTTAGAATTCAGTAAAATCTAGCCCTTTTCTGTGAGACATTTGTCCTTCCAGAGGGTGCCCTTGTCCCAGTAAACCTCAGATGTGTGGTATGGTGGGAAAGAGCCAAGTTGGGAGTCACCTTTACTTCATTGGCCTGGAGGTTGTGGTACCTCTGGCGGGGGCTGTCAGGTTAATAAAGGTTCCCTTGAGAAGAGGAGCCCTGGGAGGGGCAGGTCATGGGCACAGTAACTGACCTCTAGATTTTAAGAGCTTTAATGTGATTCAGTTTAATTCAATACAATTTGACAAGCATTTGTTAAATATCTATGACATGTCAGGATCAAACAAAACCATATTTGCAAAATGCTTTGAGCATAGTACCTGGTTCACAGTAAGCACTTTATAAATGTTTAGTGACTATTGAGTATTGTTTTTAGGGGGGTGGCAAGTTAATTGGGGCTAAGTGAGTTGCCCAGGGTCATGCAGCTAGTAATTGTCAAGTGTCTGAGGCTACTTTGAACTCAGGTTCTCCTGACTCCAGGGCCAGTGCTCTACCTACTGCACCACCTTGCTTCCCCTTGACTATTGACTACTAATAAGCACTGATATCACATGGCTAGAAGGCCTGCCATGGCCAGGGCACCAATGGACAACATCTCAGAATGGGCATTTGGGGACAGTGGCTATTTGGGGCTGAGATGCAGACACTTCCAGAAGAGATATCCAGATAAGCAGCTGCTGTCCCTTGTCCTTCAGATACCCAAGTGTGACTTGGCAGGGGATAGGGGGTAGTCACCTCCTGGAGGGAAGACTGCCAAAGGAGGCTCAGGCCTGAGTGGATTTTTAAAAGATGGGAATTTTTTTTTAATGAGACTCTGGAGATATTATAAAGTTTGCTGACTCCCTATATTTAAGAAATGGATTATTTTGCTTGATAACACCCACAAACTGGGTCTTGTGATTAGCATTTCAGTAGTAGGATAATCTTAATACTCTCATTATTAATAAGACTGGCTCTCTTCTCCTCCAGGTGCCCACTGAAGCCAGGACTCAGAGAAGTTAATCCTGGCACTTAGAGGAACTGAACTTTCCCACCTTGCAGAGTGGCTCTGGAGTGTGTTCTTTTTCCTCCTACTCAAAGAGGCAAAGCTACCAACTTCAATCCCTAAACTTCAGAACCGAGGTGCATTGGAGGGATCCCTAAACTCCCTCACTCCTCTGTTCCCATAGACAACAACTAGAAGTGGGATACTCTGAGAGATGTCAGTGGAGGAGTTTTGGCCACCAGCATTTCCATCCAGACCTTCCTTTGTTTCAGAAACACCTCTGACAAAGCCAAATGCAGCAGAATCTTGTAGATCAAGCTTTGGGTTTGGTGATAGGATGACCTCAGTTCAAATGCCATCTGAGGCACTCATGAGATGTGTGACCTTGGGCAAGTCTTAGCCTTTGTGAGCCTTTGTTTCCTCCTCTGTAAAAAGAGGGGTTGTGGTTCATAGTCTCAAAGGCTCTTTCCAGATCTAGATCTCCAATTTGCTTGAGTCACGTTCATACTGGGGGTCACTTCCATGCTCATACCAGGGATCACCTCAGACAGATGTCTTCGGATGCTGCATATGGGAGTGAGAGGTTCACAGGACCCCCTTCTGTGTCCCTCTTTTTTTCCTATGCCAGCTGGCTTCCTTTAGCTCCTTCCCATACTGACTTGCCAAATCAGCCTCCTGGACTACCTACACGAACTTAAGATTCCATCTTTCATCTCTCTCCTTTTGCAAAGCACCTCCATAATTGGATCTCCCTCCATATTCACTTTTGCCTCATTGGATCCCGTATTTTCTTCAAGTTTCACCTTAGACGCCACCTCCTATGGGAAGCCTTTCCTGATTCCCCTAGTTTCTGCTTGTTCCCTCACCTGTCTATGAGCCCGGAAGCCTGAGCTCTTGGATCAGGTCTGGCAAACACTCCCCGTGGGACCATAGACAGGTCTTCCACCCTATCTGGGTTGTCATGGTCCCTGTGGAAAATGAACGGGCCAACCTATCTGGCTTCTACATTCTCTTCTAGCTTTAAATGCTATTAACTAATGTTGAGGCTGAATCAACAAATCTGGGGAGTGGGGCATCATTACTTTTCCCCTTAACTACCTTATGTGGGCAATTGCCCTTCTCACTTGACAGCTTCTATTTCCCCATCTCTAACATAAGAGGATAGGATGGATGAAAATAACTATGGCTCCTTCTGTGCTTATATGCAGGCACCTTTATACTGAGTTGAGGGGAGGGGGATAAATCATTCAAGAAAAGGGCTATTTCTTAAGCTAAGCCTGATTTGTTATGAGGACCAATACAATTGCATGGATAATGGAAGCAGAGCCTCACAGAAAGGATGTAAGCTGGGGAACAGCTTCTCTTTTCCCCCTATAGTGAATGCAGTGGAGTTAGGGGCAGGCTTTTCCTTCTAGGCTCAAAGTTTTTTTGGCTCACATGCTTCAATTTCATAGAAAAGCCGTATTTCCTCTGAGATCTTGTAGTTGCTAATAAACCACCTGAGTCTCAAGGTCATAGTTAAGCAATTTAGTAAATACAGAGGAAAACCAAAGGGCATTAGACACACATGTTACAGAGTGTAACATTCCAGTCTTTTCCAATGGCAAAAACACTTTCAGTCTAGAGTCTATGAGAAAGAAAGAGAGAGAGAGAGAGAGAGAGAGAGAGAGAGAGAGAGAGAGAGAGAGAGAGAGAGTGGAGGAGAAGAAGAAGAAAAGGAAGAAGAAGAAGAAGAAGAAGAAGAAGAAGAAGAAGAAGAAGAAGAAGAAGAAGAAGAAGAAGAAGAAGAAGAAGAAGAAGGAGAAGAAGGACAAGGAGAAGAAGGAGGAGGAGAAGAAGGAGGAGGAGGAGAAGAAGAGAAAGAAGAAGAAGGAGAAGGAGAAAGAGAAGAAGAAGAGAAAGAAGGAGGAGGAGGAGAAGAAGAAGAAGAAGAGGAAGGAGAAGAAGGAGAAGAAGGAGGAGAAGGAGAAGAAGAAGAAGAAGAAGAAGAAGAAGAAGAAGAAGAAGAAGAAGAGAAAGAAGGAGGAGAAGAAGAAGAAGAGGAAGGAGAAGAAGAAGAAGAAGAAGGAGAAGAGGAAGAAGGAGGAGGAGAGGCAAAGAAAGGAAGGAGAAAGAAACAAAAGAGAAAGTAGGCATTTGGCATCTTTTAAAATAAATCTCTCATCTCTTAGTGAAGGGGAAATGAGACACAAGGGGTTAACACACAACTAATTGTTGACATTTGCATTAGGGTGTGTTGCAGAAATTCAATGATTCTATTGGTCACCACAGAAGGATGTTGGAATGTGCATAAGGTTCTGTAATTCTATGATTCCATGGCTCTGAGGTTAGTGACAGTCAGAGGTTCATCAGTCTTCCCCCTTCGTGTGTCCATATCTGCAACTCTAGCACTGCAAAAGAGTTCTGTGCAAATGTCCCAAGGGCTAATAATGTCCAGAGAGTCCTAACTGAGAAACCCAGTGTTAAATGGTAAGAGATCAATCATGACTGTGTTGTGACCCTATACGTTGACTGCTATACTTTACTCTCATTTTCTTAAAATGGATGCATGTATTTATGTGCATATTTGAATGTATGTGCATATGTACATGTATGTGAATATATACATGCATCTCTCACACACATACACACATATATACACACACACACATACACACAGATTTTTGAGGGTCATCCATGTTAATCGGTGAAGATAACACATAAAATGGAGGCTGGAAAGGATGGAGGGAGGAAAAGAGGGGAAAATGTATGGCTGGGAGGAATATATACTCCTATAGTCTTCTCAGGATGATTAACTCTCTGACCATCTTCACCTCACTGGAAACTAGCACTCCATTCCTGCTGCCTCCTGGCTCTTACTCTAGCTAGACAGGACCCAGGCTACCATCCCACCTCCTGCAGTGACCCAGCCATTCTCAGAGTGTAGGCCATTTCTCTCCCTACTCCTCTCTGTCCTTTCCAGCCTCCCCTTCATATGCTGTCCTTCCACAACAGAATATAATATCCTCAAGGGCAGGAATTGTCTTATTTACTTTTATAGGTATGCCCAGTACTTGATATAATGACTATTAGGTAGCAAGCACTTAGTACATGCTTTATCTATTATCTATCTACTCACCCTAAATTTGCTTCTGAAATCAACACCAAGAAAACAGAGGATGTCCATCAGCTAGCATCACACCACCCATGCATGGAACTATCAGTTATAGCAAATAGATAAATACTGATTGCTGTGGCTAAGTTCACTTACCTTGGCAGTATACTTTCCAGGAATGTCCACTTGGATGATGAGCTTGATATCAGAATTACCAGAACTAGTTCAGTGTTTGGGAAACTCCAAAGGAAAGTGTGAGAGAGAAGAGGTATCAGACTGTCTACCCAACTGAAGGTCTACACAGTGGTCATGCTGACTACACTGTTGTGTGCCTATGAAACTTGGACAGTCCATCAGCACCATGCCATAGAACTGAACTGCTTCCATTTGAATTGTCTCAGGAAGATTTTGAAGATTGTCTAGCAAGGTAAGGTGCTAGACACTGAGGCATTCTTTAGAGCTGAACTGCCAAAGGATTCCAACTCTGTTGCAGAGAGTGCAACTCCAAAGGGCTGGTCATGTAATTTAAATGCCAAATGCACAGTTGTCTAAAAGACTTTTACAGAGAAGTCACATGAGGCAAGTGCTCACATGTTGGTCAGAGGAAGCAGTATAAGGACACTCTCAATGTATCTCTGAAGAAACTAGTATTGACTGTGACACATGGGAAATGCTGGCATGAGGCCATCGAGCATGGCATGCCCACATCAAAGAAGGTGTTGTATTCCATGAGCAAAGGTGAACTGCAGAAACCCAAAGGAAACCTGAGCTGTGCAAATCCAGAGCCACTTTCACTCTAAATGGTCTAATGGCTACCTGTGCCCAATCTGGGGTAGTGCCTTCTGGACTCATAAAGATCTCATCAACCACAGTCAAACATGCCCTGACTTCAACATTGTGATGGTATTGGTCCCTTTGGAAAATGAAGGATAAACAAATTTTATACACACACATATGCATGCATATGTATGTGTGTATGTATGTATATGTGTATATATATACATATACACACATAAATATGTGTGTATATGTGTGTGTGTGTGTGTATACAGTTGTTGAATTGTTTCACTTGTGTCTGACTCTTTGTGACCCCATTTGGGGTTTTCTTGGCAAAGATGCAGAAGTAAGTTGCCTAGGGTCACATAGCTAAAAAGCATCTGGGGCTAGATTTGAATTCATGAAGATGAGTCTTCCTGATTCAGAAACCAGGGCTCTATTCACTGTGCCATCTAACTGCATATGTATGTATATATGTATATGTACATACATGATATATACATGCATATATTTTATGTCTGTATCTATATCTTTAGGTTTAATGGGGCAGATAGGTGGCACAATGGATAGAGTGGCAGGTCTAGAGTCAGGAAGACCTGAGTACAAGTCTGGCCTTAAATACTTTACAGTGATGTGATTCTGGGCAAGTTTCTTAACCCTTTTTGCCTCAGTTATCTCATCTGTAAAATAAGCTGGAGAAGGAAATGGCAAATCATTCCAGTATCTTTGCCAAGAAAACCCCAAATGGAGTCACAGGAAGTTAGACACCATTGAAACAACTGCACAACAAAATTACAATTCCTACTTCTTTTCCAAAATGTTTGGCCCAATGCATAACTCCAACCACAGTCTGCCTTTCCAGGGCCCACCCACTTTGACTATTTTCATTTCTGGCATCTTGGCCAAATTTTTTGCATGAAGTAAAACATTTTGGTTCACATTTCTCTCATTTTTGGTAAGCTAGATCAATTTTCCATATGGCTGTTAATTGCCGTTTTGGAGAACTCTTTGTTCAGATTGACCTTTGCCTGTTTATCTTTTTGGAGATGGCTCTTAGCTTTGTGTTTGTTTTAATTAATAATGTATCTTGGATATTAGACTCATATTGGAGACATTTTAGGCAAAGATTTTTCCTTATTGATAATCTGCCTTCTCTTCTCCTCATTTCTTTGCTTGAGCAAACAGCCTCCTTGAGAGGTGAAGAACTGCAATCGGCTTTCTGGTGAAATGATGTAACTCCTGTGGTCTTCAGAAAGCTGCTGGTGGTGAGAGTTCAGTTTGGTTCATGCAAGACATGAGTTTAACACTGGGAATTTTGTTTCTATTTAGCCAAGACTCCAGAGACGGCGAGGACTGACACAGAAATGATAATCGCTGACATTTTGGAGGATTTGAAGGTCTTCATTACGAGCACAGGTTTTGCTTTGAGGCTCCCAACAACCCTGAGACATAGACAGTACATCTATTATTATGTCTCCTGTTATGGAGGAGAAGCAGAAACATGAAGGTGAATAGTTAGCGGATGAAGTGGTGGCCCCGCATTCAGAAAGACCTGAGTTCAAATTTAGCCTCAGATGCCTTCTGTGTGACCCTGGACAGATCACAACTTGTGCCTTCTTGATTTCTTTATCTGTAAAATGGGGGTAATAGTAGCATTTACCTTCCAGGGTTGTTGTGAGGATAAAAAGGGGTTATACATAGAGAGCGCTTTGCAGACTTCAAAGAACTGGAAAGATACCAGCTATAAATTATGAGAAAGGTGAGGCCGCGGAAGTTAAAGATGTATACGTGGGCACAGAATTATAATACGTCAGGGACATGATTTGAATCTAAGGCTGCCTAAATCTAGGTTTAAATGAAAGAACAAATGAATAAATGAGTGAGCTAAGCGAACATCTACGTGTATGCATGTGTATGTATATGTGTATATATGTATGTGTATGTATGGATGTGTGTATATATACATATATAGAGAGAAGAGAGAGAGAGAGAAGAGAGAGAGAATGAGAGAGAGAAGAGAGAGAGAGAGAAAAGAGAGAAAGAGAAGAGAGAGAAGAGAGATCTCTGTAGTTCGTTTCTTGGAAGCTTTTAGGGAATTGTTTTCTTGATCCATAATCCACGATGCTGATTACAGGTTCTGGTTACAGAAGAATCACTTTGAACTCAGTGGTCATGGGGGTTGGTGTGGTTCCAAGACAGAGACAAGCACTTTTTTAGATACCCAGGAGATGTTTCTTTAGTCAGCCGGAGCTCACACTTCTCTGATGCTAACCTTACAAAAGCCACCCCTCCCTTCACCCCTGTGAGTCTGAGAACACTGTCATTATCTTCCTTTTTATGGATGAAGGAACTGAGTCTTAGCGTCTGTTCGCAATGCAATGACTAGTTATTGGCCAGATTTCCTACTGTCTTGGGTTGATGTAGAGCCAGTTTGCCAAGAGTGGAGCCTCCTTCTCAGCTGCCTCCCTCCTAAAAGGGCAGTTTCAGGGTTGGGCTGGCACTAAAGTTTGTGACAGATTGCCAGCTGCAGACAAATGAGCCATTTCTTGGTTCAGTTCCCTTGACCTACAGTGCCTGCAATAGCAGCCTTGACAGCTAGCAGTTACCGGGCATGAAATTGGACCTGTGTGACTGCTCTCAGGTAGGAGAAGGAGGGCTCACAGAGGACACTGGGAGATAGGAATCTTTCTCTGCTTGCCATAGTCCCATTGGGATGTTCCAGGGCTCCTACCAGCCACCCTTGCATGGATTTATGACCCCAACAATGTGGTGGACTCCATGAGCTCCAAGGCCTCCTCCAGTCTGTGATTTGACCCAGTACAGGTATATCCTCCCCAGTCATGCATCGATAACAGAACTTCAGCTCTGGTTGTCAGGACCCTGACATCTGGAATAGAAACTATCCCTGAGTCCAGGTACTTGTGTGTGTATGTGTGTGTGTGTACATGCACGTGTTTATGTGTGTGAGTATGTGTGTATGTTTATATGTGTTTATATTCCAGGCAAAAATTTCTCTTCCTTTTAACAAGCCAGATGTCACTCATCTTTCACAAAGGCTGATCGGATCCGCCCAGCTATTAGTGTTCTCACCAGGTACATCTTTGCTCCTCCAACACTTTATCTCCGCAGGTCCTCAGTCACCTCCGTTCTTGTGATCTACTCCACCACTCTCTCTGCCTTAACTACACACAGAAAGATAGTCAGATCTGTGACCTTGACCTCACTCACAAATGTTCCATTCATTCTCATGGGCTCTGAATTTTCCTCATCTGATCATAATCTTTTCTCATTCCTCTGCCTTATATCGCCAAACCTTGATTCATTCTTACCATGACCTTCATTCTTTCCAACCCTGTTTCTTCCTCCCCATTTCCTTGCCCCTGCACTAGCTACACTCTCCTCCTTTCTCAATTTTGACCCCTTGGTGAACCAGTTCACCTATACACTGTCTTCTACATTCAAATTTCTTGCATTTTTGTCATGTCAATTTTCCTGCCTTGCCAATCTCTGGCCTTGGATTACTCCTACCATCTTTTTCTTTGCTCTTAGTCATGTGATGCTAAACAAAGCTAGAGAAAATCACACAACTGGACTGACTGGGTCTACTACAAATTTATGTTAAGTAAACTTAAATAAACCCTCACTATAGCAAGGCAACCTCCCCACATCTCCCTAATCAACTCATGAGCCCACTTCCCACCATGGCTCTTCCAAACCTTCTCACTCCTCCTCAAAGCTTTCCTGGCTCCCTCTCTCCCTTCCCTCCCAGCTGAGAACCTGGCTTCATATTCCATTAAAGATATTGAAGCCATTCACTGAGATCTCCCTCCTCTCTTCCTCTTCCTTTCAAATCACTTAGTTGTCTACTCCCACTACCTCCTCATTCACAGGATTTCATACTAAAAGGTGGCCTTTTCTCTATGCCAAGGCAAACTCCTCTATGTATACAAGTGATCCCATCCCCTTTTGTTTCCTCAAGCAAATCCCCCTGCTTCTCCTCCTCTTCCTCATTTTTAATCTCTCTCTTTTGTTGTTCATTCTCTTTAAGATCCCATTTGGGGTTTGTTTAGCAGAGATACTGGAGTTGTTTGCCATTTCCTTGTCCAGCTCATTTTACAGATGAGGAAACTGAGATAAACAGGGTTAAGAGACTTGCCCAGGATCACACAGCTAATAAGTCTCTGAGGTCACATTTGAATTTAGGTCTTCCTAACTCCAGACCTAGTGATCTATCTACTGTGCCCCCACAGCTGCCTCTCATGAGTACCTACAAATGTGCCTGTGCCTCCACATCCTTAAAGAATAAGCAAACAAACAAATAAAAACTAACCCTAATTTGATCTTAGCTGTTAGCTCTTTGACCCTTTATAGCTAACACGTGAGAATGCTATCTATAATAGGAACCTCAACTTCTCCTTTCACTTATACTGTCTCCACAGTTTCACTTTTGACATCATGTGACTGAAGCTGCTCTCTCCCAAGACATCAATGTTCTCAGAGTTGCTAAGTCCAGTGGCTTCTTTTCAATCTTCCTTGCTCTTGACCTCTCCACACCTTGGACAATGTAGCTTATCTTCCCTAGACCCTTTGTCTTTAGGTTTTGTGATACTGCTCTCCCCTGCTTCTCCTTCTACCTATCTGACCAATTCCTTACTGAATCTTCATCCAGACCATGCCTGCTAACCATGGGGCTCTCTCCTGATCCTCTGTTCACTTTATATGAATACTTCTCATGATTTCATTGGCTTCCATAGGTTCAATGATCATTTCAATGCAAATTATTCTCAAATCTGCATAACTAGTGCTAGTATCCCTTTGAAGCAACTGTCCTGTATTACCAATCATGTTTTGGATGTTTCAAACTAGATGACCTGTTGACACCTCTTTTGCTTATATTTATTTTTCTTTTTTGTAAACATTTTATTCAATTTAAACTTAAACACAAAATGATAAAAGAAAAACATAGTCCCATGTACACAGCAGAACATGAGAGTGAATTCAGTATAAAGCAATAAATTTCTGCTTCAAGAAAACCTATATAATAAATACTTCACGTTGTTTTCAAAGCTATCCAGCTTTTCTGTGCTTCCTGCTAAGTTTTCTTTTGTTCTCTGCTATGAACCTTTTACTCTTTTTTTCTCCCTCCCTTCTCTCACCTGCCCTAGAGAAGGCTACACGAATATGTATGTATGTATGTACACATATCTATAAACAGACACATATACATATCTACACTCATATACATATATGTAAGACCATAATATGCATATTTCTACTTGCCATCTGTTTCGCTGAAGGTGGTTAGCATCTTCCATCATAGGTCCAAGTTTTCTGTCTAAGATTACTTTCATCTGCTCTGTATGTATATTTGTGTAGAGAGTTTCTTGCAAAGTATCTCCCACCATTAGAATGCCGACTCCTTAATGACTTAGTTCTCAACACAGGAGGCAGCTAGAAGATGAAATGAATAGAGTGCTGGGCTCTCAGAGTCAGGGAAAACCCATCTTTGTGAGTTAAATTCCAGCCTCAGACACTTACTAGCAGTGTGATTCTGGCCAAGTCTCTTAACCCTGTTTACCTCAGTTTCCTCATCTGTAAAATGAGCTAGAGAAGGAAATAGCAAATTACTCCAGTATCTTTGCCAAGAAAACAGAAAATGGGGTCACAAAGAGTTGAGTATGACTGAAAAGTGACTGAAGAACAATGACATTAGAAGTTATGATAATAATAATAATAATAATAATAGTAATAATAATATCTAGCACTTATATAGCACCTACTATGTGCCAGGCACTGTGCTAAGCATTTTAAAAAATCTCCTTTGATTCTCATAACAAGCCTGGGTAGGAAGTAGGTGCTATTCCATCCCCAATTTACAGTTGAAGAAACTGAGGCAGAGTTTAAATGATTTGCCCAGGGGTCATATGCTAATAAGTGTATGAGACTGGATTTGAGCTCAGGTCTTCCTGACTCCAAAAACAGTGCTCTATCCACTTTGCCACCTAGCTGACTAAATGCCTGGGTGCTAATATATGCTTGTTGACCAATTGATTCAAATGAACTCATGTTCATTTAGAGTAGTGCATGTTATTTTCCTTTATGAGAATATAAGCTCTTTGAGGATAAAGAATGTCTTCCTTCCGTATTTACATCCATAGTACCTAATGCAGTGACTAGCACATAGTAAGTATTTAATAAATATTGGTTTAATTTAATTGGCGTATCTACACATACATGCATGTATGCCTTATTTCCCTAGTTTTGCTCATTTAATTCCGAATCAGTTTCCAGAAGTGTTCCCATGCTTTCTTGTATCCTTCATATCCACTCTTTCTTACAGTTCAGTCATATTCCATTACATTCACGGAGTACAACTTATTTAGTGATTTCCCAGTTGATGGCCATCTGCTTTGTCTCCAGTTCTTTGCTGCCACAAAAAGTGTTGCTTTTATGTTGTAAAGTATGTGGGGACTATCTCTTTTTGCCCTGCTTATGTAAAGCAATGGGAGCTCCAGGTCAAACGTTAGAGGCATTTATATAATTTTAAAAGATAATTGAGCATTGCCTTCCAGAATACTCATTACTCAAATTTATCTTTGATCTCATTGATTCAGAACAGTAAATATTGCAACCCACCTGTATCTGTACATTTTATGCATGTCTGCCCATGCCCTACCATCTGTCCTCACATGGGGTCCACTTAAACTTGGAACTTCCTCATATTATTTGAAACTATGAGAGAATTCATGGGACTCTTGAACTGTCAACCCCTCATTACTCACCCATGTCACGTGAGTAGGCAATCATTTTTCAAATAAATTTCACCTTGTTGATAAAATTTATTCCTGTTCTTTGTTGGAATTCTTCAATTGATTATATGCTTCAGTCTATTCTTTCCACCATGTGCATCTCCATATCCTTCTATATGGTAGGCATTTTTAATCTTTTGAAAACTGCTATATTCCATGCCTTGCAGACATACAGTAACAACAGTAGAATGTTCCTGTTAAGAGATGGGCCTTTGCTTTCATGGAAAAGTTGAGGTTATTAAAAAGAAATCCAACTCAGTTTCCACATCTTCAACTTTGGGACAAACTCTATGTCTCTCTGTGCCATCTATCTAAAATATATGCTGATAGATAAGTATTGCAGGCTGTCCATGAACTTGTATGTTGTAAACTGGCAGGAGATATTTGTTACCCACTTGATCTTTCCCATATGGATGGTCAGATCAATTATTTTCAATGGTTATAGATAAGGTGTAAAGCAATGTTTTAAGGCTTACTATACTTTCAATGCTACCTTCAATCAGGAGTACACGGAGGACCACTCACTGTGAATCCCCTTTTAACTTGGACTCTGAGTTAGATATCCTCCATCATAGTAGCCTCCAGAGTGGTAGGACCAATTCTTAACTCTACCACTCTTATATTAATCTGCTTGTATTTTGCAGTCCCTCCAATTTTGACTATTTTCATCTTGTTTCATTATTGTCAATTTTATTTTGTTGAGGTGAGACCCAAATTTTTTTGATCATAAGACCAAACTGTTGGCTCAGTGTGAGCTTGTAATCTACCCAAGCCCTTTTATGTTTTTCATATTTAACACCCATTGGCTTCTTCCATCTTGGATACCTAAAGCTGATTTTTTGAAATTGAAGTGTAAGACTTTGTATATGCTATTAATAAATCTTATTTTATTTATCTTGATCTGAATTCTGACATGCTGAGAAATATTTGGGTTCTTATTCCATTATCTAGTGGATTAGGTATTCACACATAGCTTTGGGCCATCATGGATATGATCAGCATTCTAGCTTTGTTTTTATATTCCTGATCCAAGTTTCTGGGTTTGAGCCAGGTAATAATGTAGCTGGGATGATTACTCCTTTATAATGTAGTTAGAGGCCTGGTAATATTATGCCCCTTCATTCATACATTTGAGCATTATTCTCATTGAGATTCTAGGCCTCTTATTCTTCTAAAGAATTTGGTCTAGTTATATCAGGTATCTCCCAGGCCTTTTGATTGGCATGCCACCAAATATATAAATCAATCTAAGAAGTCATATAATTTTATTGTATTGAGGTGACCCAACATGAAATATGAGTCTCTCTTTACTGATTCAATCCTTCTGTCTGTTAAAAAAGTGTTTAGTATTAGTGTCTATATAGTAATAACTTGTTTATATAGCACTGGAAAGTATGAAAAAAACCTTTACAAATATTATCTCATTTTATTCTCAAAGCATCCTGGGAAGAAGGTGTCATTATTATTTCCATTTTTCAGATGAAGAAAATGAGGCTCAGAATAACTAAGTGATTTGCCTAGATTCACATAGTTTCTCAGTCAAGATTTGCATTCAATTCTTTCTCATTACAAATCTTGGTTGGTGGCAAGTGCCACACACCTACCTTTATAGAAATAAATCCATTAAATACATTGTGTAAGCTGTATATTCTTGGTGGGTTAAATCATAGGTATTCTCTATGAATTCAAAAATTGATTTTCATTTATCACTTCTTCCTGGCAATACTATCCAGAAATGCTGAGGATTATGCGTCTGTTTCTTAGCGTGCACCAACCATCTTTTCAGTAATCATACATTCAGAATTTTTCCAGAAGTTGAAATCAAGTTTCCTGTCATCTAATTTGCAGATTCTCTCCTGTTCCTTGTTTTGGAATTTGGAACACCATTCGCTAATTCTCTAGGCCTAGTTTCTCTCTCCTGTTCATTGAGATCTTTTGAATGCCACAGACAATGAGTCAGCAATCCCAGTTACTTTTGGCTCCAAGGGCATGAAACATAGATATTCTTGATCATGGGACTTGAACTTGCCAAGGAAAGCTAGAGGATCTCTTACTGTCTCCTTGCTTATCCAGGCTAGAGATTTTGTTCTGTTTATTCCTAACCGTGCATTTTTCACCAAGCTATACTCCGGACTTCCCCACCATTCCCCAAATATTTCTTCATCCTGAAGATCATTCCAGCCTTGGCATTCACACCTCAGAAATACCTTCCACCTCTGCAGTCCCTTCCTCTGATTAGATGACTCGTCTTGAAACCTCTATTTAAGGAAGATAACCAGGCCAGTTATCTCTTTGTTTCTCACCAAGCTACCCTCTCAGCCTCTCTACAATGCTCCTGTGCCTTCCTTCTCCTAGCTCCCTTCAGCTTCCCTTTATGTGTTATCTTCCTCCATTAGAATGTAAGCTCATTGGAGAGAGAGACTCCTTGCTTTTTGTTTTTATTTTTATTCCCATCACTTAGCACAGTTTATGGCACACAGTAAGCACTTAATGCTTAGTGGATCACAAGCGAGATAAGGCTTATGTAGGTCACACTGCCTTCTCCCTGCTGTCCATTGTCATCATCCCTCTCACCCTGTCCATTGGACCTATTCCTCCTTTGATTCTTTCCAACAAATAGCTTTTCATAAAATGCTTTTCTGCTCCCCTTAGATTTCCTTGCCAGCTTTGGCTCCTTTAAAGCTTTAATTCTCTGGACACTCTTCTGATGGTTCCTGTCCCTGGTTTTGTGTTCATTTTCTTATCCAAAGCTAAATGAATGCAGGAGTTCTTTGTGTATCTGCATTACTCTCTGCAGACTTCTGCCCCTTGGCTCCTAATCAGGTTTGCTTCTCTTTATGTCATTAGAAATTCATTTTTGAGCATCTTCCATTTCTCTTGAGCTGACTCCTGTGTAGAATTTCAATCCATAGGATCCTACCTATTCCTAAAACACTTTGAAAATGACTTTCCACAAATCTAGAGTGTGTGTCAGAAGATACAAGGATTTCCTCTTCTTCCCAACCACAGACTTTGGGCGGAAGCGGCCACTTGTCCCCATGGTACTCATTCTTTCCAACACAGCAATCAGTTTCTCCCAATTAATGAGAATCAGATACAGAAAATAATTTTTCCCTTTTTGGTCCTTCCATCTTTTGAAGGAAAAAATATAACTAAGGCAGTAAATCAAGAAGTTTTCTATTGATCTACTTTTGTCACAGTAAATTCAAAGAGACATCTGGATAACTGAAGTCTCCAGTCATTACTGTCTTATGCCTTTGTGCTGGGAGTATTAAGTTTGCTAAACTCAACTATTTTTCTTTTTCTAGTCGTATGCCAAATGTCTACATTTATGACAATCTCCCTTCTCTTTCTCTATCTTTCCCCAATGCTTTCCACTTAATTATTGGGTTTCCTCACATGAGTATATTGTCTAAATCGGCAGCACTGCCTGTCCTCTTTCCCCTTATGTCATCTCACAAGGTCTACTTATCCAGAAGTACAGGTTAGTTATATCCTCCAATTTTCATCAATACCTAAGAGGTCCAACTTGCCTGCTCATATTGGGACCTTGAGTTCATCTTATTTCCTATACAGCACTTTGGGAATTTATGTATGCCCGTTTGAGATCATGGGTTTCCTATTGACTCTTTTCTTGGATTTTATCTCTTGTGAGTTTCTGGTTGTCTCAATTCCTATTTTTCTTCTTACAACATGCCCACCCTCTATCTATCTAACTTGCTAGACATTTAAAAAAATATTGTCTCATTTCCAACCTATTCCATTTTAGTTTAAAGTCCTTTTGATTAAATTTGTAAAATTCTGGGTATGCGCATTTTTGCTCCCTTTTTCTCCATCCTTGACTGGGAGCCTGTGCTTCTTATATTTCAAACCTGCTAGGAGAAAAGAACATTATAAAGTGTAAGGTGCTATAAAACCAACCTTCCGGTTCTCTCCAGTTGTTGGGGGCACGAGGAAGACAACATACACACTAGCTCCAAAGACTTTATTCCCAGCATGGGAGAAGATGTAGATTAACAGCAATGGGGGATGTCCTCCTCTCCTCAGATCCATTGTTGTGTAAAGGCATATATGGCTCAGGAGAGCAAAAGCAAGGCCATCTAAGGATTCAATGGTTCTCTAAAGTGAGTGAGAAAAGCTTTGTGAGAGATCTGAGCCCTGAACATTGCTTCTGGCTCTGTTATCATTTCAAGCTAATTTTGTGCTTGCTAATGCACTGACCCTTTAAGTCCATCATTCAAAGAGGCCCCCTCTTTTCCAGGGAGGGACATCAAACTATCCCCAGCCCAACTCTCATGAAGGGCACAGGTTCTTTGGTATCACCTCTCCCTTGAATAGAAAAAACAATTAAGCAGTGTCTTCATAGCCAGAAATCTTGCAAAATTTAGACTAGATTCCTAGAGTTCTGCTCCCACAGCCAGGGAGGGGGCAGAGGATGCACCATCACCAATACTATCATGATAGTCCCCATGATGCTCAGCATGAAAAGTGCATGAGAGAGGAGTAAACCAAGGGCTCCATAAGGTCATGGAGTGGTGAAGGGGCCAAGGTATTATTGACTGAGGGAATTAAGGGAGGTTTCCTTAAGGAAAACCCCTAATGGTTGGGGTCTTGGAGTTGGACTTGAAGGAATGGGGAGAAACTAAGCAAGTGAAGAGGGGGATGGCAGACATTCCATTCTTAGGCAAGATTGTAAGGAAACAATGGAAATAAGGAAATGCAGAGTGTGCATGGGGAATAGGGAGCTATTCAACTTGGCTAGCTTCTATAATATATGCAGGGAGATAATAAAGGGTAAGTCTGGACAGGTAGTACTGCTGGCCCATAGAGGATCTTCAATAGCAAGGCAAAGAGGATGGACTTTACCCAGTTTGCAATGGGAAGCCATTGATGATTTGGGAGCAGAGGAATGAAATGACCAGATGTATACATGAAGATTAGTGGAGAGGCAAAGTAAAGCATGATTACAGGTCAGAGGGGAGGTGGGAAGAACAAGTAGGCATCCACTGCATTTCTACAAGCAATATCAGTGTTTCTGCCTCCAGTCCCTGCCAGGAGTTTATATTTGACTGGAGGTGGGTGTGGGGTGTTCTATATGCATACTGCTAAATAAATACAAGATAATTTGAGGGGGCGATGAAAAGGAAGTGGGAGTATCGTACTTGTCCAGGTAGATAGTATTGAGGTCCTATATGAGGGAAGTGGCAGGGGAATTAGGGAGGAGGGGGTAGACACAGGATGTACTTCTGAGAAGAAGAAGAACATTGGAATTGGTGACAGTAGCCTGTGTGGGAGTAATAAGGGAGAGGGAAAGCCAATGATTACTCCAAGTTTGATGAGTTAATGGTGGGGCCACAGGCAACAATGCTGAGCTCAGAAGAAGGAGCAAGTTTGGGGAGAAACGACACAAATTTGAATTTGGCCATGTTGGCTACTTTGAGATGTCAATGGGACAAATCGGTGCTGATGTCCTAGTGGCCGATGGTGATGTGAGCCTGGAGGTCAGAAATGAGGCTAGAGTGGCAATGGAGATGTGCTAATCATATGCCCTGGGTCAAAGAGAGCTGGATGCAATCCCAAGATGTGAGCTCAAAAGGTCATCTGGATCACCATGCCCTCAGCTGCCTGTATCCCTAGCTTGTTGATGTATGTCATCAGATGGCAGTCTGAGAAGGACCAATCTCCTTTGCAGAACACCTGACAAAGCCTCCCATAATCCTGGAGTACCGTGGCTTTGATGTTGATGGTACCCAACATCTCCCCTCCTGTGATCACGTCTCTTGGCCTGTATCTGAGCTTCCCATTTGAATTTCCTCTTGACCCTAATTAAACTTTCTCTGGGCTGCTGCACTCGCTCATCCTTTGCCTCATCTTTCAGTTTGAGCAATAATGTGCTCATGTTTCCTTGCTAAATACCAATTAAATCCACAGATCTCTGCAGCTCCAGGATGTAAAAGAACCCAACTGCACATGCCTGTGATTCAGGGAGCTCCGAATGCAGTCCCTGACAAGCAGGCTTGTTTCCCCTCATGCATATGTATTGATTTAAGTGGTTCTCTGTACCAGTCATCTGACATTTAATATACCATAATTGTATTATTAAATCAGAATGTGTATTTGCAATTCTGAAAGCACAGCTGAACTTTCGAGAGGCAAAGTCAAGCGTCTTCCACCTTCGATCCCTGACATCCCCCTCACTTTCTCTAGACTGCCTTTGTGCTGCTCCCCGAAACTCTGCCATCACCCTTTCTGCTCTCCAATCTAGCCATCTTTCATGCTGGCTTTTTTGCCTCCCAATACCTATTTCGCCTTCTCCCTTTCAGCATCATCTTCCTTCTATGCTTTCAGAGCTCACAAGATTAAGAATCAACAAACTCCAAAGCTAGAAGGGGTCCTAGGAACCCTTGAATCCAACCTGTATCTGGAGCAGAGTCCCCGTAGGAAACCCTGACAAGTGGCCATCTTTCTTTTACTCGATAATCTCCAGGTACAGGGAAGCCATCAGCTCTTGAGGCAGCTGTGACTGTCAGGAATATTTCCTCTCGAACTCCAAGCAAAATCATCCACTCTATAATGTCTGCTCCAATTCATCCCTTTGGGGCCAGGAAGAACAAATATGTTTTCTCCTCCCCAGGTCAGTCTTAGGAATACCTGATCATTATATCTCAAATGGAAGCCATTCAGTAAACATTTCTTAAACCCCAACATATGCTTGTTGAATGAATCTTTTTTCCTGGGGAGCAGAGCCTAAAGAAGAGAGAACCAGGACTGAAAAATAGAAGTAAAGTGTGCAACTGAAATCACAGGGTATCAAGCTGACAGGGACCTTAGATTATTTACTGCAAAACCTTTATTTTACCAAAGAGACAATCAAGGCTGAGAGAGAGGGAGACAAGTAGCCATGGTGGTACAGGGAGAGAGTAGCAGGACTGGAAACCTAGTCTACATTTGCTGGTTCCATATCAGGTGATTTCTTCTTCCACCCTCCCATGTTGTCTCTAATGGGTAATGTGAGGGCAATATTTCACCTCAGAGGCTCCTTTTCCCATGTTGCTGCACTGTGGCCTGGCAACATGTTGGAAAGAAGACACCCATTTAGTAACTGTAGGGATGGATGATGCTGCATCATTCCTCAGGTATAGTCCAGAATCTCAAAAATCAGTTATTCAGAAGTTTCGTCAATTCTGTGTATTCTTCCAGGGGAAGTTGGATCAAGAACAATATGCTAGAATTCCAACTTTGCTTATTACGGTTCTGTAACCATTAGTTATTTACTAAAAGAGTGCTCAAGGATCACCTGAGGGTCACCCCTTTTCCCTGGCATTTTATCAATGAGGAAAAGTCAGATGGCCTCACTAGAAGTTGAGGGTTTCAAATTCACCTGGAATTGGTTCATCTCATGTCAATAGAATAGTTCTAGTAATTGAAGTGGATTATGTGAATGCATAAATGAATGTGGGGTCTCATCCAGGCAGGTACTTTCAGCATTGCAGAATTTCAGAACCCATTCATGTGTGTTCATCTTATATGAATCTTTTAAGGCTTTTCCATAAAGGTTTAACAGAGGACCTATCCACAGTGCTGCTACAAAGACTACTTTAAATGGTCTGTGGATTCCAGTGCAATAGTGGAAGGCCTGTTCCCATCTTGCATTTTATTCTCACTAAGCATCTAATGACAACCTACATTTTCTGGTCATGCATGTTCTTGATGATAGCTTTCCTTTATATCATTCCACGTACAAGTCACCATCGGCCATGTATTTTATTGGGCCAGCATCTGTCATGCATCTTTGCCTTGCCTTCTGGGTCACCCATAATTGTGATTCTTTGGATATCATAGTGTCCCAACTTTCCACAGAACATCTACTATTAATAGTACACCAATAGTTCAAAAATACATGATTTCCTCAGTGTGCAAATTCTCTCTATGGTTGCAAGTGTCAACCTATCTATATCTAGGAGGCAACAGATGTCCAACACTGAGAGGCTGAGTGGCTTACTCATGGTGATGGAGCTAGCAAAGATGAGATCCCAGATCTGCCTAGACCTCCATTGTTTCACCATGACCCTTATTTAGACAGAACTTCCACTTGTGAAAGAGCTGTGGTTTTGTTGGCAGGAGGAACTCCTTCTACCAGCACATGTTGAGATCTGTCTATGACTTTGGAGCCGAGGCCTAAGAAGTTGCCTGATTCATATGGCAGTCAAGTTTCTTTCCCTGGGTCACATGAGTGTGGTGATAATGTAATTGAAGATCTTTCCCACCCATTCAATAGGCCTCAGGTGGGGCCAGTTAAGAGAGGAAGGCCCATACCTTTGTGACGCCAATCAGTGATTAAAGATCTTTCCCACACTCTTTTGCCTATTGGGTGTGAAGCCCTTGGAACATATACACCTAGAAAGTAGCTATTGAGAACCAAGGAATTCAGAAGTCAGAAGAGAAGCCAGACTTCAGAATTCAGCCCAAGGAGAAGGAATAAGAACTCTGAGTGCACGGAGCTGCAGAAGAGAGTGCTGATGGGAGAATGGAGACCAGAGAGCTGCAGACCAGAGGACTGAGGAGGGAGAGGACACAGGCAAGCAAACAGTTAGGATTGGTGAGTGATTGTTTATGGGAAGGCCCTAGCAGGGTGGGGAGAGGGGGGGAAGTTACAGGATGACTTGGCTCTTTGCTGTGTTTTAGTCTCCAAGTTGCTACATCGATGTGGGATTACTGGTTCTGAGATACAATTACTGCTATATTGAATTGGAATTACTGTTTCTGGGATTTGATTCTTTGGTGTTTAAATAAATGTTCTACTTCCTCTGCCTTCTACCTAGAGAGTTTTTCATACTTTGCAATTCTGAACCATACAGGCATGTTCATGGTCATCCTCCAGGTCATGAATCTTGCTTTATTGATATAATGAGCCCAACATGCTATCCACTATGCTAAGCTGTCTCTGTTTAAGGTAATTAAACATTACATAATTCATGGGAAACCCCCAAAATAGTCTCATAGATAGAACAATCATATGGACGTATTTATCCATGTGGATATTTAGCCACCTCCATAACCATGCCATAATTCTCAGCCTGCTCCTTAGCATCCTCAGACTTGGCATGGAGGCTAACTTTCCCATCAATACTAAGAGGAAGAGGAAGCTTATGCAGTAAAGGGTCAATATTTACAAAGGTATCAACTTGGATTTGGATCCAGTGTGGATTATATCACATTGATGGGATAACAGCAGTGAGTTCTCCCAAAGTTTGGCTATGTGAGGAGTCAAGAAAGGGGAAGATGTACTAGATGAAATCTAGTACTAGATGAAATAATGAGAAGAGAGGACTCCACAGTCCAGTAGGAGACTTGGCTCTTACCTGCTAGGTATAGCTTAGGAAAGGGACCTGGGAGGAATTCTATTTCTGAACACAAAATAGTCCCTGCCTTCAAGGAGGTTGCACTCTCCTTTTTTATGCTTTCTTTTAAAAAATATTTATTTTGAGTTTTCAATATTTGCTTTTATAAGGTTTTGAATTCTAAAATTAGCCCCTCCCTCCATCCCCCCCTCTTCATGATGGTATGCAATCTGATATAGACTATACATGTAAGATCATATTAAACATATTTCCACATTAACCACGTTGTGGAAGAAGAATCAGAATAAAAGAGAAAAGCCATGAGAAAGAAAAAAAAACAGACAAAAAACCAACAAAAGAAAGAGAAAATAGTATGCTTGGATCTGCATTCAGATTCCATAGTTCTTTCTCTGGGTGTGTATAGCATTTTCCATCATGAGTCCTTCAGCATTGTCTTAGATCATTGTATTCCTCAGAATAGCTAAGTCAGTCATCACACAATGTTGCTGTTGCTGTTACTTCATACTGTGTTCTCCTGGTTCTGCTCATTTCACTCAGCATCTGTTCATGCAAGGTTGCAGTCTTCAAGTGGGGGTGGGGTGGGGTTACAATATAGATGCGCTTATATGAATACAAGTTAGGCTCAGTTGGGAGCCAATATTAACAACTAAGGCCATGGGGAGGGGAAGGGGAAGCAAGAGTTTACTTGGGAGGGGCCTGAGCCTTGAAAGAAGGAAAAGAAATGAAGATGCTATGCATTCCAGTCATGGGGAACATCCTGTGTAAAGGCATGTGTGTGCAGGAGATCAGGTGGCGAATTTTGGCAAGAACTGGTAGTCAGGTTTCACTGGGAGATAGTATTCATGAGGGGTATCTTAAGAAAACAAGCCTGGAAGGGAAAGTGGGAGTCAGATTAAGAATGTTATTAAAAGCCAGCAAGATTTGTTTGTGTTTTATCCTGGAAATGAGAGGGAGCCATTCTGGGATTTTTTCTTTTTCTTTTGTTTTAGTTCTCATAGAAAGGACAGTCACAGTCAGTAAGTTATCAATCACTTATTAAGCATATGCCAGGCACCGTGCATACAAAGAAAGGCGACAAAGGTACCTTCCATCAAGCACCTCAGCCTGATGAGGAAGCCAGAAAGTAAAGAGCAGCTAGCTACATACGAGAAATATTGAGATTACATGGAAGGCAATGAGGGGGAGGACATTAGCAGATTGTGGAGGGTATACTAGTAAAAGCCCTCTGGACAAGGTGGGACTTGAGCTGAGAATCAAATAAGCTAGGAAAAGCAAGAGGTGGATGTGGGGAGGCAGAGAATTCTTGGCATGGATGATAGCTAGAGCCAAGGCACAGATTTGGGACCTGGAGGGCTTGTTCAAGAATCAGTGTCATTGGATCACAGAGTATGTGGAGGGCAGTAAAGTGTAAGACTGGTAAGGTAGGAAAAAGTTAGGTGTGAATGACTTTAATTGCTAAACAGGATTTTCTATTTTATCCTAGAGATGATAGGGAGCCACAGGAAGATATTGAGAAAGGTGATGATATGGTCAGACTTGTGCTTTTGAAAAATCCCTTGGAAGCTGAATGGAGGATGAACTGGATTATCTGTTAGTGATATTAATGTAGGGCTGAAGATGGTATAGAGTCTAGGAGAACATTGAGGAGGCTATTCTAAAGGATGGTTTCAGAGGAAAGTATTGAGGTCCTCCACAAGGGTACTAATCACATAGAGAGTACAAGAGACATGTGTGAAAGGGAAAAAAAAAACAACCTTAACTTTAAATTGCAAGGACTTACTAATGATTGGATGTAGTGATTGAGGGAGAGGGAAGAATGTATAATGAGAAAAACGTGGTGTCTTCCACAAAAGGAAGGAAGGATTTTTTGGGGTGAGGGATGAGAACACAACAACCAACCATGATTTCAGAGGACCCATGATTAAACTTGCTACTTATGTGACAGAGAGGTCATGCGCTCAAGATATGGAATGAGACATATCTATCTATCTTTATCTTTAACTCTATCTACCTATCTATCTATCATACACAGCCAATGTGGGATTTGTTTTGCTAGGCTACAGATATTTGTGTAAAGAATTCCATTTTTCTTCTACAGTGGAGACTGAATGTGAGAGGGAGAGAAAATTAATTTTTGTTCATTGAAAAAAATAATCATTTTTTAAAGAAGATATATTGTGAAATTTTTTACAGCAAGTTTTCTCTGATAAAGGTCTCATTTCTCAAAAGTACAGGGAACTGAGCCAAATTTATAAAAAAAATAAGAACCATTCTCCAATTGATAAATGGTCAAAGGATATGAACAGGCGGGTTTCAGAAAAGGAAATTAAAGCTATCACTTGTCATATAAAAATGCTCTAAATCACTATTGATTAGAGAAATGCAAATTAAAACAGCTCTGAGGTACCACCTCACACCTATCAGATTAGCTAATATGACAGAATAGGAAAATGACATATGTTGGAAGGGATGTGGAAAAAATTGGGACATCAATGCACTGTTGGTGGAGTGGCGAATTGGTCCAACTATTCTGGAGAACAGTTTGGAGCTATATCCAAAAGACTGTAAAAGTGTGCATACTTTTTTACTCAGCAATATTATTACTAAGTCTATATCCCAAAGAGATCAGAGAAATAGGGGGAAATAACCTCTTTGTAAAAATATATATAGTACTTTTTTGTGACGGCAGAGAATCAAAAATTGAGAGGATGTCTATCGACTGGAGAAAGGCTGACCAAGTTGGAGTAGAAGATTGTCATGGAATATTATTAAGCTACAAGAAATTCTGATCAGATGTATTTATTTATTTATTGAATAATATTTTATTATTTTGCCAATTATGTGTAAAAACAATCTTAACTTTTTTTTAAATTTTGGATAGAGGGGACAAATTTACTTCCTCCCTTCCCTCTCCTCCCTGCTCCCTTAGACAGTAAGCAATTTGATATAGATTATACATGCACAATTATGTAAATGATATTTACGTATTAGTCATGTTGTAAAAGAAAACACAGATAAAAAACAACCACCATAAAAATGCAAAGAAAGTGAAAAATAGTGTGCTTCAATACGCATTCAATTTCCATCAGTTCTTTCTCAGGAGGTGGATAGAATTTTCCATCATGAATCTTTTGGAATTGTCTTGGATCATTGTAATTGCTGAGAAGGTCATTCACGATTACTAGGTTTTTCTGAAATCTTTGAGCAGGATGAATTTAGAAAAACCTAGCAAGACGTACGTGAACTAATGCATAGTGCAATGTGCAGAACCAGAGGGCATTGTACACAGTGAGGGAAATATTGTAATGATGATGAACTGTGGAAGAATTAGCTCTTCTGACCTGATACAATGACCCATAACAGTTCCAAAGAACTCACAGGGAAAATGCTCTCCACCTCCAGAGAGAGAACAGATAAACTCTGAGTGCAGATTGAAGCAGAATTTTCATTTTATTTTTCTTCTTCTTGTTGTTTTTTCCAGCACGACTAATATGGAGATATGTTTTGTGTGACTTCACATGTATAATGGGTATTATGTTGCTTGCTTTTTCAATGGGTAGGGAAGGTACTGGGGGGAGAGATTTTAGAACTAAAATTAAAAAATGAATGCTAAAAATAAAAAAAAAACTAAAAAATTTATTGACTTCTTTTAAATATATGTTTATTTTTTCATCAGGAAGCTGGGAGTTAATTACTATGTTTCAGGAGAGAGTAGGTGTATATCATTGAATCATCGAGAGCTCTTGGGATCACCAAGGGAGGGTACACAAAGAGAAGAGGGGGATCAGGCCAGAGCTTAATGTCCAGGACAGTCTCATAACATCACAGAACTTGAAATTGGGAAGGGATCATTTATTCCAACTCCTCAATTTACAGATGGTGAAACTGAGAATCACGAAAGGGAAGAAACAAATAAATTCACTAAATAGCCAACTGAAGTTAGTATTTAAATGCAGGTCCTGTGACTCCTATTCTAGTGCTCTTCTTCTCCTGCTTCTAGGTAGTTCCATGAGCAAGTTGGCCTTGTGACTCCTAGGGTTCTTCTTCTCCTGCTTCCAGGTTGTTCCATGAGTAAGTTGGCCCTGTGACTCTTATTCTAGGGCTCTTCTTCTCCTGCTTCTAGGTTGTTTCATCAGTAAATTGACCCAGGACGCTCCTATAGACCAAAGGTCAACCAATGAATCTGTCTCCTTGGGAAGGGATTGCATGTCCCATCCACTCAGTTCAAAGAGTGTTGTCCTTCCTTTGTCCAAACTCAAATGTATTCCCAAGGGGCAGAGTAGAGTACTGGCTACATGCCCTTCTGGATCCTGACCCTCATGAGAGACCTGCTGGAGCAGCCATAAGGGGTCAAAACACAGTGACGACAAGAGTGCAGTAGTTAAATCTTCTACTGGAAGCTAGGTGGTGCAGCGGATGGAGTGCTAGGCTTGGAGCCAGTAAGATCCGAGTCCAACTCTGACCTCAGACATTTACTTGCTGTGTGACCCTGGGCAAATAACTTAACCTTTGTCTGCCTAATAGCACTCACCTACCAAGGTTTCTGAAAGAATCAAATGAGATAATATTCCTAACACATTTAGCATAGTTCTTGGCATATAATAAGCAATTAATAACTGCTTTTTCCTTCCTTAAATTAAAGTGCTGGGTCTAGAGTCGGGATGATTTGGATTCAAACCTGGCCTCAAAAACTTACTAGTTGTGTGACCCTAGGCAAGCCATTTAACTTCTGTTTGCCTCAGTTTCCTCAACTGTAAAATGGGTATTATAGTAATAGCATCTCCCTCTCAGGGTTGTTGTGCAGATCAAATGAGATAGTACTGTAAAAGTGCTTAGCACAGTCCCTGCCATGTTGCTGATGCTTTCTAAATGCTTATTCTCCTCTCCTTCTCTTCCTATTGGATGGGACATGAAGACTGTAGCAATGGGGCTGGCAAAGCCCAGTCTGTTCAGGGCACTGGAATCTTTGCATGGAAGGAACAGGGAAACAATGAGCAATGCATGATCTTAAGTCAAAGGGGCAACCTAGGCAGGGAGTTCTTCCTATTAGTTCAAATACTAACTCTGCAATGGATTATTTATTTAGTGAACTTGGCCATCATTTCCCTCCATGGGTGTCAGTTTCCTGATCTATAAAATGAGGAAGTGAGATAAATGATCCCTTCCCACTCTAAAACTTTGTGATCTTCCTGCCATCCATCCTGTGCAGATGAAGACACTGGCCCAAAGCAGGAGACGGACTTGCTTCAGCTCTGCCACTTACTAGAGACAACATGGCAGAGTGAGAAGAACTTTGGATTTGGAGGCAAGGCCTGTGGGTTTCAGAGCTGCCTCTACTGTCTGCATGAAACCGGGCAAGTCACTGCTCCCAACATAATTCAGGCTGCCATCCCCTCCAGCCCTCCAGCCAAAACTGGGGCAAAAGCTTCCTAATCCATCTTCCTGCCTGTAGGCTTTTTTTCCTTCTGCTAATCCATGCAGCACATACCACCTGATAACAGAATCACAGAAGCTCAGAGGCCATCTTGGCCAATTAATCTTCCTTAGGTACTGCTAAGTAATCCATTTACCATCACATGAATATTATTTTAGTGATGGTTAATGGATAAAAAATCATGGGATATCAGCATATCTGAGAAATCAAATGGTCAATAATCCAGAGGGTGATGCTTAGAGACACACATTGTGAACATGAAGAAGCTGCTGCCCATGACTTGTGATGAATTGTACCCACTAAGTGGTCTAAAGACATTATGTGAAGAATGAAGGGCTGTACGGGAGGTGGTCTGGTCAGATCTGATCATGACAGCCATCGCCATGTTGTGCTGGGTATCCAGATAAAGACAAGAGCTGGGGGGGGCCCTAGGCCATGGAGTCTAGCCCTTTCCCTGTGGAGGATTTATGGGAAGACATAGTCCCACAATCACACAGGATGAGAAGGGAACATAGAAGGGCCTATCTTATCCAATACAGCATGTATTTGGGAAGCACCCATTATGGGCAAAGGGCTAGTCTGGGTGACTGGTGGCTCCAAAATAAAACAAAAAGTGGTCTCAGACCATTTCTTCTCTTTCCCTGGAGGGTCAGCACCTGGAGAACAGTCTTCTTCTCTACTGCAACCCTTGTCTTCACACTCAGAGCCAAGATCCCCTCAAACAACCTCCCTGACCTCCCCGGGGATCAACTTCTTTCCCTCCCTTTTAGTCTTCTTCAGCTAAATGAAGCAGTGGTCTTGACCTTCATCTCAAAATCACCTATAAGACCTTTGCCTCCCTGACTTAGAACTCTCAATATCCACTTTCAGAGCACATCCTCAGTGCTTGAACCCAATGTGTGTACTCACCAGCTCACGCACACCTGCTGCCACATCCTCTGATCTACTTCCATTTCTACTTCTTGAAACACTAAGTCCTCTTCAAGACCAAGCTCCAGTGCTCCCTACTCCTAAATGTCTTGCCAGATTGCCCAGCCCAAAGTGATTGACTCTTCTGTGATCCAATCTCCGAGAGTTGGGCACTCATTCTATGCCCTTTTCACCCCCAGCTCCTTGGCTTCCCAGGACAGCTCTCATTTGCTACTCACTCTCCAACATGGCAAGGCATAGAGCCTTGTACAGAGGAATCGTTGAATAGCTGTTTTATAGGGGATAGAGTGAAAGAGAAAAATACAGACCCAGAAGCAGTGTGACATGGTTGATAGTATGTTTGGCTTGGAATCAAGAAGTCCTGGGTGAGAATCTTGCAGCATTTGTGACAGTAAGCAAATCACTGAATCATTTGGACTTAAGCAACTCTCTAGGATTCACTTACAAGTCAGAGAAGGCCTGTGGTCTGCATTACTGGAGGGAATCTCCATACAGGGAGCTCCCAAGGCTAGTCATCACAGTCCCTGTTCTTCTGTTCTGCATACATCTGGGCACACATGTGGAGGACACGATGCTAAATATTCTCCATTTCTATTGCTTTATTCACACCATATCTCAGAGAGGTAGGTGGAGCAAAGGCAGCTGACTTGGATTCATAGGTGGATAAATCAAGACTCAGAGCTGAGGGAAGGGAGAGCATAAGTGTGTGGAAGCCAGGTGACTGACAAGGAGAAGATAGCTGGTGAGAAAAGAATGAAATGATTCTTAATAGCTGAGGTCTTCCTGAAAGAGTGATGGGAGTCCCAGTCACCAATCAAGACAGTGGCTCTAGGACAGGAGTCTGTCCATGCCGCAGTCTTCATATTAGAGGCTAGACTATGAAGATGGCCAGAGAGCTGAGAGAGAAAACATTTCTATAGAGCCTAATGTGTGCTATGTGCCAGGCATTGTGATAAGCACTTTACTAATATTATCTCCTCAAAACCTAGGAGAGAGATGAGATTATTTTCCCCACCCTACAGTTGAGGAAATTGAGGCGGAGAGCAAGTGGTTACTTACAGTCACACAGCTAGTAAGGGTCTGAGATCTTCCTGACTCCAGACCCAATGTCCATTGCTGCACCTGCTTGAGGAACAGCAGGTAGGGCAGATTGCTTTGAAAATATAAGAAATCTGGGAAGGAAGGTGGGAGTCCAATTGCATTGTATGGGGTGGAAGAGGAGCTTGGCTACAGAGAAGAGGAATTTGTATTGGAGCTCAAAGGAACCCATAGGTAATCTCAGCAGAGATCTTCTCCTGGCAAATATCAGAGGAGACAGGTACAGCAGGCATTGGCAATCCTATTTTAGCAGAAGGAATCTGTGCTCCAGAGATGCTTAGAGAGCTTAAGTAGTTGGTACAATGTCACACAGTGGTTCAGCCAGCCTTCTTCCTTCATTCCCAGCTCCCAGTCTTTCCATGATGATGGGCTGCAGTGATGATATAGAGGCCCTCATTTCCCTCCATGCCCCATGTTTGAAGGGAAGGAGATTCAGAATCTCAATTATGTGTATGTGTAAGTTAACTTTTGCTGAGCCATCTAGGGAAGGGGTAGGTATGCGACAGATTCAGTGCATCACTTCACTCCATAACCAGGTTGGATCCCATCAGTAAAAATTAGCCACCTCCACCACCAACTTTCCACTTATGGTCAAGGATGTAATGTCTGTTAGCTCCTCGAGGGCTCCTGAGGAAATGGGGCAGCAGGAGGCCCACCCTAGCCCAGTGGTGAGACGTGCCCCTCCTGCTTCAAGGCAGAAAATACTCACTTCCACTTCCACGTTTCTCTAAAGGGCTGTATTCCCTCACAGTTTTCAAATACATTTTTCAAACTCCCTTTCATGTAAAATAAATAGTAGTCCTGAATATTTTTAATTAGCAGCTTCCGAGACGGCTGCACCTGTTCCAATTCATCTGGAGAGCTGCACGCCCTTCCCCCTTTTCATTCACTGACAAGTTAATAGACATCTCTGCCTGGGCGGGCACCCCAGCCCAACTGGTGCAGCCCGCCGACAGATGTATGATGAAGCTCTGGCCGGATGCACACCACTGGCGGCAAGCTGGGAACTCTCCCCAGTACAATTTCCTGACCAGACAGAAGCCCTGACACAAAGGCTCTGTTGATTCTCTCTCTCCTGCCGTCACCCACAGACCTCACTCAGAGGCTGCTAAATCACTCTGGCTGCATCCTCGCCCAGAGAATGCTGGGTGCCATCTGCTTCCTGCTCTGCAGGGCAAGGGGATGGACGAGTGAATGGGAAGTCCTTGGGTTAAAAGAGCTCCTGTGTGTAGGCACAAGTGTGTGTGTGTGTGTGTGTGTGTGTGTGTGTGTGTGTGTGTGTGTGTCTGGCGCACATGTGTGGGCACTCAGCACCGAAATTGCTCTTCAGTAGCCCTGGCAGATCTCAGGCATTCAGCCGGAGCTACTGGCTCTTTCTAAGGGGAGGACAGGATCAAAGATCCCTGGCTTCCAATGTTTGTAAGAGAAAGAGACTGGGGGATAAGGGGGTGAGGGGGGTGAGGGGGTGTTGCAGCAGCCCTATGAAGGCCAGTGGGAGGATTCCCTACTGACCACGGTCCATGACTCATTTAACAAATCCTCAGCTTTCCCTTGTTCCTGGTCCCTAAGCCCCCTGAACATGCTACCCCTGAGTGCTGAGGTCATTATCAGTGAGTCAGGAGAGTATTGTAGAGCCCATGATGCCAGCTGGGCTAGCACATGTCACCCCTGCCTAGAGCACAGGCCACAGAAGCCTTTAGCAGCACTACGGTCAGATGCTTTATTCTGGGTAGCCTGGCAGTCAGAGTGGCAGGCCCATCCTGCCTAGCTGGGGGACTCCAGTGAAGCCATACCATCACTGTCCTCCTCTAGCTCATTGGGCCCAGTGGGCAACTCTCTGGGAGGCTTTCTTTCGGCAAAGCTGGCTGCCATCTGGTTTCAAGGCAAAAGGACTCTTTTCATAAGCCAAGGATGTTGTGAAAACAAGATCAGAAATCATGTGTCAGGTGCAAGAATAAAATAAAATAAACATTGTGTTTCTTCGTTTTGCCCTTTGCATCTCAAAGGCTTTCCCCTCCCCTGCTTTCTTCTTCTTCTTCCGTTTTTAACCTCCTATTATCTGGAACAGTTGATTGATACTATTTTCCCCTCTAATGTACAGATTCCTCTTATGTCACCAAGAAAGAACTCACATTTTCAAAGCTGTTATGAATCTATACTTGGGTTTGCGGCCCCAATCCCACTGATGCTTGGGGGCAGAGGGAGGGGGACAGGAGTGTTCTGCTGAATAGGACAAGGATGAGCTCTCTGATGTTCACTGGAGTAACTAGGAAACAGGATACCCTTGACCAAGCTAGGAGTGGCTTCCCATGGGTACTTCCCTGCAAGCAGGAGCTGAGAATTCATTGAAATATCCCTGAAAAGTGGTCGTCCAGCTTCTGCTGGAAAATCTCCAAGGAGGGAGAAGCTATCACCTCCTCAGGTAGCCCATTCCACTCCGGGAAAGCTCTCAGGGTGAGAGCCCCTCTTCCACATGACACCCCTTCAAATACTTGAACACAGCTCATATATGCTATGCCCCACTCCCAATGTTAAACACTCACAGTCCTTTAGATTTGTCATATGTTGTAGAATTAGAGACTTTTTGTTTGCCTTCCCTCTCAACAGTCTCCAGACTATCCATGTCCTTCTTAAATGGTGTCTCTCCTAGAATGGACCACACTCCGGCAGTTAGAGCCTGATTGTGGCTGGCCAGGAATGTACCTGGATTTCTGGGATTCTGGTCAAGCCCTGCAATTCTGAAGCAAAGGTATAAGAACTCTTTGGTGGCCCTTAGGTCACCTCCAGCTGGCCCCAGCTATTTTGCCTTTAGTAAGTGGAATCACCAAATCCTAACTAAAGATGACTTCATTTCTTGAGGTGGATTCATGACTGATCTTAGAATGGGAAATGAAGTGATGGAAGTCTATGGGAATCAGGTCTGCTTCGTAGGTTAGAACAATGTATGTGTGTCCCTATAAATGCATTATGGGGTTCAGCATATGTGTGTATGCTTTTGTTCACGATCACATGTGTATTCATGTGAGTTTGTGTATGTGTGTGTATGTAATATTTATACACATGATCTGCCCATGTGTAGAAGTGGGCTTGTGCATATCTGTAAGGACACACACACACACACACACATACACACACATATATGTATATCTTTGCATATATATACAAGTATGTGTGCCTTGATGTGTATGTGTGGCTACATGTATCCTGTTTGGGGGTGTATATAGGGCAAATGTGTGCCTCTGTGTGTTCGCATGCATGTTTTTGTGTACGTATATCTGTGGGCATGTTCAGTATAGGACTGCCTGGTTACAATTACCCCTGAAACTCCATCAGCTCTGGATGAGCTCATAAACATTTTATTTTCGTGAACTTTCTGCTGAGGGCGAACATATGCTTTCTTCATTTAAATTGCAGAATGGTAAACACAGACAAAATAAATTAGTTCCCATTAGTAACTGTTTTGAAATTAGCAGATTTAGGTTGGACTTCAAAACGTAGATCATATTTTAATAATCTGTTTCCCAGTATGAAGTCTCAATGCCGCTGGATCTGTGTAGCTAAAAATAGACGTATTCTTTGCATAAGAAGAAGTTGCAATAAATTAGCTGTAAGCCGAGAAATCTTATCACGCAGCTGGTAATGAAAACAGAGTGTGGCTTGATTCCGAGATCACCAAAATGTTATTTTCTATGATAATGGAAACTGTCCCGCATGAATGGATGTAGAGCTCTGCCACAGACCAGCTGGGGAAGGTCCCTTTAATCTCCCTCAGATATAGGCTTCTGCCGAAACCAGAACTGACTTTGACCTATAGAGTGAGGAGATGGAGGCAGGCTTCAGTGGAGAGATTTCTGTCCAGTGTTGACAAATTATTCATTAACCTTTTATGTTGCACACTCACAGAGTGTGTTAAATCCATGTCTGGGGCACTCCCCCAGGATATTGGTATACTCTCAGAAGAGGGTGTAATAAAGTTGAGGACTGTTTACTTACAGGGAAATGTGCAGACAGAGTCCCCATTCGGCCTTCTACAAGTGGCAGGGCTGTTGAGCATGATGTAATGGGAGATCCACAAATTTGTCTAATTTAGAAGCAAGATATTTGCTGATCGCTTCCTTCTAGACAGAGGCTCTGATTAGAGCCAGACCTATCTGCTACGCTAAAGTGTTGACTCTTCTTAGAGAAGCAGGAGAGATAAAACCAAGATTTTCTGACCATGAGGAGTAGATGGAGGGACCAAATCCATTGTCCTGCTATCTCCTGCAATCTCCTGTCCTGTGGAGGGATTTCTTGGGATGAATCCAGTCTACCCTGGGAGTGCTGAAGTACTCAGGTGTAGCCTCCTTCTGGGACCCTCCCTTCCTCATGCCACTGAGTCACTGACCCTCAGAGTAGGCAGGGACCCTTAGAGGTGTCTTGTTGAACCAACACATTATCCAGAATCCCCCTAACAACACCCATCCTGACTTGTGGTCTTCTCCAGCATTTACCCAGCTGTTATCTAACCCTATCTAGAATAGGTTGTAGAGTTCTGGGCTCCTTCTTCTGTATTTGCTCTGTCAGAAGGACAGAAATACAAATGGTAGATTGGGACATATCCAAGAGGGAGTGATCACGACTGTGGAGATGGCTGAAGTCAGCTCATGGGAAGGTCCAATCCATTGGGGCAGCATGCATCCCAAGAGCTACTGCTCTCCACCAAGATCCTAAGACAAAATAAACAAGCACCAGGCCTTCCCTCAAAGAGCGTCTATTTCCATTAAGGGGAAATAGCATGTAGTCGGTTACCTTTTTACTTAATAATCTGAAAAGTCCTAGTAAGTACTTGGGTGGTGGGGGTTGGGGAGGATGCAAGGAAAAGTTCCCCTTAGGAGGTGGTTCATGAGCTGATCCCTGAAGAGATTCCTGGAGGCTGAAGTGAGGAGAGGAGAGGATTTCAGGCATGAACTACAGCCTGACCAAAGGCCCAGATGCAATGCTATGTGCTCTATTCAAGGAAAGAGGGAAGAACAAGCCGGCCAGGGCAGGGTGTGTGGAAGAGGATGATGGGTAATAATCCTGGAGAAGTTGGTAGGACCAGCTTGTGGAGGGCTCTAAGTGACCAGCTGAGGAGGCCATAGTTTATCCAGGGACAGGGAGATCCTAGAATACCTTGAGCAGGGGGATGATGCCACCAGCCTCAGGTTTTGGGAAGAGTATTCTGGAAGCAGGGGAGAGTGGATTGGAGAGGGGCATGGCAGCTGGAAGTCTTGGAGTCCCAAGCTAAGAGCCTGTTGTAACCATCTAATGAGAGGCTGGACTTGGGGGTCTGGTTGTTATTGGGAAGATAATGGAAGGATACCAATACATAACCTTCTAAGACTTGGACCCCAGTTGCATTTAGGAGGAAAAGGAGAGGCTAAGGATGCCTCCAAAGCTATGAGTGACCGGGAGGAGGATGGTACCTCAGTAGGGAAAAGATTGAAGGTGAAGTGGGCTTAGGGAAGAAGGTAATGAATTCTCTCTTGGAGTGACTGAAGAAGTCCTCTTGGGACTGGAGGTGAGGCACTGGACATGAGAGCTGACTTGGAAGGGCTGTTACATAGAAGAAGGGATGGACATGTTCTGTGCTTCAGAGAGTATTGCTAGGGCATAGGGTGGAGAGGACTCTATGAAGAGGCAGGCTGAGGCTTGGTACCAGGGAACATTTCCTAACAAATGGAATGAGTGTGGCAGGGGTTTCCCACTTGTCCAAGGCCTTCTGGCAAAGGTGAAATGGGAAGACCACTTGGAAGAGACAGGGGATCTTAGTAGCTGAGGGTCCTTCTGACTCTGAGATAGGGGATTTTGTGACACATGACCACCTAGAATAAATTGGCTGGCCACTCAAGAGAGCTGATTTATCTTATTTACCCTTATTTGCCCAGGAAGGATTGGAAGCCTCTAGAGCAGGGTGATCCCTGAAAACCTTATTCCAGGAAGGGCCACTCTGACTGTCCACTCTGCAGAAACTCCGAGGCCATGGAGACCCTTTGGAAGTGGAGCTGGAAAAGCATGATCACCCACAGGAGCTCAGAAAAGTCAGGAGGCCTGAGCCAGTGCCCTGAGCCAGGCACACTGGCTCATTCATGCTGGTCTCCTCCTCAGCCTCAGCCACATATACTTGATAAGAGTTGCTCATATGCTTTGGTTTTCTGGTGTCCTTTAAAGCTCAACTCAAGGCCTCATCTATCTCAGTGCTGGAAGGGCCCCCAGAGGCTACTGAGTCTAACCCTCTCAATTTAGAGAAGAAACTTGAGGCCTGGGGAGTTGTTGTGGTTTGCTCAAAGACACAAGGTACTTGGTATGTCTTTTCAATGTACTACTGATCCATGGAGATGCTATCCCCACCAATAGAATGGAAGCACTTTGAGCCCAAAGGCTGATTGATTATTTTTTGGCTTGTCCACAGAACAGAGCCCTTAGCACACAAGTGTAATAAGAGCTTGTAGTTAATGAGTAGATGAATGAAAGAAAGCATGAAGGAAAGAATGAATAAATGAATGAATGAATGAATGGAAGAGGGAAGGAGCTGTGTCTTTTGGCTATTAGTCAGCCAGGTAGTTACAAGTGATAATTAAGCTCTTGTGGGCCAGGCACATAGGGGATACAAAGAAAAGGACTCTTGTTGGATAGGAATGTGAGAGGCCTCTTGCAGAAGGTGAGGATGGAGCTGAGGCTTGAAGCTAGTCAGGGAGAGAGGGAGGAGAGGCTGAATTTAGGACACAGGGGTATGGCTGGGGCAAATGAGTGGAGGCAAGAGACATTGTCATATGTGAGGAGTAGCACGAACATGAAGTTAGCTGGATCTTAGGGTGAGGGAGAGATGAGAGAGGAGAAGAGAATAAGAAAACTGGAAAGGAAAGAAGGGGCCAGGTGTGGGTGTCATTATCTGATCCTAGAAGTAACAGGAAGACACTGGTGTTTACTAAGCAGTGGGCATAATGGTCAGACTTACTCTTCAGGAAAATCACCTTGGTAGTGGAGTGAAGAATGACCCAGAGTGGAAAAACAAGGTAGGGAGGCTGCGGAATCATAGGCTTGAACTCTTTTGCTTCCAAAACTCAAAGTATTGGCTTTTCAGCATCTTCAGAGTCTCTGCAAGGATGTTGTTCCGAACTCACACACAATCTTTTCCCAGAAGCCTTCTCTGACATCTATCCTCTAAAACCTCAACGGCCATTTCCTCCACTTGGACACTCAGGTGAGTGGGGAGAATGTGAAGAAGCATTGGTATTCATTGGATTCCAGAATTATTCAAATGCAAAGGCAAAGGGTCCCCATGGAAGTACAGCTTTCCTTCCCCCACCCTCTTTAATTTCTGCCTGCAGACTTTCTGCCGTGGATCTCCTTAGAACAAACATGGGGGATGTGTTCAGGGAAAATGAGAGTTTTAGTGAATCAATAAGTACAACGTTTCCCCGAAAGGCTCCAAATCCCTGCCATGGTGTTTTTTCCTTAGAAACATGAACGTGGTGATTTAGAATCTAATCAGCCTAATGAATAGACTCAATAGGCTGGTGTGGGAAAGGAGCAAGCTGACAGATGGTAAGCCCTTTGCAGGAAAGAGGTGGGGTGCTCAACCCACCCCCTCTTCTGAGTCAGAAGCTCATCTGAGGTCCCTAGAAAAGGTGGTGAGGCAGGATCAGAAGAGGGAGAATCCAATGCCTTCCTTCTCCCAAGGACCAAAGTGAGGCTCAGAATAGGGAAGAGACTTAGCCACACTCATATAGGCAATGGTAGACCAGCTGGAATTTCATTACCAATCTCTGGCTTCTGAATCGAAGGCCTTTATCAGGCTCCTGAATACAAGCTGTGGCACCTCTTCTTGCTATGGGCCAATGAATCTTCCCATCCTGGAACACTCCAAGTGGCCATTCTTGTGTATATGCAATGTCCAGTGTCCTCTCCATCTAGCACCCTTTGCTGACCTTCACTGGAAAAAATGGCTCACTGAGATTTTTCTTGGATTTCTCAATCATGAACATTTTCTTGATCTATGTGGAGAAGTTCCACAGTAGAGCTTGGTTGTACTTCTTGCTACATATCCATTTGGTTCCACACAGTGCACCATTGAGGGAACTGTGAATGGGTACAGCCATTCTGGAATGTGATTTGGAATCATACCCCTAAAATGTCATGAAACTCTACATCTTTTAACTCAGTGATATCACCACTGGTTGTGTATGCCAAGGAGATCAAAGAGAGAGGGAAAGACTGCATAGATACAAAAATATTTATAATAAAAGCTTCTTGTCAAATAAAGTCATGTCAACTACATGGGAGAATAGTCAAACATGTTAGGGTATATTAAGTTAATAGAATATTGGGTAGATTCAGAGTAACCTGGGGGGACATGTACGGACTGACATGAAGGTAAGTGAGACAATCCAGGAGATAATTCATGCAATGATTACGGCAATGTAAAAGGAAAACAGCTGTGTATGACTTAAGAGCTCTTACCAATGAGAAATCAACCATGACTTTTGGCTTTTCTTTGTATTCCTGGGCTGAGCACAGAAACCTGGTGCCAGGCGTGGGGGGTGCACTTCACAAATGCCCTTTCATTGCCACACTGACTGCAGTGGCCCAGGACAAGCTATGCTACTCATGTCCTGTCAGATATGAGATTCAGAGCACCAAAAGAGACAATTTCAAATGCAATGAATGGGTAGATCTGTTTTGCTTGAGTATGCTTATTTATTGCAATTGAGATAATATGAGAAATGAAACAATATATAAAGTATATTGGCCCATGGTAGGTGCATAATATTTGTAAAACATTTAGTATAGTGCCTGGAATATTGTACATACTTAATTGCATGCCTCCCCCCTTCCTTCCCTTGCCTCCCCTCCCCTCCCTTCCCCTTCCCTTACATATTTTCCTCTTTCCTTTCCTCCCTCTCTCTCTTCCTTCCTCCCTCCCTCCCTTCCTCCCTTCCCTCTCTCCCTCCCTTCCTTCCTTCCTCCCTTCCCTCCCTCTCTCCCTCCCTTCCTTCCTTCCTTCCTTCCTTCCTTCCTTCCTTCCTTCCTACTTCCTTCATAGTGGGTTGTCCTCCTCCCCTAATGGAAGCTTTTGAGCAAAAACAAATAACCATACTGAGTCCTCAGTATACAGCATCTCTTTTTTCCTTTCAAACAGGCTAGACTCAATGGTCCTTGAGGTCCCTCCCAATCTGAGCTTCTGTGATTTGGTGGCAGTTGCTTGCTAAATGCTTGCTAAATGGCATCAATGTTGAGATGGTGCTGCCCTAGATCCCAGGGCTGGAGTCCGGGACACAGCCATGGCCATGGTTTACCTCCATAATGGTAACTCTGTGTCCATGATACTCTTATTACTGTATTCCTCCCTCATTCCATCTCTGGCTGGGCTCTGGGGAGAAGTGTCTCAGATATGCCGATTGCGATGGATTTTGATATCTCTTAGGGTAACTAAGAAGGTAATCCCCCAGCTTTGGCCAGCCAGCCTATCTGAAGCAGATTAACTACATGAATAATGTCTTCTGAGTAGGAGAAAGGAAAGGCAGATAGCCCAGCCTCATTTGGAAGTCTATGGAAAGGCCCGCTGCCAAATCTATTGATCGGATTTTGTGGGAGTTAAAGCTTTAATCCCCCCACCCTAGTTTTTCATCAGACAAAGCCACGGGGCTTAGAGGTTTAAGTCTGTGCACTATATGCTGCCATGACACTGAACTACCAAATTCAATTCATTTTTAAAAGTACATGTGAAATGCTGACCATGTGCCTAGCACCCCTGGGATTTTGGGGCAGGGGCAGAGATATCCAAGAAATAACAAAGAGCAGTCTCTGGTAGGGCACAGAGCATGTGTTTAAGAGTCTGAGGTCCTGGGTTCAAATGCTGTCTCTGTGACCTTAGAAAACAAAAAAGACAAAAGCTGAGAGCCACCTACAAACAGAAAATAAAAAACAAAGCACAAGAAGGAAGCAAACAACATGATGGCCAGAGATGTGTGATTCACCAGCATGGGGCATAGGGAAGACTCCCCGGCCCATGCCTGGCATGCCATTCCTCCTTACTTCACAGCATAGAAGAACACTGATGACCTGAGTGTCAATCCTGCCCTGTCCCTGACTCCCAGTGGGATCTTAGCAAAGTTACTCAGCCTTTGGTTCCTTAACTGTCAATTAGAGAGCTAGACTTGATGGAATCTAATAGCTTTTCCAGCCCAGATCAAACCTTTGGCTTACCTCCTCTAAGGAATCCGCCCTTGTTCTGTCTTGGCTCTTGGTGCAGCGCCTGACACTTAAAAATACTTGTTGAATGGTTAAGTGATTGACTCCCCTAGTTTTTCTTCTATCCTCCCTCAGAATTTCATCCCTATCCTCCAATGCTCATCTTGTCCATGTGGATAATTCTTTCCAAAGACAGCACATCATCTGAGAGTGCCTGTCCTGCAGCAGCCCACACCCATTTCCCAGATTCTATTTGTCATGGGAGGTCCATCTGATAGGCTGGATACCCTCCTCCCTCCCTCCTTCCCTTCCTTCTTTCTTTCCTTCCTTCCTTTCTTCTTTCCTTCCTTCCTCCCTTCCTCCCTCCCTCCCTTCCTCCCTCCCTCCTCCCTCCCTCCCTTGCTTCTTTCCTTCCTTCTTTCCTTTCTTCTTTCCTTTTTTCCTCCCTCCCTTCTTCTCTCCCTTTCTCCCTCCTTTCCTCCCTCTCTTCCTTCCTTCCTTCCTTCCTTCCTTCCTTCCCTCCCTCCCTCCTCCCTCCCTTGCTTCTTTCCTTCCTTCCTTCCCTCTCTCCCTCCTTCCCTCTCTCCCTCCACCCCTCCTTTCCTTCCCTCCTTCCTTCCTTCTTTCTTTCCTTCTTTCTTTCTCTTTCTCTCTTTCTTTCTCTTTCCTTCCTTCTTCCCTCCCTCCCTACCTCCTTTCCTCCCTCCCTACCTCCTTCCCTTCCTCCTTCCCTCCCTCCCTCCTTCCTTCCTTCCTTCCTTCCTTCCTTCCTTCCTTCCTTCCTTCCTTCCTTCCTTCCTCCCTCCCTTCCTTCCTTCCTTATTTCTTTCTCTTTCTCTCTCTCTTTCTTTCTTTCTTTCTTTCCTTCCTTCTTTCCTCCCTCCCTTCCTCCCTCCCTCCTCCCTCCCTTGCTTCTTTCCTTCCTTCCTTCCCTCTCTCCCTCCTTCCCTGTCTCCCTCCACCCCTCCCTTCCTTCCCTCCTTCCTTTCTTCTTTCCTTCCTTCCTTCCTTCCTTCCCTCCTTCCATTCTTCCTTCCTTCCTTCCTCCCTCCTTTCCTCCCTCTCTCCTTCCTTCCTTCCTCTCTTCCTTCCTTCCTTCCTTCCTTCCTACTTCCTTCACAGTGGGTTGTCCCCCTCCCCTAATGGAAGCTTTTGAGCAAAAACCAATAACCATACTGAGTCCTCAGTATACAGCATCTCTTTTTTCCCTCCAAACACAGGCTAGACTCAATGGTCCTTGAGGTCCCTCCCAATCTGAGCTTCTGTAATTTGGAGACAGGTGCTTGATAAATGTGTGCTAAATGGCATCAATGTTGAGATGGTGCTGCCCTAGATCCCAGGGCTGGAGTACAGGAATCTGGAGGTCCTCTGGAGAATCAATTGGAGGACACTATGGGGGGCAGATGGGCTGCCTACCCTCTGGATCTTTCTTGTTCTGACTATTCCCTGGACAATACATTTCTTTGATGACCTTAATGTACTACAATTCTTCCTCCTAGTTTCTTATTCTGTGCTTCCTCTCTTCACATCCACTGTGCAACTCTCTGTTGTCCTCTGTACTTGTTATACTCCTTAGGATGGGTGAGTGTGTGCCCATTACATTAAGTCTCTGAGTACTGCATATTCTCCTCTACACAAGAAAAACCAAGTGGATAAAGAATGCTGATTTTCTAGAATCCCAGGGTTTTGTCAACCTAGGGTCCATGAACTTGGTTTTTAAAAAAATGTATTGGATATTGAATAATCAGCATGATTGATTTTCTTTGCAATCCTATTTTGTGGATTGAAACATATAATTCAGAGAAAGGTTCCTTGGGCTTCATCAGACTGAAAATGCTGGCCATGATACCCCAAAAGTTAAAAACTTCCTAAATGTATACCTAAAATATGCCATTTTTAAAAACTACAAATATTTTACTATTGTTATTTTGTCCTGAGGCATAGAACATGCCAGTCTCTGAAATAGATAGAGAGATAAATATATAGATCCATACAGATATCTATCTATATCTATATATCCGCTTATAGCTCATATCTCCCAATAGTAAAACAGAATTCCTGGAAGGAAGGCATTGTCTTTTTTTAATCCATAGCATCTCCCTCAGCACCTCATACATAATAGAGACTCAGTCAATGCTTGTGGAATCAGATTAGATTAGATTACTTGGGTTGGATTGGGAGATCACAATGCAAGAGTCAAAATTGGCCTCTTAATTGTCTTGAGACTTGCTGTGACTGGAATATAGTTCCAGAAGGATGCACTTTTCTCATAAACAGCAGGAGAATTCAAAGGAAGGACAGGGCAGTATTGCCTTATGTAAAAGAGACATTGATGTAAAGAAATCATTAGGTCAAGAAAGTCAACACGGCCTACAGTATTTAGGTGATAACTAGGGTCACATCTTTCCATTTTGTCCACAAGGATAGAATATGAGTCCATGAGATGCTCTGATGAAACCAAGGCTTATTATTTCCTTATCCTTTCCCAAATCTGCCAGGCTAGTCATCCTGCCCACCCCCACCAAAAGGAGATGAGCTTAGCCTGGTATGAAGACCAGAACATCTCTTAGGGACCACGATTTCCATTTCCAACTGCTGAGAAACTTTGACGACTGAATTTCAGAATTTTGCTGATCATCAAAGGCAAACTCCATGAGCTACAATTTGCATTTTCTTCTTTCCTTCCTCTCTTTCTTTCTTCCTCTCTTCCTCCCTCTCTTCTTCTTTTCCTTCCTTCCTTTTACTCTTTCTTCCTTCCTTCTCTTTTCCATTTTCTTTTCCTTCTTTCCTTCCTTCCTTTTCGAAAAGCAGAAAAATATCTGCTTTTCTCTTATTATTTTTTTACAATCTCTTTCAAATATGACAAAGGCATTGGCTCAACAATTACATTTTCCAGGTCTTCAGTCCTCTTTTAGGATAAGGTCTATCTAGGCCTGGTGACTTGAACTCATCCAATGCAGCAAGATCTCCCCTTGCTCTAACTTTTCTTGTCTTAAGCATCAATTACAAATTGATGTTTTTGTTCCAAGTTTTTCAGTCCAAGGCTCATTCTTCCTGGCAAAGAAATACATTAAAACCAGGAAGTGAATAGTTCATGTTGTTGTCACTCAAAGGGAATAAAGAGAGACTTATGGTAGACCTAAATGCCTTGAAACACACCCAACCTGCAATTGCCCAAAAAACAATGTAGAAGATGTCAGCAGGGAGATCTATAATGACAGTAAAGGTGGACCAGTAAAATTCATGCCAGTAGTACAGTTAACTTTCTCTCTGTATTTCTTTATCATCATCCCCTATTCCATGAATATAGTGTTGTTTCTTCATTAATCCTCCTCTTACCACCAATAAGAACAAAACCAAAGCCTCAGAAGTAGGTGAGTCTTAGATTTTCTTTCTTGCTAGTCATGACTCATTCTGAACATTAGCATATTTGTCAACATTCTTACAGGATTCAAGCCTATTGTTCTATTCATCCTCAGCTGCCTTTGCTTCTATCTTCTCTATTTTTAAAAATAAATTTAATTTGGTTGATCAATAAATCACTCGTCCCTCTGCATTTGCCTTTTAATATTATTTTCCTTTCTTTCTCTTAAAAATAATTTAGGTTGCCTTCATGATTTCATTCTTAAGATCTGATATTATTGGGAGCCCTTAGAATTTTAGTCCTTTGGAGTCTTTTTATCTTTTATTTTAACTTTCAAAATCTCTTCTCGTCAAATCTAATCATAATACGCCCAAATTTTCTATCACATTTCTAAGCTGAGTTGGTCATTCCTTTCCCCACGTCCCCATATTTGTGCATCTGGTCAGCCATTCAACCATGTCTGAATAGGCTAAGCAACATTCATGCTGCAGCAACCAATTTCTTCCTGGTAAAAGAAATCAGAACCAGAACGGACTCCCTCCCATTATGTTGTCAACCCTTTGAAAAATAAAAGTAATTATGAACCTAAGCCAAGAAATTATTTGGTACTAAGTTTTTGGCTAGAGAGAGGGTCAGTAGATAACTGGATATTGAATTCCCCTGGACCTATTCTGTAATACCTCTGTGATACACCTAAGGCTGTTTCCCAAAGTCCTCATCTGTATCTTCTTATTCTCTGGGTGGTCTGTAGTATAACCCAATGATAATATTGCTTCTAGATCTGACTCTAGTTATCACGTAAATACTGTTCTCCGTTCTTACCTCCTTGGCCTGCTGATTTCCTCACATGAATGTCTCCTTTATATAGGGCAATACTGCCTTGCTGTTTATGAGCAAAGTACATCCTTCTAGAACCATATTCTAGTCACAGAAAGTCTTAATGATAATTAGGAGGCCATTTTTTCCTCTTCCATTATGATCTCTCAATCCAACCCAAGTAATCTAATCTTATCTGATCCTACATGCATTGATTAAGTCTCTGTTATGTATGAGGTACTGAGGTAGGTGCTATGGATTAAAAAAAAGACAATTCCTTAATTCCAGGAATTCTTTTATACTATTGGGAGATATGAGCTATAAGCAGATATATAGATATAGGTGCAAATAACTATCTATCCATCTATCTGTCTGTTTGTCTATCTATCTATCTATCTATCTATCTATCTATCTATCTATCTATCTATCTTTCTATTTGTACCTCTATCTATTTCATTACTGGATCCAATGAAATCATAGGTCTAGTTCCACTTCCTATCTTCTGTTTCTTTTCCCATCATCCTCCATGCCCTTGTCAAACTGGCCTGTTATGGTTCATTTACAGCTCTCTGTGCATGGCTGGAAATAGGTTTGGAGGAAGAAGGTGAGGGAGTGCTCCTTCCTCCGGCTCCTACCTGTGGAATGTGGAAGTTGACACCCAGGATCAGCAACACTCCTTCCCCTCCCACAAGTTAGGTGACATTTCCTAGCCACTCCCCTTGTCTTCACCCCTGCAGGGAATATTTTCTGTGCATGCAAGGAGTGGGGGAGAGGAAGTGAGACCATATGACCCTGAAGCTCAACCTCATTCCAGGCAACATGAAACATGGTGCTAAAACTTAATTTGGCCTGGCAACAGACAAACCCAAGATCCATTTTATCCAATACCAGGGTTAGGTATTGGATCTGTAGATTCATTGATCTGTGAAAGTCCAAGATAAGGAAATACTGCAAATACAGGTCAGCACCTTCTCAAGTGCATGATTAGAGCATCATTGCAGAAGGAACATGATCTTCCTGAGTTCCACAGTAGCTGTCGGACTCAGGAATTCAGCTTCAGTCTTCCTGGTACCAACATGAAGTTTCAATCCCTTGCCTATCAAGCATCCAACATGAGCATGTCAAAACCATTAGATTCTGTTTTAGCTGAGTGTGTCTGAAGGATAATGCAGGGGGTGAGGGAGGATGCTTTCTCCCAGGGTTAACCCCTCTTTTCTGCCTCAACAATCAAAGTTCTTCTCCATTAGATATTCTCTCCACCTGCAGAAGGTACAACACTGTGACTCTAAATTTAAATTCCCCCCTCCCAAATAATCAATAGCACAATGGGGCACAGCCAAGATCGATTCAGGTTTTAGCTAAATTGAGGCAACCTTATTAATAATTAAAACAGAATGGGAATGGCTTTAAATAACAGAAATAAGTGTTGGAACAAGAAGTAACCCCCTGGAAGGGAGAGAAGATAAAAGGGAGGAAGGGAGAAAGAATCACTCTCCCTGGGGGCTTTAATGGTTATCAGAGCTGCTGCCATCTCTGTCTCTGGTTCTTTCTGCCCCAGGAACTATCCACATGGTTGTCTTCCCTTTGGCTCAAGGCACTAGCAGCCACCCCATTGACTGCCATTCTTTTAATCTCATCTCATGCCCACAGTATCCTTCTCCAGTCCTACATCTACTGCCCTATGGGCTAACCCAGATTGAGGTGGAGTCTTGGTGGCAGCAATTGCCAGGGCAATTTCCTGACACTCCCTGCATGGCATCTGAACTAATGCAAGGTGGGAGACAATATGCACATTTCAGAGCATGGGGTGAAAGGAGTAGCAGCTGGCAATGTGAAAGGGGACCAGGAAAGGTAGAGTGTAGAATATATCCCTAGGCTAAACTGTGAAGGAAATTGGGGCTCTATGTGGCATACATTCCAGACATTCTAGCACAGCCTTTGCCAACATTGGATCCAGGTCATGGAGGTACTGAAATGTTTAACTGAGGAATTTGTATTTGATCCCAGAGGTAATAGGGAGCAACAAAAGCTTATCGAGCAGATCAATTCCATGGTCAGACCTGTACTTTAGGGATATCACTTTGGTGACCATGGAGAGGATGGTTTGGAGGGAGCAGATATGGGGCAGGGACACCAATCAGAAGGCCCTTGGTAGGAATGTGACCTTGGGGGAGGCACTTAATGTCTTTTGGCCTCAGTTTTTGCATTTCTATGTAAGATGTTCTATGCCCTTACCTCAATAATTACACAGGACCGGGACAGAATCATTTAATCAGAAGTATGAACTGGGTATTAACAAGACCTACATATCTCTATTGACTCAATCAATCAATCAAAGGCATGAAATTAGTATACTCCCTGTGAGTTAGCATGTATGTATATACATATATACACATACACATACACACACTCACGCATTATATATACATACATACATACATACATACATACATATACACACACACGCACACATGCATATATATATATATATATATATATATATATATATATATATTATATTAAGCCATTTTAGAACCCAGCATTTGAGTGTCTAGAAATCCAGTATAGACATTAACTTTCATCTAACTCCCTGGGATGAAAGAGAGGAGATAAACATTTACCTCCTCTCCCTCCCCCCACTGCACATCATTGTCATATCATTACCTTGTGAACTTCAGAGGGTTGGAAAAGTTGGACTTCTCATCTATACCCTAGCACTGGAATGCTGATGGCAGTATCTGTTTTGCAAGACATGCCTGAGGAGAATTATATGAGGGTCCCATAAAGGGAATAAAAAGGCCTGTATCCAAAGAACTTTTCAGGAGATGTGAATTAGCTCCTTTACTCCACCATATGCTCTGAACTGAGCTCATCTTTCTCTGGGTTCTCTATGTGCTTGTGGAGGAATATACCCTGGTTTTTTAGGAGTTGCTTTGGGCCAACTCCTTTAATGAATAGCCCTTTCTAGAAGCTAATATAGTCCAATTAATTGATATCAACTAAAAATCACAAAGGGAAGCACACCAATGAGGGTTATATTTTATAATATGAGATAACTATCCTTCTCTCTATCCTCTCTAACCTTTTATGGTCTCCTAGAACTCTGAAAGGGAAAAGTAAGATCTGCCCTCTAGGAATCCAGACTGCTAAGGTAAGTGGGGATTGGGAGAATGAACCCCATAAGAAAGGCCCCATGTTATCACAAAGGAGGTGGAGCCAATGACTTCTAAGGTATCTCCTAGCTCTCAGTCTATGATTCTATGGCCCTAGGTGATGAGGGGCTGAAGACTATGGTGATTACATGCATGGAGGAAAGGAAATAAATGAGCCACCAACATCCAGTCACATCAGTTCCCATCCATAGAATTAACCTTGATTCTCATCTCTCGCTGAGCACTTACCTCTAATAATCCAAGACTTCGATTCCACCTATCCAACATATCTTTCATCTGTCCTCTTGAAATGGTATGGGCACTAGCAACCCCAAATCACTTTTCCTTGGAAGGATGTCAGGGATAGGAGGGAAGGAGAGGTCTTTGTATAGTCAGGGTCCTGTATGGGTCCCTGCATTGACAAAGGAAATCACTGAAACAGAAATTTTGGTTTCTGTATCAGCAAATGAATTTCCTTTTCAGGGTCTTGAGGGAGTGATACCAAGCTTGAGGCTTGTATGCACACTGGGGACCAAAATAATCTCTAGAATGTCTTGAGGTTGCCTGGCTAATAACCTCAAGCTTCTTCCCTTTCCAATGGGATTTGAAACCATAGGATTGTACCCTGAGTGTGAAAAACTGAGGAAGTCTGGGACAAAAGAGGGTACTTACATTCTGGATACTGCAACAAACACTGGGGAATTAAAAAAAATATCCCTACCCTCAAGAACAGTGGTGTTGAGGGCATTATGAAAGTGGGGACAACATGCACATAGCCAGGTACAGATAAGATGTTAATGGTGCAAATGAAACATAATCATGGAGGGGAAGACACTAACAACTTGGGGAAAAGGTGGGATTTAAGCTGAGAGCTAAAGGAAGGTGGGAAAGCTAAGAGGCAGAGGTGAGGAGGGAGGGCATGGCAGGCATGGAGAGCACAGTCAGTGCAAAGACTGGGAGAGGAGGGAGTGTCCTCACCAAGGAACAGATCAGAAGCCAGTGTGCTGGGGTAGTAGTATGTGGGGAGGGGAGTAAGGTATGAGGAGGCTAGAAGAGAAGCAAAGGGCATTGATTGCCGGATGGGGCAGGGGATGAGGGGGAGGAGTCCTTTCTGTGTTCTTTCCTTCACATTTCAAGCCCTTCACCGTCTGGCTCCCATCTCTCGCCTGACTGGTTTCACTTGACTTTGCCTCATTCTCTCTTCATTCCAGGAAGCTAGGCTGCTTGTTGCTCCCTGCGAATGGAGTTCCACTCTCCAGACCTCTGTGCCTCCTCCAGTGACCAGATTCTTTCCCTCCTAATTCCTGCCCCTTGGAACCTCTAGCTTCTTTCGAGGTAAGCATACATTTCTCATCCCCCTAAGTTGGTGCTTCCACATCTAAAACTATGTAACTATTTCATGTTGGCTTATCTTTGTACATGCCCCGACTCACAAGAATGCGTATTCCTTGAAGGCAGAGGCTGCTTTGTTCTGCTCTTCACGTCCTTGGTGCCTCTCTCAGTTCCTGGAACATAACATACCTTTAATAAATGCCTTTTTAATGGAATGGAATGGATTCTGAATTTTCTGTGGAGGGAAATAAGAGCCACCTTAAACCTGAAATGCATTGTTACCATGCATGCTTGCATGGGAATTGGTTACTCTTTATTCCACATTTGTGGAAAGCTTGACAAGAGCTCTATTCTGAGACATGGCAGAGCTGGGTGAGAGGTAAAAAAAAACCCAAAAAACTAAAGACTTGATTGGTGGCTCTAGATTAAAATTGACCCTAGTATGTATAAACTCAGAGGTTTGGGGGCAGGTGGCCATAAGCTATACACAGAGGAATGCATTGAGGGTCAGGCAGGAGTGGGGACTACCCCAAGGTCACCTGGCAAGTTGGCTGCAGAGCCACACTCTTGCTCCTTAGCCCCAAACTCTTAGCACCAACTTTGAATCAAAGGCTTGAACATGCTCCTAGTCAAGTCAAAAGTTTTCTCATGCTTACGGCAGTGTTAGAGAAATTTCTGACCCTACCTTGACTGTTCCAAGAGAAGCTTCTCTGACCCAACATGGGTCACTGAGCCTTCTCACAGCTGACTGGAAAGGCTGGGGATCCTAGGCAGAACACTGACTTCTGAATCCAACCCTCTGATTTTACAGATGGGGAAACTGAGGCTTAGGGAATAGAAAGAACTTTAGTCCGGGCCATACTGAAAGTTGTGACAGGCTAGGAACTAAAACCAAGATCCTTTGGTTAAATGCCAAATAGGGAGTTTATATTTGATCCTGGAGGTAATAGTCATTTACTTCCTCTAAACCCTTTGTAGTTTTGAAGTCTAGGATATAAATCAGGAGAGTGGTTTACAATCCTGAAAATGCAATAACTAGGTGTGTTCCTATTGTTTCTCTCCTCTACGGAGCTTTGCACACAGTAGGAACTTCATAAATAATGGCGGAATAAATGAATTTGCACTTTACAAACACAGGTTTTAATCTCCCTCACTGGTGAGTTCTTAGCACTTACAGCTCAGAAAACACTCAGAGAGGACCATAAAGCACTCTCTATTCTCGGTTAGGGCCTAATTCCCCAATCCTCTTAGCACAAGATATTTCATCTTTCATTTTATCAATTATAGAAGGTATGTTTCTGGGCAGGATCCAAATAGAAGTTGTGGTTGCTGCGATATTCAGTTACTCACTTCCTTGATTCATGTGGGAGACACTGAACCTCCTCTACATTCTAAGGGGATTCTTGTCAAATCAGAAACAACATGATAGATGGCCAAGATGGTCTGTCAGACCACTGGTGAATGGCCTTCTTCCCTGTCCCTGTCCTTGTCCTCCAGGCCTAGTCTGAGGTGTACAATCCCTCTACAGCTTTGGAGGTATTTCTTATATGTGGAGCTCAGGGTTCTCATTGCCCTTCCTCTTCCTGCCATAGCCTGCAGATCACTTTAGCTATAGCCCCAAATGCCTCTTCTCCATTGGCACTGGTCTCTGGGACTGTAAGCTGACTATATTTTTGTCTGTGCAGTGAATGTCATCTCCGCATAGCTATTCTCTCTTCCTTTCTTCCCTTCTCATATCTCTGGAGTGTAAAGGTAGCTCTTGTGCCTCCCCTCATGTGAATAAAGCACATCAGATAGAGGCCACTTGCTTTTAGCATCACCATCTCCTCTGTCATGTATGGGGAAATATCAATATCTCTCAACACCCCTTTCTTTCTTTTTATCCCAAGTATTTAGCCTAAAGCATGGTACATGGTAACTGGAGATGATTAACTTAGATTCTTAGCCCAGTATCCCAAAATAATGTCCTATTGTTGTGAAACATTGAAGCTATTATTGTGGAAATGTTGGAATAGTAAGGACAATGGGTATAATCAAGTGAATCTGGAACTGGTGGGAACCAGTTATTCAAGTTTTAATGGAAGCATGGGAGGAGGTCTACAATGGAGTGCCCTAGGGATTCATTCTTGACTATGAGCTGGGGAATATTTTCTTTATGAGTGATATGCATAAAGACAGCAGCTGAAGTAATGTGTTCACTTCTGGGCAGTGTATTTTATGAAGCATATTGCCAAGTCAGAAAGAGTCCAGAAAAATAAGAAGGTTAAAGGATGCTGGGTTCATGTTATAGATGGATCAGTTAAAGGAAGGAAGGAAGGAAGGAAGGAAGGAAGGAAGGAAGGAAGGAAGGAGGGAAGAAGGAAGGAAGGGAGGGAGGAAGGAAGGAAGGGAGGGAGGAAGGAAGGAAACAAGCACTTACTAGGCCATGACTATGGACCAGGAACTGTGCTAAGTGCAAGGGATACAAATACAAGTAAAAAAAGACAGTCCCTGCCCCAAAGGAGTTTGCATTCCTAGTAGGGGAAGATAACACACAAGAGGCAGCTGAGAAGCCAGGCAAAAAGAGGGAATGGGGAGATGGAGGGAACCCAGTACAGGGGCAGGATTTTGAAGTTCTGAAGGAGCAAAGGTGTGAGAGGAATGAAGGTTGACAAAATGGAGGGTCCTGGAAGAACTCACCAATGGGAGAATGGGGCATACCATACAGGGGGAATACTCCACTCTGAGAAGGCTGAAGGGTGATTGGCCATTCCAGGGTGAGGAGGCTCCACAGGAAGAGAGCATAATTTTGAGGTTCAAAAGCCAGGCACAGACTCAGGCAAGGCAAAGAGGGTTATTAGGGCTAGAGAAGTTAAGACCAGGTAAGGAGCCAATGAAATTCTTTAGACATGTGTAAGTCTGATACATGAGCAAGAGAGGAATTGGCCTCAGCTACAAAGAAGCAGCTGTCCCCTCAAAGTAAGGGCACACTCCCTGCAAAGAGAGTGAGCCAAAAAATAAAGGGAACTGGCTGCCTCCAGAAGCAGGGGACACCCCTCATGGCAGGAGTTTTTTATGCTTTTTACCAAACATTCTAGACTTGGTGAATGCCAAATAAAATGGGCATTTCCATATATATGTACACACACACACACACACACACATATACACACATATATACATATATACACACATACACACAGATACATATATATGTATATATACACACATATAATAATAGAAGCAGAGGACTGTACATGAAACTAGAGATCTGCGTTTGGTACAACTAGCTTTTCTTTTAAATATAATAAGATAATAATGCAACATAGAACTTTCAAAGTCGTCCTACTTGTCCCTGAATCTTTCTGTCCTTCCTTCTGTGCATTAAAACAAATGCTTCGGGGGCGGAGCCAAGATGGCGGCTGGTAAGCACGGACTAGAGTGAGCTCCCTACCCGAGTCCCTCCAAAAACCTATAAAAATGGCTCTGAACCAATTCTAGAACGGCAGAACCCACAGAACAGCAGAGGGAAGCAGGGCTCCAGCCAAGGATAGCCTGGATGGTCTCTGGGTGAGGTCTATTCCACACGGAGCTGGGAGCTGGGAACGGAGTGGAGCAGAGCCCAGCCTGAATGGCATGGACTATCCAGACCAGAAGCCGGGCGGAGGGGGCCCTAGCGCCCTGAATATGTGAGCTGCGGCAGTTACCAGACCCCTCGACCCACAAACACCAAAGACTGCTGAGAAGGTTAGTGGGAAAAGCTGCGGGAGTGGAAGGAGTTCGCGGTTCGGCTTCCAGCCCCGGGGGCAGCGGAGGTGGGGCAGCTACAGCTGTTGTTACTTCCGGCTCCAGGCCCACCTGGTGGGAGGAATTAAGTGGCGGATCAGAGCAGGAGTGCAACATCCTGCTGAAGATCTAAGCCCAGTCTGAACTGGGGGTCCTTGGGGAAGGAGGAGTGCGGCTCTGACAGAGCTGGCACCTCCCCCCCAAATGTAGAACATAGAACTCGTTAGTCTACAAGCAGTCATACCCCACTGAAAAACTCAAGGGTCAAGTTAGTTGGTTGGGAATATGGCCAGGCAGCGAAAACGTGCCCAGATTCAGTCTCAGACTTTGGATTCTTTCTTTGGTGACAAAGAAGACCAAAACATAAGAGCCTAAAGAAGACAACAAAGTCATAAAGCCTACAACCAAAGCCTCCAAGAAAAACATGAACTGGCCCCAGGCCATAGAAGAACTCAAAAAGGATTTGGAAAAGCAAGTTAGAGAAGTAGAGGAAAAATTGGGAAGAGAAATGAGAAGGATGCAAGAAAACCATGAAAAACAAGTCAATGACTTGCTAAAGGAGACCCAAAAAAATACTGAAAAATACACTGAAGAAAACAACACCTTAAAAAACAGACTAACTCAAATGGCAAAAGAGCTCCAAAAAGCCAATGAGGAGAAGAATGCCTTGAAAGGCAGAATTAGCCAAATGGAAAAGGAGGTCCAAAAGACCACTGAAGAAAATACTACTTTAAAAATTAGATTGGAGCAAGTAGAAGCTAGTGACTTTATGAGAAATCAGGATATTATAAAACAGAACCAGAGGAATGAAAAAATGGAAGACAATGTGAAATATCTCCTTGGAAAAACCACTGACCTGGAAAATAGATCCAGGAGAGATAATTTAAAAATTATTGGACTACCTGAAAGCCATGATCAAAAAAAGAGCCTAGATACCATCTTTCAAGAAATTATCAAGGAGAACTGCCCTGATATTCTAGAGCCACAGGGCAAAATAGAAATTGAAAGAATCCATCGATCGCCTCCTCAAATAGATCCCAAAAAGAAATCTCCTAGGAATATTGTTGCCAAATTCCAGAGCTCCCAGATCAAGGAGAAAATACTGCAAGCAAAACAAATGCTTCAATTTGTCCTTTGTTTCTTTTCCTACCCTATTTTTATCCTTATCTCTTCTCCCCTTCTTCCTACTCCTTAATTAAAAAACAAAATAAAACAAAGAAAAACAAAGCTATTACAACAAACATTCAGAGTCAAGCAGAACAAATTCCTGCAATTGGCATGTCCGAAAATATCTGTCTAATTCCACATTTGAATCTATTCTCTCTCTCTCTCTCACTCTTACGCAAGCACGCACGCGCGCGCACACACACACACACACAGAGTAGCATAACATTCTTCATGGTCATCTTTAAATAATTTTTTTCAAGTGACATGAATCTATTGTATCTCCCTCCCTCTCACCCCCATTGAGAAAGAAAGAAAAACAAGACCCTAGTGACACACATATATAGTGAAGCCAAATTAATTCTCTGGCTGTCTGGCTGGCTATGCTCCCATAATCTGTGCTCTAATCTTCAGCCTGAATTCACCACCTCTTTGTCAGGAGATTGGTAGCAGGCTTCATCAAGGGTCCTCTTTCCAAACAGGGCTGTTATTTTATATGTTGTTCTGCTGGTTCTGATCACTTTGTTCTGCATCATATGGTTCGTATGATTCTTCTCAGGTCTCTCTGAAACCAACCCCTTTATTGTTTCCATTCCATTCATAGACCCTAATTCCTTCCCTATTTGGATACCCCTTGGCTTGTCAAGGTTCTTTTTTTTTGGCCACCATGACAAAAAGAGCTGCTATAAATATTTTTGTACATAAGATTGCTTCTGTTCTTTCTCCGATCTCTTTGGGGTAGAGGTCATGTTGTGACATTGCTGTGTAAAAGAATAAACAGGATTTGGTAACTTTGGGGGGCATGGTTCCAAATTGATTTCCAGTAGGGCTGGACTAGTTCAAAACTCCATGAATGGCAGACTGTTTTTTCTACAAACCTTCCCATATCTCTTATTTTCCCATGTTTGTAAACTTAGCTAATCTGCTGGTATGAGGTTAGACCTGAAAGGTGCTTTAATTTGCATTTCTATAATTTTTAGCTATTTGGAGAATTTTTTCATATGACTATTGATAGCTTGGATTTCTTCCTCTGAAAATTGTTCACTTTTTGACTATCAATTGGGGAATAGCTCTTATTTTTGTGAATTTGAATCAGTTCCATATAAATCTTGGAAAGGAGACTTTTATCAGGGAGTCCCTCCTCCCTCCCCATGTTTTCAAGAATGGGTGGACAAGTCAGGGTTTCTGGAAAGAAGATTTATGCACAGGGACTCATTGGACTGGGTGCTTCTGGGGGCGCCTATGGTCCTAAGATGGTTAAATTATTTACCATTTGAGGCAGAAAGGGACTTATCTTGTGTTTGCCACCCATTGTCTGAGATAATTCTGATAGTGGGAATCTATAAATGCCAGCTTCTGCACCACCACCAGCAGCTACAGAGCAGGGCAGAGGGAAGGTGCTGGGCTTGCATGTGGGAGATGAGTTCAAATACTTCCATGTCTCAGCTGTGTAACCCTAGCCATGATGCCCTAGCTAAGCTTCAATTTCTTCAGACTTAAAATGGGTGCATGACTATTCACACTCCTTGCATTGCAAGGTGCCTCAAGGGTCATACTCTGGGCTCCACAGAGCTCTGCATAAAGGTGAGTCCAATGAGAGAGCAAGACATTGAGAGCTCAAGGATGTAGAAGGGGTCAGGGTTGGGAGAAAATATGGGACATCTAGAAAAAGCAGCCAGCGCTGTTGGGGCAGCTCTCTCCAAGCACCAGGAGACAGTCCCTAATTCCAGCTCACCTGAGTGCCTGGATGTTCTGCTTGGCACTGTGGCCCTTTGTCATACCTGTCCAATGAACCCATTGATCCTTGGAAGGGTCCTGATCTATGGAAACTTTGTTTAAATGTCTGGCCCTGGGTTTTTATTAGCAATTAATGAAAAAACAAGATTGAAAATCCTAACTCTGGGTGATTGCTGGGAAATTCACGAATAAAAGTCAATGGTGTTAATCTATTTAATAAAGTACAGACCAGAGAAAGCCCCCCAGGTAGCAGAGCTCTCAGCCTTCTCAAGGTGTTTTCATGGGCCCCTGTCCTGGCATCCACTGGCTACTTATGGGCAGACCTGGATTATTCTCTGAGCTTTGTCCCTCCTCTGTCTGTCTGTTCATACACACACACACACACACACACACACACACACACACACACTCACTCACTGATATATCCCCAGCCTCATTCACCAACCATGGGAAGCCCTTCTCCTAGTTGCTCATTAAGGAATCGCTGAATCACTATTGAATGAAAGTAGTAACCATGCTCCTATATGGTGTTCTTGGCCATGTGCCTGATGCTCCAGGGTAGACAGGAGATGAGTGAGGACAGTGTCCCTGCTCATGTAGAGGTAACTCAGCCCAAACAGAGGCCAGTCTTGTACAGGGTGGTGCGGGGAGAGGAGAGAGACAGAGACAGAAAAAGAGAAAAAGAGAGAGGAGAGAGACAGAGACAGAGACAGAGAGAGACAAAACGGGGGGGAGGGAGGGAGGGAGGCAGAGAGAAAAGAGAGAGAGAGGGAGAACGGGGGGGAGAGAGACAGAGAGATAGAAACAGAGAGAGACAGAGACCGAGAGGGAGGGAGGGAGAGAGAGAGAAAGACAGAGAGACAGAGACAGAGACAGAGAGGCAGAGGCAGAGAGACAGAGAGAGAGAGAATGGTCCAGTCATATCCAAGGCAGGGTTGGTCTCATTTCTGCCAACCACAAAAGATGCCACTGCAATGCATTTCCATTCTGTTCCATCCATTCTTATATTGAGGAGCAGAAGAAGTCCCGTGCACTTGAATGAGTACTGGCTTTGGAGTCAGGAGACCTGGGCTCCCACTTGGTCGATTCCATGACCTTCCCATCTCCATGAGGCCGAGGCAGTTGGATCACATCACTAGGCTCCCGTTCCCGCATCTCTCCATTTTACCAGCTCCAGATCCTTTCATCTCCTGCTATACAAGGAGGCTGTGGGTGGGCACAGCCCATGCTGGCCTGGCACCAGCTCTTGGGAGCACCTCGTTGCCCAGGTAAGATGCGAGGGACAGAGGGGTCTGCCCACAGTTTCAGCGCTGTCTCTGCAGACTGACTCAGTGACTACAACTTCTCTTTCAGACGCTGGGGTGACTGTCCAGCTCTTAAAGCTCCCTCTGAGCAGAATCCTTCTGCCACTCCCTGTGGGATAGCTCTATTTGCCATGAAACTTTCCCTTCCTATCATCCTCAGCAGTCTGTTTCTCTGGGACTTCTACCCATCACAGAGAACAGTTAGGGAAGGCCTGGGTCAACAGCCATTGAGCTAGCCACAAGCCCAGTATCTATTAACACTGCGGTAAGTAAGCTGAATAGGTTCATGAGGCTTCACTTCCACTGGTCCTGGGCTTTCTTTTTTCTCCATTTTTCTCTGTCCTGGGGGACCTTCCTACACCCTCTCTACCACTGCCCAGCCCCAGAAGGATTTTCCTGCCCCTCTTGTCTATTGTCTATCCTTCCACAGGCTTCTCTTCAGACACGTCTCCACTTGTGACCAGACTAAGGTATTATCCCCACAGAGGGGGGTCCAGAGGATGAAGGCACAGGGAAGGAAAGGGCTTGCTCTAGGCTGGGAAGGTAACTAGTTGTATGTCACCTCTAGATCCTCTGAGGACCCAAGAAACAGCCTCGGCTCCACGGCCTGGCACTGGCTCTGCCCGGGGACATGCCTGAGGTCTAGAATCTCACAGATTATCAGGGAACAGGCAGCAGACTCAATTATCCTCTCTGCCTCATGAAGCAAGGGTCAGCTTGGTGAATAGACCCAGGGTCTTGAACAAGCAGAAAGCAGCCCATCCACCCATGACTGAGAGAAGCAGCTTTTCAGAGACAGATGCCGATGCTGAAGCCAGGGAAGGGACCACTGCTCCTTTAGCAGCCTGGCTAGCTCCTCTGGCTATAGCCTGACTGAAGGAAAGAGGAGGAGAGAGGAGGGGAGGGAAGAAGGGAGGGGAGGAGAGAGAAGAGGGGGGGAGGGGTGGGCGAGGAGAAGGGAGGGGAAGGAGAAGGGAGGGGAGGAGAGAGAAGAGGCGGGGAGGGGGTGGGCGAGGAGAAGGGAGGGGAGGGTACCCCAGGTTCCTTTCCCACTACCCCCTCTCCTGCTTTTTACCTTCCTTTTCTGTGTTGTCATCCCTATTAGACTGAGCTCCTTGAGGGAGAGGGCTATCTTCTTTTACAGCACCTGGCATATAGGTACTTAATAAATGTTTATTGAACTGAATTGCAAACTTCTGTCTCTATCATTGTCTCCCCCTTGTTTGTACAAAGTTGTTTCATCATTGTTTTCCCAGGAATCTACCAGGTCTGTGAGAACTGGGGCTGTTTTTGCCTTTCTTTGTATTCCCAGCATGCTTAATAAATATTTGTTGACTGACTGCCTGTTTACCTGAATGGCTGTCTGTCTGTCTGTCTGTCCTCACAACAGCCCTGGGAGGTTGGCAGCACAGGTATTGTCACCATTTCACAGGTGAGGACCATGAGACCCAGAGCTTCCTTCTTAATCTGTCCGTCTTGTTAGCCTCAAGGCTCTCTTTGGACTGAGCCTTCCTGACCTGGGCTCTAGCACATTCCCCACTCTGCTCCAACAGGACACCTATCATGGAATGACAGAGTGGAAGGAACCTTGGATGCCATCTTGCTGGACTCATACCTGGACAAGGGTCCCTCCTGAAGAGGGTCCCAGAAGTCACTCATTCTCTGCTGGAGGACTTTCCACAATGGCAGAGATCAGGAAGTAGCCATTCTATTAGTTTGGCTGGGATATAGCATACATGGAGGCAATCACAGTTGGAAAACTAGGGGGAGGTCAGATGGCAAAGGACCTCAGTCCCTCAGCCCAGAAAAGTGTGTCAATTTTGTCTTCGAGGCAATAGGGAGCCCCTAGAGGGTTTGAGCAGGAGAGTGAATAGCCAGCTCTTTTTTTTAGGAAGTGATTTTAGCAGCTGAGCAGAGGATTGGCTGGGGAAGGATAGGAAGCTGGGAGGTGAAGAAGGAGGCCTTTGCAGTGGTACAGGATCATTCTAAGGAGCCAATGGAACAGGGTATGGAGGATCTCTGTCAACCCTACAATACTACAGAAAAACAAAGGCTCCGAGGCACACCTGTGTTAAAATCGCCTGATGATACCTTCTCCGGCTCAGGTTCAACCTTCCAGATAGCTGTAGATGGGCTCAAAGGCATGCTTTTAGCTGAGTACTCTTGTGCACAAGCCAGTTGGAGGAGCTCTTTTCACATCTATGCTCCCCCTCCCTTGGAGCCCCTGCCTTTCACCCACAGTCTAGTAGAAGGAAGGACTCATCGGATGCTGCTAGTTTCTTGGACCCTCCCTTGGATGGAGCAAAGAGCCCAGCAGCTGGAGTACATCCCTCAGAAGATTGGGAGGCTCTCATTCTGCCTTGGCCTGCCTGTCCGCCGGACCCTGAATGGGCTGGTCCAAACCCTGTTCACGGAGGAAGAAACCCCAGGGAATGAGGTGAAGCACTCCGAGTACTCTTTGTGAGGAGTCCCTTAAAAACTCCATTAAGCATATGCAGAGCTGAATGGCAAGAAGTGAGCAGCCCGAGGTGCCCTGGGGAGATTGAAAAAGGCTTTTTAACAATTCCAAGCTGCCCCTGACAGGGAAAAAAGGCTCTGCTCTAACACTGATGCCCTCCCTTCCCTGCTACCTGTCCATGAGTCACTCAGGCCCCCTGGAACTGGAAGGACCCAAAGGGCAGCTGAGAGCCACTGGCTGCAGCCCACTTCCAATGGGCATGGGGGCTCATGCCCTGGCATGGAAGGGATTGGTTGTGAAATGTGTCATCAGGAACAGAGGAGGGCTGGTCACCCAGTGAGGGGCTCAGGTGGACAATTTCAGCACCTCCTGGTGTCCAGGGCATGAAAAAGTCCTCAAGGAAGGTAGCTGCAGATAAGAAGGGGGGAGTAGGCCACTATCTGCATTGGTGGAGGGCATGTCCACATGGATGAGGTCACACATCCATTCAAATACAAGTATCAAGCACTTTGAGCAGGGACAGACAGTGGCCTTGAGGTTGTTATCTCTCCTTGCAGATAGGAGGCTCACATCTGGGTTAATTGCTCTCTAGGCTAATCCCTGTTCTAGCTGAGGATTGAACTGGCAGTCAAAATAATTGTTTTAAGTGAATTAACATTTTCAGAGACTGAACTCTCATGTATCTAGAGTGAGTGAATAATCCTTTAGCCTCGTGGTAAGTCAATGAAGCTCATGAAATCCTGCCAGGGAGCATGAAGACCAAGCACATGGGTCCTGACCCTGCAGGGCTGCCAGGGCTTCTCCTGTGCTGGGGAGGGTCCTAATGCAGCAGCTCCAGGGAATAAGGCTGGTCTTCCATGTCCTCAACAGGAAGCAGTTTCTACCTTTCTATTTCAATGAAAAAAAATTATCAATCACATGTCTATGCCACATTAGACACTGTATCAGCCCTAGAGAGACAAAGACAAAAGCAGAAAGTGACCCTAGCCTCAGGAACTTCCATTCACCTGGGATGGAGGGGGAGGAAAGAGGATTAGAGAAGCACACTGTAATGTCAATTCAATTCATATACATAGTTACACGGAGCAGTGTTAATAGGGAGGGAGAACGTCTCCTTGAATTAGATCTGCCATTTCATCAGTGTGATGGGCAGACCCTCTACCACTGTGGGTCACAGGCTGAGTCAAGGCTTCCCAAATTTTGCAGTTCTCCCAGACCTGGCTTGAGTGTGTGCTCTACTCCAAACATTTCTTCTTTTTATGGGCTACAGTCCCACATTCTCTCCATTCCCATCATGTATTCCTGCAAGGACTTGGTCTATTCCAAGTACAAGCCTGTCATAGAATGATGTTTCTTATTTCCCATTCACTGATCCTTCCCCTCTGATGCATTTTAGCATCCCCTCTGGACCTACTTTCCCCATTCCCACTAGCATTGTTAGTCCTGTTCTCAGAAGGTGGGTGAGTACTGCTCTCCTTAAGGTTCTTAGTTGTAACCTTGAGAGGGATAGCATAGTCCATCACGGCTGCTCATGTGTCCCTATTGGGAGGGGCTATTGATTATCTATTAAAAAGGGTACTTCCTCAGCAGCAATTGTAAGGATAATTGACACCAAACACATTCTGAGCCATATTTTGATCTTCCACACTGAAGGTCCCTGAGGAGCGTGCGCTCAAACTCAGAGTAGAAGAGTAGTGAGACACATGTGTAAGGAACCTGTGTGTCATGGGGGGAACAGTTCCCAGTCACTGGATTTCCTTTTCCCTCTTCATGGAGTCATCATGAAGTTTCTCTTGGTTATTGCTCTTTGCTGGGCTCCAAATATGGGACCCTGAATTTGCCTTTCCTTCTTGATGTGTCCACTATGTTCTCAATGTCTCTCTTAGCTTCCTTAGTGAGGAAGATGTTGCCCTTAATCACTGATGCCAGTGACAGTTTTGGTGGGCACACCTGACAAATACCAATGGCAGTGTCAGGTCTTTAGACATGCTGAAGGTCACACAGTTGTAACCTGGTGCATTACTTCCAGGCATATTCAGATGCCTTTTCTCGGAAGCCCTGCTCTGCCCTTAGTATGTTTTTTTCTGGTTTTTCCAGGAATATAGTCATTTGGAATGAGAGAGAGAGAGTGAGTGAGTGAGTGAGAGAGAGACAGACAGACAGAGAGACAGACAGAGAGACAGAGACAGAAAGAGACAGAGAGATAAAGACAGAGACAGAGAGATAGAGACAGAGAGACAGAAACAGAGACAGAGAGAGACAGTGATAGAGAGACACAGAGAGGTAGAGAGGAAAGAGAGAGACAGAAGAGGAGAGAAGAGAGAGACCATTCCAGTTATTTCCCAATAAATATCAGATGGGACAACGGAGACTTTTGATGTTGGCCTTCAGAGATTTGGTCCCTCCATGTTTTCTAGGTAACTAATGTACAAGCCCATTGGCATAGAGACCTTGGAGTGAGATAAGGAAGCCCCAAACATGTTCATGCTTTTCCAGTGATGTCATCTCCTCTGATTCAGCATGTGTCCTGGGAAAAGGTGGAGGCTCATTCCTCTGCTATACATCCTGAGTCTTGGGCCTGGAGCTTCATGGGAAATGTAGTTCCTAATGGGATGGGCATTTTGCTTGCTGCACAGAATGCTGTGCTGTAAAGGCTTCCTTCTCCTTTGACTTTCTTCTGTTACCACCAGATGAGAAGGCAGATTCCAAGGGCAGATAGGCTAGTGCATAGCCTCAGGGCTAGGTTTGGGAGGTCTCTGGATACTACCCCACTCCCTCTCCCTTGAACCTCACAACTAATCTGAGTGAAGGCAGCTCATCAATTGTTGCTTATGGAAAGAACCCAGAATCCCTTGAACCTCAAAACTAATCTGAGTGAGGGTAGCTCATTAATCGTTGCTTATGGAAAGAGAAAGGCAATGCAAGACTTTCACATCCCTGGAGCTCCTGCTTTGGTCCATTTTCATCACTGTAATAGAGTCTATAGGATTTGCCCAAGAGCCCCCTACAAGAACCTTGTGGCTATACTGGACATGAGAAGACCTGAGCTCTCCCATCAAACTGCTGCTTGGCCTTGGGCAGGTGCCTGTCCCCTGCCTGATCCTCAGTTTACCTGTCTTTAGAGGAATAGGCTAAATCTTGGTTGTCAAGGTCCCTCCAGGGTGTCTATTCCTCTGTTCTGAGGAAGCAGTGGAGTTGGAGGAGGGATAAGAGGGCATTCTCCCAGTCCCTAGATACCTCCCTCTACCCTTCCCCCACCTGGTGATTTCATAGAACTTCAGAGCTAAAAGGAGTCTCAATGGCCACTAGCCCAAACTATACCTGAAAAAATACCCCCTATAATATTCCTACAAAGTGATGGGTAAGACTGAGCCTGGGGCTCCTCCTCCTGAGGATGCACATTCCACTTTGGGATCATTCTATTTGAAGGAAATTTGAGAGGACACTCAAACTTCCCTCCTTGAAACACCCCCTCTTCCCAGTTTTGACAAGCAGAGAAAGGCTAATCCCTCTTCCAGGTGATGGCTCTTCCAAAACTGAAGGCAGCTGAATCCTGTCTTCTTCAAACTAGATACCCAGGCCATTTTCATGTGGCATAAACATAAGTCCCTTCCTCCGGTTACTCTAACTTTTCAGGTCCTCCCTCAAATTGAATACAACTGTGGCTGTGGTCTGACCAGGATGCCAAAAACAGGGCCTAGACTATCCATCACTCTTGTTAGATACTCGACTTATCTCCTTGTAATTTAAAATCAGATTGTCATTCTCACAGTCTTGAAGAGATTGCATTCTTGACTTGTGTGGAGCTCACCATCCAATGAAACTTCAAGATCTGGCCCAAATATACTGCTTTCAACTCCTGCCTCCCCCAGTTTATACTTGTTTCATTTTTTTAACCCTACTATAAGACATTACATTTATACATATTGCATTCCATCTTATTACATTCGGCCCAATTCTCTGGCCTGTCAAGATTCTTTCAGAGCAAGATTCTGATATCACTTGTGTTAGCTGTGCCTCCCAGCTCGTTGTTATCTGCACATGTTATGAACATATTATCTCTACCTTTATTAGAGCCCTTGGTAAGCAGCATTAAGCAGCTCAGAGCAGACCCCAGATTATTCTCAGAGTCCAGCCGTCCACTCCAGGATGGAGCTGTCTAGTGCACCATCAGCTCACCACACCTCACCCTGAGTTCCACAGGAAAGAGCTTGAAAGACTATCAAATATTTCACTAAAATCTAGGCAAACTATGTCTGCCACATGCTAAGAAAGGAACCAAGGTTTGTCTAGCATGATAGGTCTGTTTGCAGTGAAGCCACCTGGGCTCTGTCTGATTAGGTCTTTCCTTTAAAGCTATTCACCAACCATTTTTTTGATGATAAAGTCTAGAATTTTGTCAGGAATCAAGGTTAAGCACGCTGTCCTGTAGTTTGCAGTGTCTGTGCTTTTCTTTCTTTTAAATTGGGATGTTGGCCCATCTGTAGTCCTGTGGCATCTCCCCAGTCCTTCACAATCTTTCAAAGGTCAAAGACAGTGGCTGCAATCATACCTGCCAGTTCTTTCAGGACCTGAGAGTGTCATCCATTGACCTGCTAACTTGGACTCATAGTGGACAGTTCACTCAGGGATCTGTTGCCTTTTTCTTACTCATTCTGGTTTGCTGGCCCCTCTCACATATGGTTTTTCTGTTTCCCATCTTTTTCCCATCCCCCCCAATTTGGTACTATTTCTCCCCTTCCCTTCCTAAAAGTGAGATCTAAAAACTTAGTAAAAAATAGAATTCAATTGGGCATGCGCTAATCTGCAGTCTTCCTCTGTCTCCTGCTCTCGTCTCTCTTCGGAAGGGTCTACCAATGAGGCTCTCTCTGCCCTCTGCTCTTGTCATACATCCTGCTTTCCCTCAGTGACTGCCCAAAAACTTTTCTTTTCACTTCAGTTCTGGTAACTAACTCCCCCACCTGTATCTTGGGATCTGACCTCAGCCCTTTCTCTGTCCACTCCTGTAAAGTATAAACTCCTTGCAGACAGGACTTCTTTCAGTTTTCAGGCTTTTTATTCCCAGCCCCTCACACTGTTCCTGGCATGGAGGAGATCGGATGAATCATTCATTTGGCTTGCCCTGAAATGTCAATCAGTCTATACTCCTTTCCATACTGGAAATTCCATCTCCCACTTCCATGTCTTTGCAAAAGTGGCCCCAGTGTGTGGAATTCATGCCCACTGTAAAAATTCTCTCTTCTCTCAAAGCATGACCCAGGCAGGCACCAGCCAAGTGGGACATTTCAGTTGAAGGTGTGGTCTTCTTTTTGGAATGCCTTATTCTGTGTGTGTTACTGTCTCTGTTACTTCACATATACTTTGTGGTGACTTCTCTAGGTAAATGTCCTGTCTCACCAAGAGAATGCAGGTTTCTTGAGAGCAACACTTTCTCTCAGCAAGCTACATTTACTTACCTGTAAAATGGGCTCAAGAAGACTTTCACTACAGACCTCACAGGGTGGTTGCCAGGAAACCCTTAAATCCCATGGAGGTGGGAGCTACGTTTCAGTTCGATGCTTTTAGCTCAGGTGACCTATTAAAGTGTTGTACAGATGTTGGTTATTATCATGATTCTGGTTGTTGTTACTATTATGATTATTCTTAACTGGTTCCAGTAGGGAGAGGCAGCTGGGTGGTACAATGGAGGGAGCACCAGACTTACAATCAGAAAGACCTGAGTTCAAATCCTGCCTCAGACACGTACTAGCTAGGTGACCTTGGCCAAGTCACTTCACCTCTGTTTGCCTCACTTGCTTCATCTGTAAAACAGAGATAGTATATTAGCACCTACCTCAACCAGGTTGATGAGAAAAGATATGTACAATGCCACTTTCACAACCTTAAAGGACACTACGAATAGTAGCCAATCTTAGTACTAAAGAACAGTTTCTGTCCACAGTTGGTGTTTCAGGAGGATTCATTTAATTGTCAATCATGCAATGGAAGGTGCCACACTTTAGGCAGGACCCTGACAAGTTGAGGGCAGTCAAAGGAAGGTCACTGGGGTGGGGGCAGGGGAGAGGCTGCTAGAGTCCATGACTTATGAGGATCATTACAAGTTGAGCTTGGAGAAAAGAAGCCTGGGGTGGAGTGGAGGGATAAGGAGATAACAATTATGTTAAACATCCTCCTGGCTTCTTAGAGGACAAGGGTTTAAGTTGCTCTCTTTGATCCCAGAAGGCAGAGCTTGGGCTGGTGGGGGGAACTACAGATCAGATGCAGGCAGCTGAGTGGCGCAGTAGATAGAGTATAATGCCTGGCATCATGAAGACCCGAATTCAAATTTGACCTCAGATATTTATTAGCTGTATGACCCTGGGCAAGTCACTTAACCCTGTTTGCCTCAGTTTCTCATCTGTAAAAATTTTCTCATCTGTAAAATGAGCTGGAGAAGGAAATGGCAAAGCATTCTGGCATCTGTGAAGAAGACTCCAAATAAGGTCATGGAGAACTGGACCCAACTGAACAACAACAGATCAGATCTTTCCCCCCATTTTCATGGGAAGTCTTCGGGCTGAGGCTCACTTACCTAGGGTGCTGTGGAGAGGATTTCTCCTCACTTCTGGTTTGGATGGTGCACTGACATACTGCTTCTGTTCTTCAGTAAGCCACAACAGCCAGCTGCAGACAAACCTCAGGGTTTTCTATTGCTTTGGCATTCAGGTAAGTCTCTTCTTCCTGTGAGCTCTGTGAGGGACTTGATGGGGCTTGATTCTTTTTCTAGTCTTCTCCACAGGCCTGGCACGGTGGATGCCAAGCTTCACAGAGACTCTCCCTATTGGAGACGTCTTCAAGGAGACATAGGATGGGGCAATATCCGCATTGGCCTGTGGGCTTTGAAATCTAATCAGTAGGGGGTGAAATCTAATCAGATACCCCACATGACTTTAGAAAAAGTCTCTCTTTAATTAGCTATGAAGGAAGCTGAGGGGGATGCACTGAGGCTGTCTTTGATGCACACCATGAGCCTGGTGTCTTAGAGCAGCAACAGCTTATGGGAAATGGTTTATGACAAGATGTACATATTCTAGGAACATTCACAGCCTGTGGCTGCAGGTCCCCAGTGCCCCCAGGGACAGGCTCCCTGCTCTCTTCCAGTCTTGCTCTTTCCTTTGTAGGGGAAAATGCGAAAGGAGACCGTTTGAGAGTCTGATACATGTTTCCTTCAAGTGATTTATTTCCCAAACTGTCCCTAGGACTTGGGGGGTGTGGGGGTGGCTGCATATGGATCAGAACCAAACTCAGAACGGGCTCTTCCTGTCTCTCTCATCCTCATACCTTTAGGTCAAGGAACCTTGGCGGGGGCCGGGGGAGGGGCTCAGCCTCCAATAAACAGCTGATAAACATCATTGAAAAGTCCTTTAAGCTCACTCAGACTGACAGCCAATAGATGTGTTACTTATTCTTCTGGCTCAGCCATCTCCCATGGTGTTAGACAAGTTTCTCTTTAACCCTGGTGCTAGTGGTTGATTAAAAGCAGAGTGTTTTCTACTGGGAATTTTCAGGGTATTTTCTTCTTCTTCTTTTTTTAAGGACATCAAGGAAATTACATATTTTTATCATTTAAAATAATCTAAGAATATCTTAGGGCTTTTTTTCTTCCAAAAAAGATAACAGACAATTGCTACGGTAACATGGAATCCAGCTGATAGAAGGAAGGTGTCAATGAGATACAAGGTAACCAATTTGGAAATGGAAAAGTAAAGGTTAACATCTTGGTGAAGCCTATTTTGAGGGGCTATGGGAATAGGGCAAGATCCTGGCATGGGCTCACACCATAAGGTGACATTAGGAAGACAAGCAGTTTTGAAGAATGTTTACCAATGCAGAACACAGCTCAGCTTGGTTTGTGAAAGACCATCGTGAGTAGCTAGTGTGCCAAGACCCAATGCAGTGAGAATGACAGCAGCATCAGGAAAGCCAGCTCTGTTCCCTGGCATGACCATGCAGTGTGGGTGGGCACTGGCCTGGGAGGTGAACCCCGAGTCCCAGTTTTGTGGCTTACCAGTTGTATGATTTTTAAGTTCCTAGCCTCAGCCTCCTCATTTGTAAGATCTGGGACATAACACAGAGCCTCTCTACCTCAGGATTTCTTATATGATGGAAAGAGGTAATAAAATATAAATGGCTTGGGAGTCATATTGGAACATGAGTCTTGGTGGTGGTGATGACATCATCAATGATATGGGGAAGCTTGCCGATGCTGACCGTGGGATTGCAGTGAGGATGATGATGAGGTGATGTTGTCAATAGTGAAAGTGGTGATGATGGTAATGGTGAGGACAGAGGTAGGATCAGTAATGATGATGGAGAGGTCAGTGATGATGGTGGTGCTTGGGGTCATTGCTCTGTCTTTAACTCTGGAGTAACAGAAGAGTTTGCAGAGAACGGGGGATGTATACTGATAGTGAGAAGGCTTCAGTCGATATGACAATAACTGTCTCTGTTTGTTATAGAGGGTAGGGGCTTGCTCTGCTTGGCCCTAAAGTCGAGCAGTAGGAAGAAAGTAAGTGGGAAGGTTTGGGCTTGATGCTCATTTACAATGCTCCCTTACCATCATTTCCAGGGCCTGTAAGGGACATTGGTCTTCAACTTTTTCTTTTAAATCATCTTCCCTGCCCCCTCTTCAGGCAGGGCCATCCTTACCACACTTCAGTTAGATGACAACCTCCCCTGGTCTCATGTGGCCCTGAGTAAGGGTCCTCTCCAAGTTGCTAATCCCAATCCATGTGAAGTAGTGATCCTTGCCAATGAAATCTGAGTGTACAAGCCTTCCTCCATAGCTTAAATCCATTTCTTCTTTTGATGATGGAACCATAGAATAAAAACGACCCTTGGAAGTTATCTAGTCCAACCTGTCCCTGAGGTGGGACCCCCTTCTATAACATCCCTAGCTAGCGGTCACCAGTCTTGAAGACCTCCAAGGGCAGGGAAGCCCACTACTTGCTCCTAATTTCCCCATCAGGCCATTTGACTTTTATAAAGCTCTAATTATTAACAATCCTTTTCTCAGGCAATCATCACTGTCACTTTTGTATAATATGTCAAGTTTGCAAAGCACTTCAAATATCTCATTTAATCCTCACAATCATCTTGTAAGGAAAGGGTTATTACCATCCCTATGTTACAGATTAGTAAGCAGAAGCGGGTAGAGGTTCAGTGACTTCCTGAGGGTTCCAAAACTAGGAAGTACCTGAGCTGCCTGCCTCTGGGTCCTGCACTCTGGCCACATCGACAGCCTGCTTCACCTCATATGCAGCCAACCCACTTCTTACTTGTTCTGTTGTAGAGAAGACCCCAAGTTATCCCAGGTGCCAGGAGTACAGTGCTGGCATTGTTGTTGTTAAATCCTTTTATTTGTATCCAATGCTTTGTGACCCCATTTGAGATTTTCTTGGCAAAGATAATGGAATGGTTTGCCATTTCTTCCTTCAGCCCATTTTATAGGTGAGGCAGCTGACTCACCAGGGTCACATATCTGGGAAGTGTATGAGGCTGGATTTGAACTCATGAAAATGAGTCTTGCTGATTCTAAGCCCAGGTCTATCCACTACACCACCTGACATAGGAAGGGCTAAATGAATGCATGTTGATTGTATATTTTATGACTCTTTGATTGATTATCAGAGCCCTAGTTGTTGGGGAAAGCTTTGAGGAGGAGCCCAGTAATGGATTATGGGTCTGTCCACTGAGCAAGTTCGAAGGAGCTCTTCCCCAGGTTGGTCACAGGCTGATGAATGTGTGGGGGGGCACAGCCCTTGAAGCCCAGCTTCACAGCTACAAAGAAGCTGTGGTGCCCATGTGGTGACAGAGTCCCCAATCTGATAAAGTTAGTGGGGACCTCAGTCTGCCTCTCTCCATATTCTACCCACTGTTCCTCCCCCTTTCTCTTGGGCCACCAGATAAAGCCCCTGGCATCCAAAGGCAGCTGTCATGCTCCTGCTGTGCCTTCTTTACTCTGGGCTTAACATCCAGAGGATCCTCTTAAGCCAGGATCTTGGAGACCCTCAACATCCTGGTCCTGTTCACTAGAGATGCTTCACTCTGTCAATGTCATTGGTAACAAAAGTGCCCAGAATTGTACCCAAGGTTACAGTTATGGTCTGGGTTGGGGAGGGCATGGGGGGAGAATGGGAGGTGGTCTCCCCCACTCTCTCTGGTGGACCCTATGATTCTATTAAGGTCATGTGAGCTTTGGGGCCTTGAGGTCCCTTGGAGACCATAACTATCTTTATTCCACTCAGGTCTCCAAGGAAACATATGAGGTCACAGCAAAGGACCCACTCCCCCAGCCAAGGGCTTTACTATTATTCTCAGCTTCTTAAGGGAACATCCTTAGGTCTACAACTAGTGTTGTACATTTCTCCCACCATAAATAGATTTATGCATGAAATATCTCTGCTTGTTGAGCAGTAAATAAACACTTATTAAGCACGTAGTATGCTCAGAAATCTAGTCTGGCAAATAGTAAATGACCCAATTCTCCTTTGCATCATGACTATTTAAGGAGGCCCTACAAGATGAATAGTTAAGGAAGGTAAGGTATTTTGGGGGTCTTAGGAACAAGCCTGAAGGAAGGTCTTCCTACAAGAAAGGCAGGCCTTAGTTAGTCCTAGGTGAGATTTGCTAATGAAGGTCAGTAGTGTCCTTTTAGTTAGTGTGGAAGAAAACGTGGTGGCCAGAGTGGTCTTAACAATCAAGCTCCTGGATTTGAAGTGGGAAGGGACCTCAGAGGTGAGGATAGAAGGCTCAGGTAGTTTTAAGGATGTGCCCATGAAACATAGCTAATCGTTGTCAGGGGCAGGATTTGAATACAGGTCCTGTGACTCCAGCAATAGGGCTCTTTCTAGTCTGCCTTTCCAGAGAAGGCTTGGGCCAGTCCAGAGAATGACCATGTCACCACAGGTATCAAACTCAGGTAGAACCAGGGGCCACTAAGCTTTACACATTGATCCCTGTGGGTCAAATAGTGACTTAGTTTTTAAGTGCAATATTATCTATATTTTATTGTATTTTTATTTATTTCATTAACTGTATCCCAATTGCACTTTAACATGGTTGAGGCCACACTCTGGTGCTGTGGCCACATGTTTGATATCTTTGCTGTACACATCTCACAGCTGTGTACAACTTGATGTTGGGAGTTAAGGGTAGAGACCCTACCTTTCCTCCTGTATTCCCTTTGCCTATTGGGAAGCCCAACCAATAAGACTATGACAAGGTCTGTCAATCACGCAAGTAGCTATGCATGCAGTGCCCAGGTTGGGCTCCAAGAAGGGTCATTTCCAACCTGATGTCAACCCTTTCATTATACAGGCTGTATATACAACTTTATTTAGAGTCATGGTGTCCTGGGACGATAAACATCAGCCAGGAGATTGGGTCCTTATTGGGCTCAGCTCCATAGATGAAATTGTAGTTAATATCAGAATCAAAAGGATAGATACATGTTTTCTTTCCAAAGCTTGACTGAGACTGAACCCCATGAACAGACTTGTATATGGCTCTGGGAAGGAGGAGACCTGGAACATCTCACTGGAGGGCTGTCATCATGAAAGGTGACTCTTTCATCTCATACCCCTTGGATATAGAAAGATCTTTTGGTGAGGAGGTCAATGTCCTCAGTAAACACAATCCCTCAGATAGAGAGCTCCTGTTTACCTTCCCACCCATCTCATGATGGAGCCTGCCTGGCAGGCTCAGGGTATCCCCCAACAGGATACTGCTGCCTGGTGTCACCTCAGCAGGAAAAGACTTGTTCAGGGAAGAAGGAGAAGGTCCTGTC